>NC_140963.1:17853518-17856018 GCF_056783735.1 Eptatretus burgeri
ACTAGAAATAGAATTGTCAACATCACCGTCATACCGAAGAATAAAAAAAAAAACAGGGAGTCTGGAACACTGACACTAACCATTACGTCGACGTGCTTCGACTTATGAGTAACGTACAAGTAACGTGTGTCAACGATCGCGTAACGTGCCTACAACTTATGCCAGCGTATGCGGAACGTGTGTTATACGCTGAGTACGTCGAGAAATTTTCAACATGCTGAAAATTTCTCGACATACTTGGCGTATGACAATGTATGCCAGTGTGCTCTTGACGTATACAAAACTTACCCATAACGTATTCGACGTTTGCCAGCTTGGTTCGGCAAATTTTTCATACGTCGGCATACGCTGGCTAAAACGTTAAGGTGTGACAGACAGCGGCTTCACACTTCGATGTCTCGTGCGGTTATGATTTGAATCGTCGAGCCGCAGCCTATGAATAGCCTTCGCCACGTGATCGTCGGCGATACGCTGCCGCGCTATGCAGTGCTGGATTAACCATTAGGCAGACAAGGCACGTGCCTTAGGGCCAGCCAAAAATTATTTTCACATTAAATATTTGTCTTTTTTTGTATTAAATATTTTGTTCTTGAATCAGGTCATCTTTTGTCTGGGGTCCATTTCCATGAGCCCGAGATCTAATTTAAATTTTTCACACCATTCTCTAAAATTTCAAAATGTGCCTTCGGGCCAGCCGAGGCTTAATCCGCCACTGGCGTTATGCATAAGTTAGACTATCGTTGGGCATAGGTTGTGAACGCCGACAACACGCTCAGCATTCGTTGTTATAAGATATCTATATGCGATTGAAACGTTCTGTGTACGTTACTAATACGTTATGCATACGTCCAACACGTTATTATACACCCAAAACTTTAAAAAAAACATCAATAGTTCAGTGTACGCCAGCGTTTTACATACATTTTGATACCTTGCCATATGCTGGCGAAAACATCAATGTGTGACAGGGCCCTAACGGATGATCCGCTGTGGCGACGCCTAATGGGAGCAGCCGAAAGAAGACGAAGAAGAAGACATATACATATATGCACATACATACATACATACATAACATACATATACATATACATATACATACAGATACAGTAATACCTTGACATACGAGTTTAATTCGTTCTGTGACCGAGCTCATAACTTGGTTTGCTCGTATTTCAAAACAATTTACCCAATTGAAATTAATTAAAATACCATTAATCAGTTCCAGCCCCCCAAAAGACACCCTAATTTCTTTGTTACGTACTTTTAAAAATGAGAAATGTATTTATAAATAATAAATAATTAATACAAAACATAATACAAAGATAATAAAATAGAATATAAATAAATAAACTGGTTTTATAAAGTGTACTTACCTTGGAGATGAGACGACTTCGGCTTACTGAAGATTCTGGTGGAGGTGGCGGTGGCGGTGGAGGTGGTGGCAGTGGTGGAGGTGGTGGTGGAGGAGATTTGAAGGTCTCATCACACTTTATCGCTAAACTTAATTGCTACAATTTTTTTTACTCCCTTTGCCGTTAAACTTAATTGCGACAATATTTTTTTCATTTGTTTTTTCACTTCACTTATCACTAATCTTAAATGCTGCATTATTATTTATCACTTACACTTAATCTTCGTCGGTGATGTTTTCAACTTCATCAGTGACGTTTGCATCTTTTTCTTTGATTTTTTGCTTTTTCGACATGCTTTTTTGACTCTGATCTGCAGGGTGTTTCAATAAAAACCTATCCATGGTGGTTTGTTTCTTCCTTCCCTTCAGAATTTTTCTGAAATGCATTAGGCAAGTGTCATTACACAACGCCAACGCACGACCAGTTGCCACTTTTTCTGGATGCTTCTTTTCTATAAATTCTGAAATTTTCTCCCACATTCCCAACATCTCCTGTATCTCCTTTGTAGAGATAACCTCCTCCTCCTCTATCTCCACTGAACTACCCCCAATTTCCTCCAAAACCTCTGTATGCTGCATCTCCTGTAGCTCCTTTAACTGCTCCATAGACAGTTCCTCGGAGTGCTCCTCGACGAGCTCGTTTACATCTCCTTCATCCACCTGCAGGCCCATGGACTTTCCGAGGCTCACAATCTCCTCTATCACTTCCGCTTCATGTTCGAAGCCTTCAAAGTCCCTTTCGGACACAGCCTCAGGCCACAGCTTCTTCCATGCAGAGTTTAAGGTCCTCCTTGTAACATCCTGCCAAGCCATATCGATAAATCTGAGGCATATCACGATGTTATAATGCTCCTTCCAGAACTCTCAAAGGGTGAGGTTTGTGTTCTCCATTACATCAAAGCAGCGGCGGAAAACGTACTTCGTGAGGAGCTTGAAATTAGCAATCACCTGCTGGTCCATGGGCTGGAGGAGAGGGGTGGTGTTAGGTGGAAGGTAGAGAACATTAATAAAAGAGAACTCTTCGAGGATGTCGTCTTCGAGGGTCGGTGGGTGAGCAGGAGCATTGTCAAGGACGAGAAGGGCTTGCAG
>NC_140963.1:17868518-17869622 GCF_056783735.1 Eptatretus burgeri
TGTCTCCGCAGGTTGTGAGCCGGAGGTCAATAGACGTCTGGGTCGGGCCTGGGGAGTCATGGATTCACTGGATCATGGGGTGTGGCGCTGCCGGTACCTGTGCGGGAGGACGAAAGTCCGAGTCTTCAGGTCCTTGGTACTTCCAGTCTTGCTCTATGGGTGCGAGACTTGGACTTTGACCAAGGATCTGAGACGGAGACTTAATTCCTTTGGTACCAGGTCTCTTCGGAGAATCCTTGGCTATCGCTGGTCAGATTTTGTGTCCAACGAGCGGTTGCTGAGAGAGACTCGGATAAGATTTGTTACCTGCATAGTCCGTGAGCGTCAGCTGCGGCTGTATGGACATGTGGCTCGTTTTCCTGACGCTGATCCTGCTCACCAGATTCTCTCAGCGAGGGAGTCTCATGAGTGGAGGAGGCCAGTGGGCCGACCACGTGCCTCATGGTTGCAGCAGGTTGACCATCATCTCAAGGAGATGGGGATGGGCCTGGCATCTGCCTGGGGGATGGCCAGACGGAGGCCCCTGGAGTACCGGCAGAAAGTGGACGCAGCGACGCGCTGTTCTGGCACATGCTCCCATACCTGACCTGATATATATATATATATATATATATATATATATATATATATATATATATATATATATATACATACATATACGTATATACATACATATATATATATATATATATATATATATATATATATATATATATACATATACATATACACACACACATACATATATATATATATATATATATATATATATATATATATATATATATATATATATATATATATATATACATATACACACACACACATACATATATATATATATATATATATATATACATATACACACACACATATATATATATATATATATATATATATATATATATATATATATATATATATACATACATATATATATATATATATATATATATATATATATATATATATATATATATATACATATATATATATATATATATATATATATATATATATATATATATACATATATATATATATACATATATATATATATACATATATATATATATATACATATATATATATATACATATATAT
>NC_140963.1:17870122-17910122 GCF_056783735.1 Eptatretus burgeri
ATTTGCAAAGAAGCCAAGGTGTTAGTGAGTACAGTTTCCTACACCATCAAAAGGCACTTGGAAAATGGAGGAAACTCTGACAGGAAGAGGTCTGGGAGACCCAAAGCCACAACACAATCAGAAGACAAGTTTTTGAGAGTCAAGAGCTTGAGTGAAAGCGGCTCACAGGACAGCAGCTTCACACTGGTCGAAGTAAGGAAGTCTCAGTTTCAACTGTGAAGAGAAGACATCGAGCTGCAGGTTTGACAGGTCGAGTAGCAGTCAGAAAGCCATTGCTAAGATGGCAAAATAAGAAAAAGAGGCTTGCCTGGGCCATGAAGCATCGCCAGTGGAATACTGAAAACTGGAAGAAGGTCTTATGGACCGATGAATCAAAATTTGAAATCTTCGGTTCATCACGCAGGGTTTTTGTATGCCGTCGAGTAAGCGAAAGGATCGTTCTTCAGTGTGTGACACCAACTGGCAAACATGGAGGAAGAAGTGTGATGATCTGGGGCTCTTCTGCTGGATCCGGAGTCGGCGACTTGCACAGAGTGACTGGCACCCTGAACCAAAAGGGCTACCACAGCATTTTGCAGTGCCATGCAATACTCTCTGGTCTACACCTAGTTGGTCACGGGTTCATCCTACAGCAAGATAACGACATAAAACATACCTCCAGCCTGTGAGAACTACCTTGGAATAAAAGAACAAGACGGTAGGCTTCAAATCATGGAATGGCCAGCAAGTCTCCAGACTTAAACCCCATCGAGCTGGTTTGGGATGAACTGGACAGAAGGGTGAAAGCAAAACAACCTACACATGCAACAAATTTGTGGGAACTTCTGCAACAGTGTTGGGAAGAACTTTCAGAACAATATTTGATTTCCATTGCAGAATAAATGCCACAAGTATGTTTGGCTGTTATATCTGCAAAAGGTGGCTACTTTGATGAGTCAAAAATTTAGATTAAATTTTGTTCAACAAAACTATTCCACGATTTCTTTTTATCTGTAATTGTTTATTTGTTCAATGCTTTCATTTCAGAGTACATTGAAACATTAAACAGCTTAAATTTCAGTAAAAACTGGAAAAATGGGGGTGTTCTAAAACTTTTGACCGGTAGCGTGTATATATGCATGTCCTATATATTAATTCTATTAACATCTGCGCGTAATTTGACGTTTCTCCTCCGAAACTGCCAGACAGATTGTTGCCACTTTCAGCATGTGGGTGGTCTGTGGTCTAATGAACAGCATGGGCTATGTGAGATCGCGCCAGACGGAGAGGTTTGGGAATTTTTGGCGATTTTCTAATTTTTACATTCGTCTGTATGGTGACGTGTGATGTCACTGCTGAGACGCGTAATGACATCATGACATCATCGGTCATTCGCTGACGTCATTACGTCTGTCATCGACAGACCGTCACCGCTGAGAGGCATAATGCCACTCTGAGAAAACCGTCTGCAATGTAAAAACCCTCTTCTACACATGCTGACGACCTCAGAAGGTGAATTTGACACAAAAAATGTAACAAGAAATATTGTATAGGAAGAGATTCTATAAATCACATTGTGAACACTGGATATATTGACGTCCTAACAAACGCTCACTTTCGAAACTCCGCGCAGAGCGCGGGTTTGGCTATAATATATATATATATATATATATATATATATATATATATATATATATATATATATATATATATATATGTATATATATATGTATATGTATATATGTATATATATATATATATATATATATATATATATATATATATATATATGTATATATATATATGTATATATATATATATATGTATATATATATATATGTATATATATATATATATGTATATATATATATATGTATATATATATATATGTATATATATATATATGTATATATATATATATGTATATATATATATGTATATATATATATATGTATATATATATGTATATGTATATATGTATATATATATATATATGTATATGTATATATGTATATATATATATATATGTATATGTATATATATATATATATATATATGTATATATATACATACACACACACACACACACACACACACACACACACACACACACACACACACACACACACACACACACACACACACACACACACACACACACACACACATTAGCCTGGTGTTGGCGTAGTGATTAGGGTAGCGGCTTGGGATCCAAAAGGTCCCGAGTTTAAGCCCCGTTGGCCGCTTGAATTAATACACACCAGGGGGTTGACTCAGCCTGTCATCCTTCCGAGGTCGGCGAAATGAGTACCAGTGTACTGGTCCCGGTGTATGCCCCGGTTAGTATAGGTGTACCATATCCCTGTGTGTCGTAAGAGGCGACCAGGGTTGCGTCAGGAAGGGCATCCGGAGTAAAAACTAAGCCAAATCACTATGCGGATCATATGGATGATCCGCTGTGGCGACCCCTAACTGGAGCAGCCGAAAGAAGATATAATTCTATATATATAAGTAGGGTAAGAATACTGATTCTGGCTCACTTTTCCCCATGTAAATGAATGGGGGATTTTCAGCGATTTATATTTTTTTTCCCTAAAAATAAACCCCCCTTTTTATCCCAAGGTATATTTATTTGTCTCCCCTTTTAACTTGGAGGTTGAACCTCATTGAATTGAACACCTGGGGGGTTGAACAGCTCACTCATTGAACCTATAAAGATTTGTTCATTCTCAAATTCCTTCAATAGTTTAATTTTCTTTGCACAATAATCCCCATCTAAAATAGCCACCTCCTGAGCCACAGGTTATTTTTTGTTAAGCCCCGCCCACTTTTCTTTAAGCCCCGCCCACTTTTGTTAAGCCCCGCCCACTTTTCATAAGGTAATTTTTCTAAGCCACGCCCACTTTTCCTAAGCTCCGCCCACTTTTGTTAAGCCCCGCCCACTTTTCATAAGGTAATTTTTCTAAGCCACGCCCACTTTTCCTAAGCTCCACCCACTTTTGCTAAGCTCCGCCCACTTTTCATAAGGTATTTTTTCTAAGCCACGCCCACTTTTCCTAAGCCCCGCCCACTTTTGCTAAGCTCCGCCCACTTTTCATAAGGTATTTTTTCTAAGCCACGCCCACTTTTCCTAAGCTCCGCCTACTTTTGCTAAGCCCCGCCCACTCTTACATCATTTCCAGTTCATCTCTGACTCACAAAGAAATCACTAGAAAATTACAGGATGTTATGGTTTTGAAAAATTTCCCAATGAAGGCTTGCCTAGGCTTGCCCAGGGAATTTCCAAAGGAAACCACACCCACCAGTCTTTCTCTATAAAAGCTTCAAACCCAGGCTCCATTTTAAACATTTGTTCTTGCTGGCAATGGTGTTCTGTGTGCTTGTCTCAAACTCTCTGTCTTCTATGGAACTAAACCTTCAAGTTGATGAACTGGATTCAAACCTCTTATCTATTGAGGTAAGATTTTTTATTTTCCTATTTTCAAACTTTGATTGAAGCATACTCATTTAATAATTAAATAACTTAATTAATACATTATTATTTTCTCTCACAGGAAATTGTATCTGAAAATACTGCTTTTGCTACAACTTGGGGAAATTGTTGGCTTGGTTGAAGACCTTGAGTGGGATGACTTTGGTGTTCCTTGGAACTCTCTGTCTTCTATGGAACTAAACCTTCAAGTTGATGAACTGGATTCAAACCTCTTATCTATTGAGGTAAGATTTTTTATTTTCCTATTTTCAAACTTTGATTGAAGCATACTCATTTAATAATTAAATAACTTAATTAATACATTATTATTTTCTCTCACAGGAAATTGTGTCTGAAATACGAAATGAAAATACTGCTTTTGCTACAACTTGGGGCGAAATTGTTGGCTTGGTTGAAGACCTTATGAGCGACCAAGACCCACAGAACGAGTTCGTCCTTGATGACCCAACCAAAGAGTTATACCTTGGAGACCAGCAAAATCCTGAAAAAGAGTTTTACAGCAATAGTACTCATTGTGAGTTATCAAGACAATACCCACTGAACAAGTTATACCTTGATGAGCCAGAATACAAGTTTTACCTTGGAGACTCACAAATTTTGAAAAAATCAGTAAATGAGTTCTGCCTTGATGGTTTAAATAACTACCTTGGAGACTCAGGAAAAGGGTTTTGCCAAGATGGTTCTAAATATGGGGCCTACCTTGGAGACTCACAAATTTTGAAAAAATCAGTAAATGAGTTCTGCCTTGATGGTTTAAATAACTACCTTGGAGACTCAGGAAAAGGGTTCTGCCAAGATGGTTCTAAATATGGGGCCTACCTTGGAGACTCACAAATTTTGAAAAAATCAGTAAATGAGTTATCCTTAAGAGACTTTGTAAGTTGGTTTTACTTTGAATACTTGAAATGTGGGTTCTGGATTGATAACTCACAATGTGATACATATCTTGGAAACTCAACGGGAATGTGGTTATACCTTGAAGACTTGGAAAGTTGGGTTTATGTTGGACACTTGAAACTTTTTTGGGGGCTTTTATTTATTTATTTATTTATTTATTATTATTATTATTTTATTTATTTATATTTTGGAGACTTTTGGAGTTGCTATCACTCTTTGGGATCTAAACCTATCGATGTAGTTCTTTGTCGGATGGTGCTTGATGGGAGCAAGATCAAGAAAGTTCTGGGAAGAAAGTGCAGGCTTACTCCCCCTTTCTACATCATCAAACCTGAAAGCCTTAAAAGACAGAATTGGAAGAAGAAAAAAAAACGTAAAAATATATATATATATAGGTGGAAATCTCATTTTGAAAAAGACATTGTGTTGGGCGAGGATTGAGTTGGGGTTGAGATTTTGAATGTGAGGGTTGGGGTTGAGATTTTGAATGTGAGGGTTGGGACACACACACACACATACACATCAACAAACAAAAGTTAAGCCTTGACTATTCAGTTGAGGATTCTGTGTTTGGGGTTCACAGATCTAAGAACGTCCCCCTTGACACACATTATATACTGTTATACACCTCGGACTTGGCCCTCGAGTGTCCACAACGGTGTATAGTAGGAGGGAGTGAAGCGCCAACCTATTGCTCCCATTGCACACACACACACACAAACAAAAGTTAAGCCTTGACTATTCAGTTGAGGATTCTGTGTTTGGGGTTCACAGATCTAAGAACGTCCCCCTTGACACACATTATATACTGTTATACACCTCGGACTTGACCCTCTAGTGTCCACAAAGGTGTATTATCTGCTTAGTTTTGTCTTTTGTAATTCCTGTGAATAAAATGAACCTAAAATCTCTTCCCCTTCCAAATCATATATTTTATAAGTCCAAGGAACTGTATCTATTACATCAACAATTTTAAAAAGTTCTTTCGTCCATCGTTCAGTAAAACCCTTTTCAAAATGAGATTTCCACCTATATATTCTTACGATATCACCAACTTTGAACTTAGGTTTTCTGACATTAATCTCTTTTTCATATTTTAATTTTGTAAATGTTTCTGATGGCTTCATATTCGTTGACGTGTGAATCGTGTCATTATACTTATCCACAATATCCTGAATAAAAGATAACCATTGTTGTGAACCGAGTTGTGTGAATTTTTTATATAGTCTCTCTTTTAAGGTACGATTAAAACGTTCAACAACAACTGCCTTCCCTTCATTAAAGGTACTGTATAATGTAATACTGTTATTTTTTAGAAAATTCATAAATGTCTTGTTATAAAACTCTCTACCCTCATCAGTCCACAATTTCTTAGGTTTTCTCTTACTTTTATTAAATATCTGTTGAAAAGCTAACATAAGAGTATTACCTGTTTTGTTTTTTAAAGGGACAACCCACGCATATCTACTCCTCAAATCAATAACGGTTAAAGCATACTTGTACCCCTTATCATTATTGAGTTCAATCAAATCAGCAGACCAGATATAATCAACTTCCTTGGAATAAACTTTCCTTCTCTGAAACTTTGTGAATATTGGTTTATGTAATTCATCAGCTAATTGCTCTTCAGTCTTAATAGCATCATTAGAGCCTATAAGTTTTTTGAATTTCCAAGTCCAAGTTTCAATTTAGCACTAATCATCTTCTTCACGATGAACCTATCAACTTTTTCTCTCAAGGTTGGATTTTGTATCAGAGACAAATTATATAACATTTCTCTATCGGCTTCATGCTTTTCTTCCAACGTTGTGGTATTCCCATAATCAATATCGTGTCTCATGCACACTTCATCAACTCTATTGATTGGTTTACTCCAGGATTTAGGATTGTCTGCCTCATCTAATCTTTTATCCAAGTTTGTGCCTGGACCACAGAAAGAATACCCTGGAAGATGTAATTCCCCTGGTATTCCAGTAGTTGTAAATTTACTTCCTGATAAAAACTTTTGTATATCTCCTCCGAGTTTGTGTTTGGAGATAAATTGATTTTTTTTTGAACCACACACCGAACATATACCTTTTTGTATAACCCTGTTATTTTTTACTTTTAATATATGAAATATTTTTAGTATTAGTTTTCTTTTTACATTTGAGACAATAACTCATTTATTTATGAGAAAAATTTCTGCAGAGTGGAAAAACCTTTTTAGTTTCCAACATGCACATTTGAATCTTAATTTTTAAAACATAAAGAATCCTTAGAAATGCCTTCACTCTCTCCTCCATTTATTTAAGAAAAAACTTGAATTAAAATGAATAGCTTGACGATGCTAATAGTTTTGTTGAAAGTATTGCAAATAGACTTGTTAATTCTTTGTATTCCTCCTTGGTGGGTTGAGTTATTTTCTGTAATACCTCTATTCTTTTTTGAATCTCACTGGTTTCCATACTATAATATTTATTTATTCTCTCTCTTTCCTCCCTCTCCTCCCTCTCTCTCTTCTCTTTTTCCTCCTTCTCTTTCTTCTCCCTCTCCTCCCTCTCTCTCTTCTCTTTTTCCTCCTTCTCTTTCTTCTCTCTTTCCTCCTTCTCTTTCTTCTCTCTTTCCTCCTTCTCTTTCTTCTCCCTCTCTCTCTTCTCTCTTTCCTCCCTCTCTCTATTCTCTCTTTCCTCCTTCTCTCTCTCCTCCTTCTCCTTTTCCTCCTCTTCCCTCTCTTCTTCAACTCCTTCCTCATCCCTTACTATACTTGAATCGTTTACACCCCATAGAATATTATACATATATTCATCAGGATTTCTTGTTATTCCTGTATCCAAAATAATTTTTTACAACAGGATACCAATAAAATTTCTTTTGAATTTCTAAAAGAGCCTTACCTTTTCTTAACCTTATAATTTTTTCATTATTTAACATTCTAATTAAATCTAAAGTTGTTGGTTTATCAACATCAGCATAATGCCAATCTTTTATTGAAAATACCTCATTCTTATGTTGTAGAACATATTTATTAAAATACCGAATACCCTTTTCTTGAAGGTATGCTTGAACACAGAAATGATAATTTTCTTGAAGCCTTCTTGCTGTCATTTATGTATTAGAAATATATGTTAGAATAATATTATGGCACGAAACACCTCCCCATCTTCCCATAGTTAAATCATTTTGTATTTCCTTACTTATTATATATAATCCTGTTTTTTCTGTTTTCATGAGATAAACAAGGGCAAAACCATTATTATATTTACCCTTATTAAATTCTTTTATTTGTTGTTTACTAATCGTGGCTCCACAAAACTCATTCTCGATACCAAGTGGATAATATTCTTCCTTACGAGACTGATTTAATTGTTCCAGGTCTTCGAGGTTAATTTTAAATGACCAATTATACCCTAAATCATTCATATCATACCCCCATTGTTCTATTCTCATACAAACGATACGCCCTTCTTTATAAAAATTTATTTTAATTCGAACTGTGAATTCTGTATGATCTGGAGATAATATCAACACTTCTGTATCTTTAGAATACACAGCCGTTTTATTTAAGTATATATATTGTGATAAATCGCTTAATCTCACCAAGTCATTTGCGTCAGTCGGGCTTGGATAATTTTTTAATTTATAAGCATTTTTCATGTTAATATTTTTGTTTATATTATATTTATGTCGTTCAGCCTGTGCCTTTGTGTAATAATTTGATAAATCAATATCCAGTTCTTGAGATACACCAAAGATAGAACCATCTTTACCAACATAAGTCATTTATATTAGATTAAAAATAATATCATAAAATTTTTTATTTTTGTTGAGTTGAAATAACACATATAGACATAATTGACCACAACACTTGGAATTTAATTCTTGGACTTGAAATGTTTGATAAACACCATTCTGTAAGAATTTTATGACTTCAACAGGTGGTGGAAGACCAAAACTATCAAAATAATATTTGTCTTGACTATTAAAAATACAAACCCAATGAGAACCGTTCCCATCATTATCTTCTAAGTTCATAATAATATTCTTTGTATGTTTCGACACATTTGTTAATTCATCTCTCATACAAATAACCACATTATGAATTTTTAATTTCTTACAATATTTGGCAAGTTGTAAATTTGATGTTGTATTCTTTCCAAATTCTTTCAACCACTCATCAATGCTCATTTATTTATTAGAAAGATATAATCCATTACCTCTTTTTGTTAATTTTACACCTGCTTGTGCTATAGAAGAAAGCATATCTCCAACTAACAATCTCGCTTTATCAGGCAGACCTTCAAGTTTTTCAGCAAAATCTACAATTACACCACTTCCACTAATTTGTTTCTCCAACTCTTTGTTATGTCTTTCCAATTCTTTTTGAGCCTGGAGTTGAGCCTTCCTTTCGTTGGCAGTTTTGACCGCTGTTGAAATACCACCCGTCAATGCTCCAACCGCACTTAAACCAGCAAATAAAGGAATTAGAAATGGGAGAAATCCTCCACTCGTCTCTCTTATTGAATATTTTTTCAACATTGGTTTTGTCATTTTAATTTTAAGTGAGCCAGTGTCATTCAAGATTTTAACCTGTTCTCTTGTGAGCAAAACATCAATTCTTACTGCTCCTTTTCTCTGAATTGTATTAACGTTAATCGTACAAGGCTTTTGATTTTGAACACAAGATGATAGTTTATGAAGATTGATTTGATTAACATATACCCCAGTTGGTACTTTGCCACTCATTTATTTAACAAAAAATTATGTGAGACTAATCATCACACCATTATCTGTATTAATCTGCAATTCTGTTTCTTCCAAAAGCAAACAATATGTATCAACTTCTTCACTCTCTCCTCTTTCAATGTATAGGGAAGTATCCACTCGATTAGACTTTATAGTTTCTTTTTGAGCGCTCAGGTCAAACGTATAGATTGTATACAAACTTTTAAATGCTGTCATATCCAAAATAGGTTCTTTATTTCCATTACTTTCACACACCTTTTGGTAAGACTTGTATGCTTCAGCAAAATCATTTTTTCCCAATTAATTTCCAATCTATCTCGTGGATAAAATGTTCCATCTAGAGAAACGCGAAGTTGTTTCACCTTAGCATTATCACTCAATGCATTATTCTTATCAGTCGCAGTATCACCATCTGGCTTTTTAAAAATCATCCACAGATATCGTGGCTTTCCTTCCAGAACACCCAAATTCCACGTGTAAGTAGTTTGATTGAGTTTAACGTGTTGACATCTTCTTTTGAGGTATGATACACTGAGTGGTTTTTTTGAGTTAAGTCTTCGATTCAACATCTCTTCTGTTTTAAGATTAGGAGTATATTCACTGATATACCAACTCATCTCCTCAATTACAAATTTATTCTGATCACCAAAAGCATTACCAACACCAAAAAGCAATCTATTTTCATTATCATTCCTTTGTAGTTGAAATCTAATTTTAAGACCATACAGAACTTTATCATAATCACAAAATCCAAATATACCTTTAAGAGGAACTGCCACAGTAAAACTATTTTCTGCTTTTGTATCATCATTATACATTCCTTTCCTTTGAATATATCCAGGGTCTGTGTTTGTTCCCGTTGACATATCAGGAATAAAACCTTCGACAGACCCCTTTCCCATTCTATCACTGAATGTATAGAGTGTAAATTTCATCATTTCAGATACAGCAGAGACATAATCAACCGCTTCAACTTCTTGTGTTCCAATATACAATCGCACACTATCAAACATTTTCCAGAAGAAATCATTTACAAGTGTAGCGTTTGTGTTATTCCCAGCCTTAGTGAATTTAAATTTACACAACAAGAAACTTTCGGAGAGATTCAAATAGGTTTGTTGATTATTTATTTCAAAACTTTTTGTACCATTTGTATTCCAGTCTGTTCCAGTTATTGCATTTACCTTGAAGTAATCTTCTTTTTTAGTGGAGTTTGAGATAATAATAGTATCATCCAAATCATAGATACTATCAATTGCTTCCATACTTGTATTTATTTAGGAAAAAAGATGTTAAAACTTTTGAAACCCTGATCCAAGTATTTGAATTATTTTCTGTCGTTCTTGGGGGACAACTGAGTTTTACCTTTCTTAATTTCTTTTATTGCTTGTAATTTATGAGATTCTTTCTGAGCATCTTTTATACTCTTTACAGCACCTGCTACATTTCCCACAGCAGAAGCAGTTGAACCAATTAGGTCTTTATGTTTAAGAATAGTTGAACCAATACCCATGAGAGTATCAATTATCCCATCTCCTCTAAATTGATGTCCAACACCCCTTTGTCTCTTAGGTTTATAGTATCCTCTACCAAGATACATACCTTCACCCTTGTAGTACGGGAAAGGAACATCCCATCCCCTGTAATTATTTTATATTTTCCCAACTCGTGCTTCCTCACAATAACCATCGTATTTATTTATTGAAAAACTTCACGTAGGTGAATTCTGATGGATATAACTTCTCCATTAAAAGAAATCACACGATTATCTTGGTCGGTTATCCTAAAATTTACTCTGTGTATGGTTTTTCCTGACACAGGTAGATAAACCAAATTTTTAGGCTCCATATTGAATTTATAACCAATTGGGGTTGAGTATGCGCTGAATGAAAATATTGTATTTGTTTTTAATCCATCATTATAAGCACCATCAATCAAATCACAGTGAATTAACACCGAATTTATTCCTGAGGATATTTGAATGACATTATCACTGTAAAACGTCCCATTAGTTTCAATCTTTTTTGAGGAGAAACCTAATAACTCTCTAAATGAATTATCAATTGTGAAATCAACCTTGTAGTTATTTTTAACTTTAATCGTTGATTTTGAAGTATGTTTTTGAATGTTTATAACAATATTTTTTGGTTCATCACCCTGTTCTTTCATAAGACGAGCAATTTCGGAAGATATTTGAGAAATCTCGTATGCTCCGGGTGAGACTGTTATCGTTTTGTATCCACTTCCCGGATTATAACTAAACTTGTCATTTTTCTCGGTTATATTAAATAAGGTATTATAAGTCTCCATGGACAATAAAGATGCCTCATATTCTTTTGTTGTGTCAAGTTGTAGTGGGTATGGGAATGAAGATGTGTGGTCGCTTGTTGTGAAATTAAAACTCAGGATTGTGCTTCTCATCTTATTTAATATGAGTTAAAATGTCTTTATATTGAGATTTATTAATTATTTTCATGTTCATCAACTGGTCTAAAATGGCTGATGCTTCATTAAAACAATTGTTATTTCCAGCCTTCTTACTGCCGAACAACAATAACAGTCTATTAACTAATTGCGATGGGTCATTTGGAAGAAAACTAATACCTGAACCAAGGATACTTAAAGCCTGAATAATGTGTTTCTCCTTCTCATTCTTCCTACTTTTACCAGAAAGAATAACCTTATAATTTAGAGTGTTCAGCAAATCAATATATACTCTATCATCATTATTTTCCATATCCAATGGTTTATCAATATACTTTGATTCATCCCTCACAGTTGAACCTTGTCTTCCATCTTTTGTGAGAAGAAACATTAATCTCGGAGTTAGTTTAACAGGGGGTTGAGCAGAACTTAAGAACCTTAATTCATCATTAAATATCAATACCTTTTCTTGAACAAGATGAAATATTGCTGGTTGTTCTGTTGGAATGAGTCCTGCTTTGGTTTTTGAATCCGCTGAATATTCATTGTTTTGAACAGCATTCACAATATAATCAGGGGGTTGATTAATCTCTTCCAGTTGTTGAAATAAACCTTCATCATCATATTCTAATTCTCCTAAATGCTCTAATTCTTCCTCCGTTTTAACATTTGAAATCTTTTAACATTTGAAGCTTTCTAGGAGTATATTCTACTGTGGGAACTGTGGAAACATCTTTCATTTTTTCTTGGGAAGTTTTTAAAAGTGGTTTAAAAAATTTCTCTTGTTTTTTTTCAAATGCTTCTTCGCCCGTTAGTTTCTGTCTGCGTTTCTTCTTTATGTCTTCCTGTTGTTTTACAACTTTTGAAACCAACTCTTGATGTTCCTTAAATCTTCTTGCTCTTTCTTTTGTATCCATTTATTTATTGTAAAATATCATTTAATGAATTGTAAAGATCAACAGGGAAATTTTCCTTTTCTTCATCATTCAAGTAGATGTGTTCAAATAAATCCTTTTCTTTAAATATTTCATCAAATTCTTTATTAACATTAATGCGAGTTGTAATTTCTTCTTCACTAATCCTTGCATCTCTGCTTTTCATACGTTTGTGTTGAGTTTCTTCATCAACATCAAAACCGAATGATAAAATCTTCACTCCGCTCAGATATTTAATAATTTGTCTCGTTCCTTCTGGATTAGTTTCTAATATCCCAACACCACCAGATTTTAGTTTCTTTAACTCACTCTTACAATGTGAATATTTTGTTGTACCAAGAGAAACCTCCTCAAATATTTGTCCTTCATTCCTCAATCGCATATGTTCCTCCACTGAAATATAGTGATAATCTACACCTTTTACTTCTCCAGGTCTTATTGCTCTAGTTGTTGTTGATACAATGCGTATCACGGGGTGTTTTTAAGTAAATTTACAATATTCTCATTTGTACTACACAAGAACCTTGATTTATGAAAGTTTTTTCCAGAAGCAGATTTACCCACAAGATTTATAATAATAGTTGTCATTTATATATGTAATTGTTTATAAAACAAAAAATATATCCCTTAATATCTCATCTTGTTTCACAACAATATATTTATATTTTTCAGTCGTGTGCTTCATATAATCCTCAAATTTCTTTTTACTACATAATGTAGAACAATTATCTCTCCAAAAATTATTGATATCTATTGAATTTAACTTGAATAAAATAAAAGTATTAGCATTGTTTCTGATGGAACGACGAGGAAGTTGAAAGTACGATTGACTAAGATAAATACAATTACAAGAAGAATGTCTCCCTCTTGTGTAGTAGCTGTCCATTACCGTTTGGTTTCTCTCATTAACACAATCATCAAAGATAACGAGGTTCTTTTTTGATTTATCCAAATCTTGGGGAGACGGTATATCATCCGTATTATCACTAAGAATACAAGTTATAAGATTTGATTTTTTTACATCTCTGTGTATCACAAAATAGTTGAATTATATCTTCAATGTTATAATCATTTAGGTTTTTTGACGTTTAAATAAACCTATTATATCTTCTTTTTGAAGACCAGCATTAAAACCTTGTGAGAGTAGTTGATACTCTGGTTGAAAACTCGACTTTGTGAAAATTATTAAATTATCATAATCTAAAAAGTTGGGAGTGAGGAGCATTTTTAAAAGTAAGCAGGTTTTTCCACATCCACTTGAACCAACTATGAGACATCTTAATGAATTTGGGAGATTTTTATGGTTGTTAAATTTTATCTTATTTTCCCAAATAGGTAAAAAATCATTCATTTATATATTTGAAAAACAGGTTATTTAATTTATTATTGGCTTTTTAGAAACTCTATATTTTATCCTAAGTTCAGGTTTAATTTCAAGATAATCCATTATTTTATTTATACAATATCTTGTGTTGATATTTCCCTGAAAATTACATCCATGAATAATATACAACAACAATCCTTTGAACATTTCTCTTATACGTTCAGTTTCTTCCCTTGTAAGGAAAGGTGTGTTATCATCCTCATACTTTACATTCATTTCTCTAATCAATCTTGTAAAGTAATTCATTTTTGGTGTAAATCTAAAAGAATTATTTTCCTTTTTATATTTTTTATTATCATTAATTAGAAGATAATCACAGAATATACATTGTTTATAGGCTTTTGACTCTGTGTTTAATCCCTGTCTTTCACACGCAGGACAATTCTCAAATTTGTCATATGGAGAATCAGGAAAGTCTAGCATATTTATAAAGTAAAACTTTACTTAAACTGAAATTCATCTATACTTTCAGTTGTATATTACCATCGATATCGATATACTTTTTTTCATTATCAGATTCAACGACAACATTTTTTATATTAAAGGTAATTTTAAAATTATCGTTAACTACTATTGAACGAAATGTCATTTCACCTGATATATTAACATCCTTTATTTCATCAAGATTTACATCTTTAGGGTTGTTGAAAAAAATACAAATTTCTCCTTGCATATTACAGATGGTCTTATCTTTTCTTTCTAAAGCTTCATCCATAAGGTTTTTGTTCTTTGATACTTTTTCTTGTTTCATTGCTTTTTCTAGTTTTGAATATATTACTAGAAGGAGAGGAGAAACTTTTGTTAGAGATACTTTAATTGATGTTCTACCAGGTATACTAAAAGCCCTTCCACTGAAGGAAATTGAAGAACTCATATTATTTACCATAATAGTTTTTATCCAATAGTTGTTATATTTATCTTTGTTCAATTTTACATCCTTGACATATTTCTCAGTATCTTTAACAGATGAAGAGATTGATTGAAACTTGTCTTTTGTGTCTTGAAACATTGTATTTATTAAGTGAAAAAGTTGGAGGATAAAATGTTTTTAAGCACAGATTCACCTATAAATTAAACGAAATTTTCATCAAGAAAATTTTAGTTCAAGCAAAGTTTTATTCTATAAATATGGTGAATACAACGTAATGCGATGTTTGTAATCACGAATATAAACATTATAGAAAACACCTCCGAACCAACAAACACACATTTAATCTATTTCATCAAATATCTCCTCTTGAGTTGGAAAGAAAACATTGTGATATCTGTTCAAAGGATGTTTTGAAGAGTAGTTATAATCAACATCTTCAATCACAAAAACACAAGAAAAATGAGTTTAAAGTAAAGGGAGACTATTATATTAAAAACACTGATGGGGCATTTAAAGGGCATATAAAAATAAGGATTTTTCAATTTGGAGAACCCGGTCCATCATCAATAGCTGAATCAATTGAAATAGTGAAACCCGATGTTGAAAAATTTATTAAAAAGACATTAAAAGAAATAAAAACTTTAAAGTTTTATATGGGAGTGAAAATGAATATGAAAAGACAAGATGAAGAACAAACTCCTTATATGAGAACAGATCTTCATTTTATAACATCATTTCAAGATTTTTTGAATAGTGGGGTTTATGAAGAACTATCAAGACAAGAGGAGGATGTTGATAATACAGTGGTAGGAAGTGGATTCAATATTAAAAAATCATCTTTTTCGATATACACATTCTAAAATCAAACCCTCTTAAAGCTTCTTCTTATATTGAATTACCAAAAGAAATAAAACTAAAGAAGGCAGTTGTTAATATTAAGAACAATGATAATAAATGTTTTCTCTGGTCTGTTCTTGCTCACTTACATCCATCAAAATGTAATTCAGAAAGAGTAAAACAATATATGAAATATGAGAATACCTTGGACATTAAAGATTTTAAATTCCCAATGCCATTAACAGATATTCCTAAATTTGAGAAAAAGAATAATCTTTCTATTAATGTATATGGATTAACGGATACAAACAAAGTTCAAATATTAAAAATTTCAAACAACTATAAAAATGAAGAAACACACATTGACCTTTTATATTTTAGTGTTGGAAAGAATTCACATTACACATACATCAATAATTTATCAAGATTAATCTCTTCTCAGGTATTCAGAACAGCAAACAAAATATATCCTTGTAAGCGATGTCTTAATTCATTTCATACAAAAGAACGATTAGAACAACATTCAAAATATTGTAGTAATCATAAATCAGCTGTAATTACAATGCCTAAACCTGGTGAAAAGATTTATTTTGAAGATTATAATAAATCTATCATGCACCCATTTGTGATATACGCTGATTTTGAATGTATCCTTAAAAAGATAAATACTGCTTCTCCTAATCCAAAAGAACCATATACAAATAAATATCAAAAACATATTCCTTGTGGTTTCTGTTATTATATCAAATCATCTGTTGGAGAAAAGTATAACAAACTTGAACATTATCGTGGAAAAAATGCTTCACAAGAGTTTGTAAAACGATTAGAAAAGGATTGTATAAGACTCACTAAATTAATGAAAGAAACAAATGAACCGATGAAATTAACCAAAGAAGAAAAATTAGAATTTAGAATGAACAATATCTGTCATATTTGTGAGGGGGAAATTAAGGAGTCTAAAGTTAGAGACCATTGTCATCTTACTGGTAAATATAGAGGTCCCGCTCATTCCTGTTGTAATCTTAATTATAAATTACCTTCTTTTATTCCAGTCTTTCTTCACAACAGCGCCAACTATGATACACATCTATTTATAAATGAACTTTCAAAAACACCAGGGAATATTTCTGCCATAACAAACACAAGTCAAAAGTATATTTCATTTTCAAAAATGATATTCACAAAACCTATAACTCGTATTAGGTTTTTAGATTCTTACAAGTTTATGGGAACACCACTAGCCTACCTCGCATCAAATCTAAGCTCCACGGACTCTTTTCCAAATCTTAATTCATTCTTTCCAAAAGAGGAAATTCTCACTAAAGAGGAAATTCAGATTAAAGAGAGAATTCAAAGTAAAGAGGAAATTCTAACTGAAGATGAAATTCTAATTATAAAGAAAATTCGAACTAAAGAGGAAATTCAGATTAAAGATGAAATTCTGATTAAAGAAGGAATTCTTACGAGAGAGGAAATTCAAACAAGGAATGAAATTCAAAGTAAAGAGAAAATTCTTACAAGTAAGGGAATTTATCCTTATGATTATATGGATTCATTTATGAGATTTAAAGAAACACAACTTCCTTCAAAAGAAAGTTTCTATAATAACCTTTATGAAGAAGAGATAAGTGATAAGGAATATAAACACGCACAAGAAATATGGAAAATATTTAAGATAAAGAACCTTGGAGAATATCATGATTTATATCTAAAAACAGATGTTTTATTGTTAGCTGATGTGTTTGAGGCTTTTAGATCACTCTGTCATAATAAAAATTGTTATGGATTAGATCCTGCCCACTATTTCACAGCTCCTGGTTTAGCTTGGAGTGCAATGTTGAAAATGACAAAACAAGATATAGATTTAATCAGTGATGTGGATATGCTTTTGATGATTGAGAAGTCCAAGAGAGGTGGAATATCACAAGTATGTTCAAAAAGATATGCTAAAGCAAATAATAAATATCTTCCAAATTATGATAGTGAAAAAGATAGTAATTATTTGATGTATTTTGATGCTAATAATTTGTATGGATGGGCAATGTCTCAATCTCTGCCTTATGGTAAATTAGAGTGGGTGGAAGAAAAGGATTATGAAAAGGCTTTGATGAATATTGTTATTTCTTCTCAAGAGGAATTGAATGACGAAGAAGAAGGTTATTATTTTGAAGTTGATTTGAGGTACCCGAGTGATCTTCATAATAAGCATAAAGATCTTCCTTTTGCATGTGAGAAAGAAACTCCAAAGAAAGAATGGTTAAGTGATTATCATAAAAGTTTTAATATTAAAGGTAAATCAACAGAAAAGTTATTAACAACATTCTATGATAAAGAGGGATATGTTTTGCATCAGAGAAGCTTAAAACAGTTTTTGAGAGAAGGATTGAGAGTAGCTAAAATTCATAGAGTTTTAAAATTTAAACAAAGTCCTTGGGTGAAAAAGTATATTCAATTCAATACAGATATGAGAGCAAATACAAAAGTAAAATTTGAAGGGGACTTTTATAAATTAATGAATAATGCTGTATTTGGAAAGACTATGGAAAATGTTAGAAACAGACAAAACATTAGATTCGCAACATCTTGGAAAGAAGCTTCGAGATTGATAAATAAACCAAGTTTTGAGAGAGAAGAGGTTTTTTCAGAGAACTTTTCTGCAATTCATATGAAAAAGGAAAGTATTGTAATGGATAAACCAATTTATATTGGAACAGCAGTTCTTGATTTATCAAAGATATTGATGTATGATTATTTGTATAATGACTTAAAGAAAGAGTATGGTGAAAATGTTTCATTGTTGTATATGGATACTGATAGTTTTATCCTAGATATAAAAACTGATGATGTTTATGAAGATATGAAGAAAAATATTGGAGTATATGATACAAGTAATTTCAGCAAGAAGAGTGAGTTATTTTCCAAAAAGAATGAAAAGGTTATTGGAAAGTTTAAGGATGAGTTGGGTGGAAAAGTAATGAGTGAGTTTATTGGATTGAGAGCAAAGGCATATGCTTATAAGTATGGTGAACAGATTGATAAGAGGTTAAAGGGAATAAAGAAATATGTAATAAAGAAATCAATAACTTTTAGAAATTATTATAATTGTTTGATGAATAAGAAAGAAGAATATAGGAAAATGAATACAATAAGAAGTTATAAACATAACATATATAGTGAAGAAGTAAATAAAAAGGCATTAGGAGCCTTTGATGATAAGAGATTTATTTTAGATAATGGAATAGATTGTGTTCCATATGGATATTGTATGATAGAGTGTATAAAATAGATTATGTTTTAACGATGGGAAGATGGGTTAGGGTTTTTAAGGGCTACCGCCGCGTTTTGCACAATATATAAATGGTTAAACCAAGTATTAATCAAACTAAAGAGTGGAGAAAATCTCAGTCTTGGTATATAAATGGAAAACATAATGAATGTGAAAAATATCAAATAAGTCTTATTGAAAAAATAACTAAAACAAAGGTAAATAAAACAAATAAGCGAATTAATTTAAAAACTAGTAAGTTAGAGGATGTAAAGAAAATAATGAATATCCTTGAATGGACTGAAAACTTTGATGGTTATCAATTGAACAATGAAAAAACAATTTACTATAATCTCAAAATGATATGTGGCTCAGGAGGTGGCCAGATGAGAGCATTAAGAGAAGTTTATCATTTCGTAATGGCACAAATGGGGTATCTTAAAAAATATAAAGATTCAAATGTTTTGTTTGTCAATATTTTAGATGGGGATTATTGTGCAAAGAAAATTAAACTATTGAAGGAATTTGAGAATGAACAAATCTTTATAGGTTCAATGAGTGAGCTGTTCAACCCCCAGGTGTTCAATTCAATGAGGTTCAACCTCCAAGTTAAAAGGGGAGACAAATAAATATACCTTGGGATAAAAAGGGGGGTTTATTTTTAGGGAAAAAAAATATAAATCGCTGAAAATCCCCCATTCATTTACATGGGGAAAAGTGAGCCAGAATCAGTATTCTTACCAGAATTATATATATATATATCTTCTTCTTCTTTCGGCTGCTCCCGTTAGGGGTTGCCACAGCGGATCATCCGTATGATCCGCATCGAGATTTGGCACATGTTTTACGCCGGATGCCCTTCCTGACGCTACCCTGGTCGCCTCTTACGACACAGGGATATGGTACACCTATTTTAACCGGGGTATACACCGGCCCAGTATACTGGTACTCATTTCGCCGACCTCAGAAGGATGACAGGCTGAGTCAACCCCCTGGTGTATTAATTCAGTGGCTCAACGGGGCTTGAACTCAGGACCTTTTGGATCCCAAGCCGCTGCCCTAACCACTGCACCAACACCAGGATATATATATATATATATGTATGTGTGTGTGTGTGTATATATATATATATATATATATATATATATATATATATATATATATATATATATATATATATATATATATATATATATATATATATATATATATATATATATATATATATATATATATATATATATACACACACACACACACATACATATATACACACATACATATAAACACACATACATATATACACATACATATACAAGCCGGTAGGCAGCCTTGGGTCGCCAAGCATCCGGTGACCTTTGACCCCTGATCTGAGTTAATCTAGTACTAAGTACTTATGAAATTGCAATCGAATCGGTTAACCCGTGTATGAGCAAGGGGGCTATGAATGGTCATTTTGCCCGAACAATGCACTCATTGACCTTTGACCCCTGACTAAGCCGAGATAGGTCAATATGTCCTGAAGCAAAGTTGTACTACTCATTGACTACTATGTACCTATGAACTTTCATTCGTATCGGTTAATCTGTGTAGGAGCAAGGGGGATTTGAATGGTAATTTCGCCCGAAAAATGCACTTCTAGACTTTTGACCCCTGACCGACTCGAGATAGGTCATTATGCAAATGAGCAAAGTTGAAGTACTCATTACGGTCTATAAGCATGTAAAGATTCTTTCGAATCGGTTTAACCGTCTTGGAGCTAGTGCACTTTGAATTTTCAGCGGGAATACTCAATAGCCTTCAGACACCCAAGTTGAGAGGGTTACCATTTGGAAACTATAAGATATGGAGCAAAATGGATGTCATATAGCGGATAGGGAATCACCTTAAGATTATGCATATCAAATCTCATCCAGTTCCATCTACTGAGAACTACTCGGTATCCAATTGAATGAAAAGTACCGAAAATGCGGTTTGAAATCGGAAATCCCCAAAGTTCGAGGGAGTGCTTAGGGTGAACAAAGATCTAAATCGAAAATCCGGCTTGATCGTTTGTGTACATTGTATTCCAGACAATGAGTGTGAATTTTCATGACCATCCGACCATAGCCCAAGGAGGAGTAGCATTTGGCGCGAAGGCACCTCCAGCTCTCGCATATTATCGATTTTTGCACTAATTGACCTTTTACCCCTGACCTAAGCGAAATCGGTCAATATGTCCTGAGGCAAAGTTGTAGTACTCATTGAGTACCATGAACCTAGAAAGTTTCATTCGTATCGATGCACTCACCTGGTCGCTAGGGGGCCTTCAATTTTCACCAATTTTCGCGCATACCCTAATGTAGGGGGCGCTGCGGGTAAAGTATTCCATATATCACAAAAACCGGAATATATTTGATAGAGCATCACCTGTAGATCATTCTTGCCAAATTTCATAACCCTACATGGGATAATGGCTTTCGGAATTGATTTCGCATGAATGGTACCGATTTTGAAGGTTTTTTGGTTGTTGCTGGGAAACCAAAGCATCCCTAGCAACCATCACAATTTCCAAAGCACGAGGTCATAAGATGTACCTACCGCCCGAGTTTGGTCAAAATCCGCCCACGTTTACTACCAATTATGCTGATGACAAACGAACAAACATCCAAACAAACAGACAGAATTACTGACAATGAGGGTCACCTATTTCAGCGACCAAACAGACAGATAGAATAACAAGACGACGACGACGTCGTGCAGAGCATGTTACTATAAAAATCCATAAAACAAATTTGACCTCAAAAATAACTGGTGGTTGAATTCAATGACCTAATATGTCATCCCAACAATCGGCTTATGTTGAATTCAATATGTTGTTGAATTCAAATATGTCCTAAGATGTTGAATTAAAAAAAACCAATAGGCTTCTTCCTTATGACAAACTCTCCCATGTGTTGAAGTTTCGTGAAGATCGGTTTAAAATTGTGACCTGTAGGTGACAAACAATCAGCCAAGCCGGTAGGCGGACATGGGTAGTCGATCAAGTCGAATTTAGTCGTTTTTCAGCCGTTACTAGACAACAAAAGCGTCCATAGCAACGGTTATTTCTCACACATAACTAGGACATACCATGAACCTACCATACCAGTTTCATGTATGTCTGACTCATAGTCTGAGATATAACGAACTTCGCTTTTTTTGTTTTTTTTCGACCAGGGTTCATTCAAAGTCTATCTTCTCCGACAGTTTTCATGGGAGTGGGCTGAATTTTTTTGTCAAGGAGGCTGAATGTGTTGCCCACAAACGATCATAGTTTGATTTTTGAATTTCGATATTTTTATTTTTTTAGATTTTTTTGAAAATTTCAAAGGCCCGCTGCTATGCAACCGAGGGGTCCATAGCAACGGTTCTCAAACGCACATAACTAGGTCATGGTATGAACCTTCCACCAGAGTTTCATCAAAATCGGCCTACAATTAACGGAGTACTGGCCTGGACAGACAAACAGACAGACAGACAGACAGACATAACGACAGAAAACCTGACAATAAGGGGAGATAGATCGACTACCCAATACATCGACTACCCAACAGACAGACATAACGACGGAAAACCTGACAATAAGGGTAGCTAGATCGACTACCCAATAAAAAAATTGACTGGCCAAGAAACTTGAAAAATCTTCGATTTTGCAAGTAAAAATAAATACAACATAGAAAACAATGGACTAGAACCATGAGCTTCCTGTAATAAACTCCAAATACAACAGGTAGCAGGGAAAATAAAAAAAAACTATGATGAGGCCAACAATAGAAGAAATCAAAATAAGCAGTTTGTAAACAACCCAAAAAAGTTCTATGAAGAGCGAGGGAAACAAAAAAAGTAACAACTCCCTGTTAAAAGAAAGGACCTCCAAACATTTAGGAAAGATATATCTTCTTTTTCTTCTTCTTCTTTCGGCTGTTCCCATTAGGGGTCGCCACAGCGGATCATCCATTATGATCCGCATAATGATTTGGCATAGGTTTTACGCTGGATGCCCTTCCTGACGCAACCCTGGTCGCCTCTTACAACACAGGGATATGATACACCTATTCTAACCAGGGCATACACCGGGCCCAGTACACTGGTACTCACTTCGCCGACCTCGGAAGGATGACAGGCTGAGTCAACCCCCTGGTGTGTATTAATTCAAGCGGCCAACGGGGCTTGAACTAGGACTTTTTGGATCCCAAGCAACGGGGCTTGAACTGAGGACCTTTTGGATCCCAAGCCGTTACCCGAACCACTACGCCAACACCAGGCTATATATATATATATATATATGTATATATATATATATATATATATATATATATATATATATATATATATATATATATATATATATATATATATATATATGTATATATATATGTATATATATATATATATGTATATATATATATGTATATATATATATATATATATATATATATATATATGTATATATATATATATATATGTATATATATATATATATATATATATATATATATATATATATATATATATATATATATATATATATATATATATATATATATATATATATATATATATATATATATATATATATATATATATATATATATATATATATATATATATATATATATATATATATATATATATATATATATATATATATATATATATATATGTATATATATATATGTATATATATATATATATATATATATATATATATATATATGTATATATATATATATATATATATATATATATATATATATATATATGTATATATATATATATATATATATATATATATATATATATATATATATATATATATATATATATATATATATATATATATATATATATATATATATATATATATATATATATATGTATATATATATATATATATATATATATATATATATATATATATATATATATATATATATATATATATATATATATATATATATGTATATATATATATATGTATATATATATATATGTATATATATATATGTATATATATATATATGTATATATATATATATATGTATATATATATATATATAAGTAGGGTAAGAATACTGATTCTGGCTCACTTTTCCCCATGTAAATGAATGGGGGATTTTCAGCGATTTATATTTTTTTCCCTAAAAATAAATCCCCTTTTTATCCCAAGGTATATTTATTTGTCTCCCCTTTTAACTTGGAGGTTGAACCTCATTGAATTGAACACCTGGGGGTTGAACAGCTCACTCATTGAACCTATAAAGATTTGTTCATTCTCAAATTCCTTCAATAGTTTAATTTTCTTTGCACAATAATCCCCATCTAAAATATTGACAAACAAAACATTTGAATCTTTATATTTTTTAAGATACCCCATTTGTGCCATTATGAAATGATAAACTTCTCTTAATGCTCTTGTTTGACCACCTCCTGAGCCACAGGTTATTTTTGTTAAGCCCCGCCCACTTTTCTTTAAGCCCCGCCCACTTTTGTTAAGCCCCGCCCACTTTTCATAAGGTAATTTTTCTAAGCCACGCCCACTTTTCCTAAGCTCCGCCCACTTTTGCTAAGCTCCGCCCACTCTTACATCATTTCCAGTTCATCTCTGACTCACAAAGAAATCACTAGAAAATTACAGGATGTTATGGTTTTGAAAAATTTCCCAATGAAGGCTTGCCTTGGCTTGCCCAGGGAATTTCCAAAGGAAACCACACCCACCAGTCTTTCTCTATAAAAGCTTCAAACCCAGGCTCCATTTTAAACATTTGTTCTTGCTGGCAATGGTGTTCTGTGTGCTTGTCTCAAACTCTCTGTCTTCTATGGAACTAAACCTTCAAGTTGATGAACTGGATTCAAACCTCTTATCTATTGAGGTAAGATTTTTTATTTTCCTATTTTCAAACTTTGATTGAAGCATACTCATTTAATAATTAAATAACTTAATTAATACATTATTATTTTCTCTCACAGGAAATTGTATCTGAAAATACTGCTTTTGCTACAACTTGGGGGGAAATTGTTGGCTTGGTTGAAGACCTTGAGTGGGATGACTTTAGTGTTCCTTGGAACTCTCTGTCTTCTATGGAACTAAACCTTCAAGTTGATGAACTGGATTCAAACCTCTTATCTATTGAGGTAAGATTTTTTATTTTCCTATTTTCAAACTTTGATTGAAGCATACTCATTTAATAATTAAATAACTTAATTAATACATTATTATTTTCTCTCACAGGAAATTGTGTCTGAAATACGAAATGAAAATACTGCTTTTGCTACAACTTGGGGCGAAATTGTTGGCTTGGTTGAAGACCTTATGAGCGACCAAGACCCACAGAACGAGTTCGTCCTTGATGACCCAACCAAAGAGTTATACCTTGGAGACCAGCAAAATCCTGAAAAAGAGTTTTACAGCAATAGTACTCATTGTGAGTTATCAAGACAATACCCACTGAACAAGTTATACCTTGATGAGCCAGAATACAAGTTTTACCTTGGAGACTCACAAATTTTGAAAAAATCAGTAAATGAGTTCTGCCTTGATGGTTTAAATAACTACCTTGGAGACTCAGGAAAAGGGTTTTGCCAAGATGGTTCTAAATATGGGGCCTACCTTGGAGACTCACAAATTTTGAAAAAATCAGTAAATGAGTTCTGCCTTGATGGTTTAAATAACTACCTTGGAGACTCAGGAAAAGGGTTCTGCCAAGATGGTTCTAAATATGGGGCCTACCTTGGAGACTCACAAATTTTGAAAAAAATCAGTAAATGAGTTCTGCCTTGATGGTTTAAATAACTACCTTGGAGACTCAGGAAAAGGGTTCTGCCAAGATGGTTCTAAATATGGGGCCTACCTTGGAGACTCACAAATTTTGAAAAAATCAGTAAATGAGTTATCCTTAAGAGACTTTGTAAGTTGGTTTTACTTTGAATACTTGAAATGTGGGTTCTGGATTGATAACTCACAATGTGATACATATCTTGGAAACTCAACGGGAATGTGGTTATACCTTGAAGACTTGGAAAGTTGGGTTTATGTTGGACACTTGAAACTTTTTTGGGGGCTTTTATTTATTTATTTATTTATTTATTATTATTATTATTTTATTTATTTATATTTTGGAGACTTTTGGAGTTGCTATCACTCTTTGGGATCTAAACCTATCGATGTAGTTCTTTGTCGGATGGTGCTTGATGGGAGCAAGATCAAGAAAGTTCTGGGAAGAAAGTGCAGGCTTACTCCCTCTTTCTACGTCATCAAACCTGAAAGCCTTAAAAGACAGAATTGGAAGAAGAGAAAAAAACAAAAAATATACATTGTTCGTTCTGGGAAGAAAGTGCAGGCTTACTCCCTCTTTCTACGTCATCAAACCTGAAAGCCTTAAAAGACAGAATTGGAAGAAGAGAAAAAAACAAAAAATATACATTGTTCGTTCTGGGAAGAAAGTGCAGGCTTACTCCCTCTTTCTACGTCATCAAACCTGAAAGCCTTAAAAGACAGAATTGGAAGAAGAAAAAAAAAAAAACGTAAAAATATATATATATAGGTGGAAATCTCATTTTGAAAAAGACATTGTGTTGGGCGAGGATTGAGTTGGGGTTGAGATTTTGAATGTGAGGGTTGGGGTTGAGATTTTGAATGTGAGGGTTGGGACACACACACATACACATCAACAAACAAAAGTTAAGCCTTGACTATTCAGTTGAGGATTCTGTGTTTGGGGTTCACAGATCTAAGAACGTCCCCCTTGACACACATTATATACTGTTATACACCTCGGACTTGGCCCTCGAGTGTCCACAACGGTGTATAGTAGGAGGGAGTGAAGCGCCAACCTATTGCTCCCATTGCACACACACACACAAACAAAAGTTAAGCCTTGACTATTCAGTTGAGGATTCTGTGTTTGGGGTTCACAGATCTAAGAACGTCCCCCTTGACACACATTATATACTGTAATACACCTCGGACTTGTCCCTCTAGTGTCCACAAAGGTGTATTATCTGCTTAGTTTTGTCTTTTGTAATTCCTGTGAATAAAATGAACCTAAAATCTCTTCCCCTTCCAAATCATATATTTTATAAGTCCAAGGAACTGTATCTATTACATCAACAATTTTAAAAAGTTCTTTCGTCCATCGTTCAGTAAAACCCTTTTCAAAATGAGATTTCCACCTATATATTCTTACGATATCACCAACTTTGAACTTAGGTTTTCTGACATTAATCTCTTTTTCATATTTTAATTTTGTAAATGTTTCTGATGGCTTCATATTCGTTGACGTGTGAATCGTGTCATTATACTTATCCACAATATCCTGAATAAAAGATGACCATTGTTGTGAACCGAGTTGTGTGAATTTTTTATATAGTCTCTCTTTTAAGGTACGATTAAAACGTTCAACAACAACTGCCTTCCCTTCATTAAAGGTACTGTATAATGTAATACTGTTATTTTTTAGAAAATTCATAAATGTCTTGTTATAAAACTCTCTACCCTCATCAGTCCACAATTTCTTAGGTTTTCTCTTACTTTTATTAAATATCTGTTGAAAAGCTAACATAAGAGTATTACCTGTTTTGTTTTTTAAAGGGACAACCCACGCATATCTACTCCTCAAATCAATAACGGTTAAAGCATACTTGTACCCCTTATCATTATTGAGTTCAATCAAATCAGCAGACCAGATATAATCAACTTCCTTGGAATAAACTTTCCTTCTCTGAAACTTTGTGAATATTGGTTTATGTAATTCATCAGCTAATTGCTCTTCAGTCTTAATGGCATCATTAGAGCCTATAAGTTTTTTGAATTTCCAAGTCCAAGTTTCAATTTAGCACTAATCATCTTCTTCACGATGAACCTATCAACTTTTTCTCTCAAGGTTGGATTTTGTATCAGAGACAAATTATACAACATTTCTCTATCGGCTTCATGCTTTTCTTCCAACGTTGTGGTATTCCCATAATCAATATCGTGTCTCATGCACACTTCATCAACTCTATTGATTGGTTTACTCCAGGATTTAGGATTGTCTGCCTCATCTAATCTTTTATCTAAGTTTGTGCCTGGACCACAGAAAGAATAACCTGGAAGATGTAATTCCCCTGGTATTCCAGTAGTTGTAAATTTACTTCCTGATAAAAACTTTTGTATATCTCCTCCGAGTTTGTGTTTGGAGATAAATTGATTTTTTTTGAACCACACACCGAACATATACCTTTTTGTATAACCCTGTTATTTTTACTTTTAATATATGAAATATTTTTAGTATTAGTTTTCTTTTTACATTTGAGACAATAACTCATTTATTTATGAGAAAAATTCCTGCAGAGTGCAAAAACCTTTTTAGTTTCCAACATGCACATTTGAATCTTAATTTTTAAAACATAAAGAATCCTTAGAAATGCCTTCACTCTCTCCTCCATTTATTTAAGAAAAAACTTGAATTAAAATCCATATCTTGTCGATGCTAATAGTCTTGTCGAAAGTATTGCAAATAGACTTGTCAATTCTTTGTTTTCCTCCTCGGTGGGTTGAGTTATTTTCTGTAATACCACCAATCTTTTTTGAATCTCACTGGTTTCCATATTTTGATATTTATTCATTCTCTCTCTTTCCTCCCTCTCTCTCTTCTCTCTTTCCTCCCTCTCTCTCTTCTCTCTTTCCTCCCTCTCTCTATTCTCTCTTTCCTCCTTCTCTCTCTTCTCCTTTTCCTCCTTCTCTCTCTTCTCCTTTTCCTCCTTCTCTTTCTTCTCCCTCTCTCTCTTCTCTCTTTCCTCCTTCTCTCTCTCTTCCCTCTCTTCTTCAACTCCTTCCTCATCCCTTACTATACTTGAATCGTTTACACCCCATAGAATATTATACATATATTCATCAGGATTTCTTGTTATTCCTGTATCCAAAATAATTTTTTTTACAACAGGATACCAATAAAATTTCTTTTGAATTTCTAAAAGAGCCTTACCTTTTCTTAACCTTATAATTTTTTCATTATTTAACATTCTAATTAAATCTAAAGTTGTCGGTTTATCAACATCAGCATAATGCCAATCTTTTATTGAAAATACCTCATTCTTATGTTGTAGAACATATTTATTAAAATACCAAATACCCTTTTCTTGAAGGTATGCTTGAACACAGAAATGATAATTTTCTTGAAGCCTTCTTGCTGTCATTTATGTATTAGAAATATATGTTAGAATAATATTATGGCACGAAACACCTCCCCATCTTCCCATAGTTAAATCATTTTGTATTTCCTTACTTATTATATATAATCCTGTTTTTTCTGTTTTCATGAGATAAACAAGGGCAAAACCATTATTATATTTACCCTTATTAAATTCTTTTATTTGTTGTTTACTAATCGTGGCTCCACAAAACTCATTCTCGATACCAAGTGGATAATATTCTTCCTTACGAGACTGATTTAATTGTTCCAGGTCTTCGAGGTTAATTTTAAATGACCAATTATACCCTAAATCATTCATATCATACCCCCATTGTTCTATTCTCATACAAACGATACGCCCTTCTTTATAAAAATTTATTTTAATTCGAACTGTGAATTCTGTATGACCTGGAGATAATATCAACACTTCTGTATCTTTAGAATACACAGCCGTTTTATTTAAGTATATATATTGTGATAAATCGCTTAATCTCACCAAGTCATTCGCGTCAGTCGGGCTTGGATAATTTTTTAATTTATAAGCATTTTTCATGTTAATATTTTTGTTTATATTATATTTATGTCGTTCAGCCTGTGCCTTTGTGTAATAATTTGATAAATCAATATCCAGTTCTTGAGATACACCAAAGATAGAACCATCTTTACCAACATAAGTCATTTATATTAGATTAAAAATAATATCATAAAATTTTTTATTTTTGTTGAGTTGAAATAACACATATAGACATAATTGACCACAACACTTGGAATTTAATTCTTGGACTTGAAATGTTTGATAAACACCATTCTGTAAGAATTTTATGACTTCAACAGGTGGTGGAAGACCAAAACTATCAAAATAATATTTGTCTTGACTATTAAAAATACAAACCCAATGAGAACCGTTCCCATCATTATCTTCTAAGTTCATAATAATATTCTTTGTATGTTTCGACACATTTGTTAATTCATCTCTCATACAAATAACCACATTATGAATTTTTAATTTCTTACAATATTTGGCAAGTTGTAAATTTGATGTTGTATTCTTTCCAAATTCTTTCAACCACTCATCAATGCTCATTTATTTATTAGAAAGATATAATCCATTACCTCTTTTCGTTAATTTTACACCTGCTTGTGCTATAGAAGAAAGCATATCTCCAACTAACAATCTCGCTTTATCAGGCAGACCTTCAAGTTTTTCAGCAAAATCTACAATTACACCACTTCCACTAATTTGTTTCTCCAACTCTTTGTTATGTCTTTCCAATTCTTTGGAGCATGGAGTTGAGCCTTCCTTTCGTTGGCAGTTTTGACCGCTGTTGAAATACCACCCGTCAATGCTCCAACCGCACTTAAACCAGCAAATAAAGGAATTAGAAATGGGAGAAATCCTCCACTCGTCTCTCTTATTGAATATTTTTTCAACATTGGTTTTGTCATTTTAATTTTAAGTGAGCCAGTGTCATTCAAGATTTTAACCTGTTCTCTTGTGAGCAAAACATCAATTCTTACTGCTCCTTTTCTCTGAATTGTATTAACGTTAATCGTACAAGGCTTTTGATTTTGAACACAAGATGATAGTTTATGAAGATTGATTTGATTAACATATACCCCAGTTGGTACTTTGCCACTCATTTATTTAACAAAAAATTATGTGAGACTAATCATCACACCATTATCTGTATTAATCTGCAATTCTGTTTCTTCCAAAAGCAAACAATATGTATCAACTTCTTCACTCTCTCCTCTTTCAATGTATAGGGAAGTATCCACTCGATTAGACTTTATAGTTTCTTTTTGAGCGCTCAGGTCAAACGTATAGATTGTATACAAACTTTTAAATGCTGTCATATCCAAAATAGGTTCTTTATTTCCATTACTTTCACACACCTTTTGGTAAGACTTGTATGCTTCAGCAAAATCATTTTTTTCCCAATTAATTTCCAATCTATCTCGTGGATAAAATGTTCCATCTAGAGAAACGCGAAGTTGTTTCACCTTAGCATTATCACTCAATGCATTATTCTTATCAGTCGCAGTATCACCATCTGGCTTTTTAAAAATCATCCACAGATATCGTGGCTTTCCTTCCAGAACACCCAAATTCCACGTGTAAGTAGTTTGATTGAGTTTAACGTGTTGACATCTTCTTTTGAGGTATGATACACTGAGTGGTTTTTTGAGTTAAGTCTTCGATTCAACATCTCTTCTGTTTTAAGATTAGGAGTATATTCACTGATATACCAACTCATCTCCTCAATTACAAATTTATTCTGATCACCAAAAGCATTACCAACACCAAAAAGCAATCTATTTTCATTATCATTCCTTTGTAGTTGAAATCTAATTTTAAGACCATACAGAACTTTATCATAATCACAAAATCCAAATATACCTTTAAGAGGAACTGCCACAGTAAAACTATTTTCTGCTTTTGTATCATCATTATACATTCCTTTCCTTTGAATATATCCAGGGTCTGTGTTTGTTCCCGTTGACATATCAGGAATAAAACCTTCGACAGACCCCTTTCCCATTCTATCACTGAATGTATAGAGTGTAAATTTCATCATTTCAGATACAGCAGAGACATAATCAACCGCTTCAACTTCTTGTGTTCCAATATACAATCGCACACTATCAAACATTTTCCAGAAGAAATCATTTACAAGTGTAGCGTTTGTGTTATTCCCAGCCTTAGTGAATTTAAATTTACACAACAAGAAACTTTCGGAGAGATTCAAATAGGTTTGTTGATTATTTATTTCAAAACTTTTGTACCATTTGTATTCCAGTCTGTTCCAGTTATTGCATTTACCTTGAAGTAATCTTCTTTTTTAGTGGAGTTTGAGATAATAATAGTATCATCCAAATCATAGATACTATCAATTGCTTCCATACTTGTATTTATTTAGGAAAAAAGATGTTAAAACTTTTGAAACCCTGATCCAAGTATTTGAATTATTTTCTGTCGTTCTTGGGGGGACAACTGAGTTTTACCTTTCTTAATTTCTTTTATTGCTTGTAATTTATGAGATTCTTTCTGAGCATCTTTTATACTCTTTACAGCACCTGCTACATTTCCCACAGCAGAAGCAGTTGAACCAATTAGGTCTTTATGTTTAAGAATAGTTGAACCAATACCCATGAGAGTATCAATTATCCCATCTCCTCTAAATTGATGTCCAACACCCCTTTGTCTCTTAGGTTTATAGTATCCTCTACCAAGATACATACCTTCACCCTTGTAGTACGCGGAAAGGAACATCCCATCCCCTGTAATTATTTTATATTTTCCCAACTCGTGCTTCCTCACAATAACCATCGTATTTATTTATTGAAAAACTTCACGTAGGTGAATTCTGATGGATATAACTTCTCCATTAAAAGAGATCACACGATTATCTTGGTCGGTTATCCTAAAATTTACTCTGTGTATGGTTTTTCCTGACACAGGTAGATAAACCAAATTTTTAGGCTCCATATTGAATTTATAACCAATTGGGGTTGAGTATGCGCTGAATGAAAATATTGTATTTGTTTTTAATCCATCATTATAAGCACCATCAATCAAATCACAGTGAATTAACACCGAATTTATTCCTGAGGATATTTGAATGACATTATCACTGTAAAACGTCCCATTAGTTTCAATCTTTTTTGAGGAGAAACCTAATAACTCTCTAAATGAATTATCAATTGTGAAATCAACCTTGTAGTTATTTTTAACTTTAATCGTTGATTTTGAAGTATGTTTTTGAATGTTTATAACAATATTTTTGGTTCATCACCCTGTTCTTTCATAAGACGAGCAATTTCGGAAGATATTTGAGAAATCTCGTATGCTCGGTGAGACTGTTATCGTTTTGTATCCACTTCCCGGATTATAACTAAACTTGTCATTTTTCTCGGTTATATTAAATAAGGTATTATAAGTCTCCATGGACAATAAAGATGCCTCATATTCTTTTGTTGTGTCAAGTTGTAGTGGGTATGGGAATGAAGATGTGTGGTCGCTTGTTGTGAAATTAAAACTCAGGATTGTGCTTCTCATCTTATTTAATATGAGTTAAAATGTCTTTATATTGAGATTTATTAATTATTTTCATGTTCATCAACTGGTCTAAAATGGCTGATGCTTCATTAAAACAATTGTTATTTCCAGCCTTCTTACTGCCGAACAACAATAACAGTCTATTAACTAATTGCGATGGGTCATTTGGAAGAAAACTAATACCTGAACCAAGGATACTTAAAGCCTGAATAATGTGTTTCTCCTTCTCATTCTTCCTACTTTTACCAGAAAGAATAACCTTATAATTTAGAGTGTTCAGCAAATCAATATATACTCTATCATTATTATTTTCCATATCCAATGGTTTATCAATATACTTTGATTCATCCCTCACAGTTGAACCTTGTCTTCCATCTTTTGTGAGAAGAAACATTAATCTCGGAGTTAGTTTAACAGGGGGTTGAGCAGAACTTAAGAACCTTAATTCATCATTAAATATCAATACCTTTTCTTGAACAAGATGAAATATTGCTGGTTGTTCTGTTGGAATGAGTCCTGCTTTGGTTTTTGAATCCGCTGAATATTCATTGTTTTGAACAGCATTCACAATATAATCAGGGGTTGATTAATCTCTTCCAGTTGTTGAAATAAACCTTCATCATCATATTCTAATTCTCCTAAATGCTCTAATTCTTCCTCCGTCATTTGACTGAAATCTTTTAACATTTGAAGCTTTCTAGGAGTATATTCTACTGTGGGAACTGTGGAAACATCTTTCATTTTTCTTGGGAAGTTTTTAAAAGTGGTTTAAAAAATTTCTCTTGTTTTTTTTCAAATGCTTCTTCGCCCGTTAGTTTCTGTCTGCGTTTCTTCTTTATGTCTTCCTGTTGTTTTACAACTTTTGAAACCAACTCTTGATGTTCCTTAAATCTTCTTGCTCTTTCTTTTGTATCCATTTATTTATTGTAAAATATCATTTAATGAATTGTAAAGATCAACAGGGAAATTTTCCTTTTCTTCATCATTCAAGTAGATGTGTTCAAATAAATCCTTTTCTTTAAATATTTCATCAAATTCTTTATTAACATTAATGCGAGTTGTAATTTCTTCTTCACTAATCCTTGCATCTCTGCTTTTCATACGTTTGTGTTGAGTTTCTTCATCAACATCAAAACCGAATGATAAAATCTTCACTCCGCTCAGATATTTAATAATTTGTCTCGTTCCTTCTGGATTAGTTTCTAATATCCCAACACCACCAGATTTTAGTTTCTTTAACTCACTCTTACAATGTGAATATTTTGTTGTACCAAGAGAAACCTCCTCAAATATTTGTCCTTCATTCCTCAATCGCATATGTTCCTCCACTGAAATATAGTGATAATCTTCACCTTTTACTTCTCCAGGTCTTATTACTCTAGTTGTTGTTGATACAATGCGTATCACGGGGTGTTTTTAAGTAAATTTACAATATTCTCATTTGTACTACACAAGAACCTTGATTTATGAAAGTTTTTTCCAGAAGCAGATTTACCCACAAGATTTATAATAATAGTTGTCATTTATATATGTAATTGTTTATAAAACAAAAAATATATCCCTTAATATCTCATCTTGTTTCACAACAATATATTTATATTTTTCAGTCGTGTGCTTCATATAATCCTCAAATTTCTTTTTACTACATAATGTAGAACAATTATCTCTCCAAAAATTATTGATATCTATTGAATTTAACTTGAATAAAATAAAAGTATTAGCATTGTTTCTGATGGAACGACGAGGAAGTTGAAAGTACGATTGACTAAGATAAATACAATTACAAGAAGAATGTCTCCCTCTTGTGTAGTAGCTGTCCATTACCGTTTGGTTTCTCTCATTAACACAATCATCAAAGATAACGAGGTTCTTTTTTGATTTTCCAAATCTTGGGGAGACGGTATATCATCCGTATTATCACTAAGAATACAAGTTATAAGATTTGATTTCTTTTTACATCTCTGTGTATCACAAAATAGTTGAATTATATCTTCAATGTTATAATCATTTAGGTTTTTTTTGACGTTTAAATAAACCTATTATATCTTCTTTTTGAAGACCAGCATTAAAACCTTGTGAGAGTAGTTGATACTCTGGTTGAAAACTTCGACTTTGTGAAAATTATTAAATTATCATAATCTAAAAGTTGGAAGTGAGGAGCATTTTTAAAAGTAAGCAGGTTTTTCCACATCCACTTGAACCAACTATGAGACATCTTAATGAATTTGGGAGATTTTTATGGTTGTTAAATTTTATCTTATTTTCCCAAATAGGTAAAAAATCATTCATTTATATATTTGAAAAACAGGTTATTTAATTTATTATTGGCTTTTTAGAAACTCTATATTTTATCCTAAGTTCAGGTTTAATTTCAAGATAATCCATTATTTTATTTATACAATATCTTGTGTTGATATTTCCCTGAAAATTACATCCATGAATAATATACAACAACAATCCTTTGAACATTTCTCTTATACGTTCAGTTTCTTCCCTTGTAAGGAAAGGTGTGTTATCATCCTCATACTTTACATTCATTTCTCTAATCAATCTTGTAAAGTAATTCATTTTTGGTGTAAATCTAAAAGAATTATTTTCCTTTTTATATTTTTTATTATCATTAATTAGAAGATAATCACAGAATATACATTGTTTATAGGCTTTTGACTCTGTGTTTAATCCCCGTCTTTCACACGCAGGACAATTCTCAAATTTGTCATATGGAGAATCAGGAAAGTCTAGCATATTTATAAAGTAAAACTTTACTTAAACTGAAATTCATCTATACTTTCAGTTGTATATTACCATGGATATAGATATTTTTTTTTTCATTATCAGATTCAACGACAACATTTTTTATATTAAAGGTAATTTTAAAATTATCGTTAACTACTATTGAACGAAATGTCATTTCACCTGATATATTAACATCCTTTATTTCATCAAGATTTACATCTTTAGGGTTGTTGAAAAAAATACAAATTTCTCCTTGCATATTACAGATGGTCTTATCTTTTCTTTCTAAAGCTTCATCCATAAGGTTTTTGTTCTTTGATACTTTTTCTTGTTTCATTGCTTTTTCTAGTTTTGAATATATTACTAGAAGGAGAGGAGAAACTTTTGTTAGAGATACTTTAATTGATGTTCTACCAGGTATACTAAAAGCCCTTCCACTGAAGGAAATTGAAGAACTCATATTATTTACCATAATAGTTTTTATCCAATAGTTGTTATATTTATCTTTGTTCAATTTTACATCCTTGACATATTTCTCAGTATCTTTAACAGATGAAGAGATTGATTGAAACTTGTCTTTTGTGTCTTGAAACATTGTATTTATTAAGTGAAAAAGTTGGAGGATAAAATGTTTTTAAGCACAGATTCACCTATAAATTAAACGAAATTTTCATCAAGAAAATTTTAGTTAAAGCAAAGTTTTATTCTATAAATATGGTGAATACAACGTACTGCGATGTTTGTAATCACGAATATAAACATTATAGAAAACACCTCCGAACCAACAAACACACATTTAATCTATTTCATCAAATATCTCCTCTTGAGTTGGAAAGAAAACATTGTGATATCTGTTCAAAGGATGTTTTGAAGAGTAGTTATAATCAACATCTTCAATCACAAAAACACAAGAAAAATGAGTTTAAAGTAAAGGGAGACTATTATATTAAAAACACTGATGAGGCATTTAAAGGGCATATAAAAATAAGGATTTTTCAATTTGGAGAACCCGGTCCATCATCAATAGCTGAATCAATTGAAATAGTGAAACCCGATGTTGAAAAATTTATTAAAAAGACATTAAAAGAAATAAAAACTTTAAAGTTTTATATGGGAGTGAAAATGAATATGAAAAGACAAGATGAAGAACAAACTCCTTATATGAGAACAGATCTTCATTTTATAACATCATTTCAAGATTTTTTGAATAGTGGGGTTTATGAAGAACTATCAAGACAAGAGGAGGATGTTGATAATACAGTGGTAGGAAGTGGATTCAATATTAAAAAAATCATCTTTTTAGATATACACATTCTAAAATCAAACCCTCTTAAAGCTTCTTCTTATATTGAATAACCAAAAGAAATAAAACTAAAGAAGGCAGTTGTTAATATTAAGAACAATGATAATAAATGTTTTCTCTGGTCTGTTCTTGCTCACTTACATCCACCAAAATGTAATTCAGAAAGAGTAAAACAATATATGAAATATGAGAATACCTTGGACATTAAAGATTTTAAATTCCCAATGCCACTAACAGATATTCCTAAATTTGAGAAAAAGAATAATCTTTCTATTAATGTATATGGATTAACGGATACAAACAAAGTTCAAATATTAAAAATTTCAAACAACTATAAAAATGAAGAAACACACATTGACCTTTTATATTTTAGTGTTGGAAAGAATTCACATTACACATACATCAATAATTTATCAAGATTAATCTCTTCTCAGGTATTCAGAACAGCAAACAAAATATATCCTTGTAAGCGATGTCTTAATTCATTTCATACAAAAGAACGATTAGAACAACATTCAAAATATTGTAGTAATCATAAATCAGCTGTAATTACAATGCCTAAACGTGGTGAAAAGATTTATTTTGAAGATTATAATAAATCTATCATGCACCCATTTGTGATATACGCTGATTTTGAATGTATCCTTAAAAAGATAAATACTGCTTCTCCTAATCCAAAAGAACCATATACAAATAAATATCAAAAACATATTCCTTGTGGTTTTTGTTATTATATCAAATCATCTGTTGGAGAAAAGTATAACAAACTTGAACATTATCGTGGAAAAAATGCTTCACAAGAGTTTGTAAAACGATTAGAAAAGGATTGTATAAGACTCACTAAATTAATGAAAGAAACAAATGAACCGATGAAATTAACCAAAGAAGAAAAATTAGAATTTAGAATGAACAATATCTGTCATATTTGTGAGGGGGAAATTAAGGAGTTTAAAGTTAGAGACCATTGTCATCTTACTGGTAAATATAGAGGTCCCGCTCATTCCTGTTGTAATCTTAATTATAAATTACCTTCTTTTATTCCAGTCTTTCTTCACAACAGCGCCAACTATGATACACATCTATTTATAAATGAACTTTCAAAAACACCAGGGAATATTTCTGCTATAACAAACACAAGTCAAAAGTATATTTCATTTTCAAAAATGATATTCACAAAACCTATAACTCGTATTAGGTTTTTAGATTCTTACAAGTTTGTGGGAACACCACTAGCCTACCTCGCATCAAATCTAAGCTCCACAGACTCTTTTCCAAATCTTAATTCATTCTTTCCAAAAGAGGAAATTCTCACTAAAGAGGAAATTCAGATTAAAGATGAAATTCTGATTAAAGAAGGAATTCTTACGAGAGAGGAAATTCAAACAAGGAATGAAATTCAAAGTAAAGAGAAAATTCTTACAAGTAAGGGAATTTATCCTTATGATTATATGGATTCATTTATGAGATTTAAAGAAACACAACTTCCTTCAAAAGAAAGTTTCTATAATAACCTTTATGAAGAAGAGATAAGTGATAAGGAATATAAACACGCACAAGAAATATGGAAAATATTTAAGATAAAGAACCTTGGAGAATATCACGATTTATATCTAAAAACAGATGTTTTATTGTTAGCTGATGTGTTTGAAGCTTTTAGATCACTCTGTCATAATAAAAATTGTTATGGATTAGATCCTGCCCACTATTTCACAGCTCCTGGTTTAGCTTGGAGTGCAATGTTGAAAATGACAAAACAAGATATAGATTTAATCAGTGATGTGGATATGCTTTTGATGATTGAGAAGTCCAAGAGAGGTGGAATATCACAAGTATGTTCAAAAAGATATGCTAAAGCAAATAATAAATATCTCCCAAATTATGATAGTGAAAAAGATAGTAATTATTTGATGTATTTTGATGCTAATAATTTGTATGGATGGGCAATGTCTCAATCTCTACCTTATGGTAAATTAGAGTGGGTGGAAGAAAAGAATTATGAAAAGGCTTTGATGAATATTGTTATTTCTTCTCAAGAGGAATTGAATGACGAAGAAGAAGGTTATTATTTTGAAGTTGATTTGAGGTACCCGAGTGATCTTCATAATAAGCATAAAGATCTTCCTTTTGCATGTGAGAAAGAAACTCCAAAGAAAGAATGGTTAAGTGATTATCATAAAAGTTTTAATATTAAAGGTAAATCAACAGAAAAGTTATTAACAACATTCTATGATAAAGAGGGATATGTTTTGCATCAGAGAAGCTTAAAACAGTTTTTGAGAGAAGGATTGAGAGTAGCTAAAATTCATAGAGTTTTAAAATTTAAACAAAGTCCTTGGGTGAAAAAGTATATTCAATTCAATACAGATATGAGAGCAAATACAAAAGTAAAATTTGAAGGGGACTTTTATAAATTAATGAATAATGCTGTATTTGGAAAGACTATGGAAAATGTTAGAAACAGGCAAAACATTAGATTCGCAACATCTTGGAAAGAAGCTTGAGATTGATAAATAAACCAAGTTTTGAGAGAGAAGAGGTTTTTCAGAGAACTTTTCTGCAATTCATATGAAAAAGGAAAGTATTGTAATGGATAAACCAATTTATATTGGAACAGCAGTTCTTGATTTATCAAAGATATTGATGTATGATTATTTGTATAATGACTTAAAGAAAGAGTATGGTGAAAATGTTTCATTGTTGTATATGGATACTGATAGTTTTATCCTAGATATAAAAACTGATGATGTTTATGAAGATATGAAGAAAAATATTGGAGTATATGATACAAGTAATTTCAGCAAGAAGAGTGAGTTATTTTCCAAAAAGAATGAAAAGGTTATTGGTAAGTTTAAGGATGAGTTGGGTGGAAAAGTAATGAGTGAGTTTATTGGATTGAGA
>NC_140963.1:17917622-17921122 GCF_056783735.1 Eptatretus burgeri
GTGCCTTTGTATCATGTTCAACTTTCTGTAGTTGTACAATTTTACTGTAAGTTTGGAATCATGGTTATTCAGGGAATTATAACTGTCAATGATTTGATATTAAACTTAAAGCCATTATTGGAGGGGGGTGGACATAGACTACAGGAACTTTTGCAAATCTGTTAACTGGGGATCAGCGAAGCAGGTGCATACAACAGCCTTCCATTCCATGTGTGTTTCATTCAAATTCACCTCGTATATCTTTGTAGCCTCTATAGGGAGGGTATATATATATATATATATATATATATATATATATATATATATATATATATATATATATATATATATATATATATATATATATATATATATATATATATATATATATTTTTTTTTTTTTTTTAATGATATTGTAAGTATAAATTTCATGGGAAAAAAAAGTGAGGAAATATTCGCTTGGTTACAAAGAAATCCTACATAAACAAACATGGAAAGACTGTTGTTTTAACCGGCATCGCTCGTCCCTCTCTCACAAATGCGCAAAAATTACTTATGTCCACCCCTCCTATAGCATGCTGGCTTGTATTGTAAGCAAAGGAGAGTTAATGAAAAGATTTGTTGGGAGATATTACACAACACAAAGTCCATTTAATCTAATTTCAGCCAGTTTTCCAGAAATTTATGGAAAATGTTGAATTTTGAAATGCCTGTCCAATAAAAGGCATACTATATTCTGGCTACAAAAGAGGTGTTTTGAGATAAAATGTTACAACACAATATGTATTATCTAATATTGTAATGTTACATTTTAAATAAATAAGCAATCAAATTGCATTATCTTTGCATCTTCTATCATTTCATCAATGAAAATACAGTAACAGACATGAACATACTGGATAACCAAGGCCTTAGTTATTTTATAACTTGGTTTACAGATCTGCCGACGGTATATTTGCCGAAAATGAAATATAAATAGAAAACACATTGTTAGCCTTTTATATTTATAAATTTCCCGCCAAAGGTGCAAAAGTTTCAAAACACGAAATGTAAACGTCGGCATTTATTTTCAAAATAAAATTTCGCGCGTGCGCACCAAAATTCCGAGTCCCCTTTCACCAAACTGTGCAGTAGTCTTCGGTCATGGCGTCTGAGCAGTGGCCAGCGTGGTTCAGATTGACTGTGGTTTCTGGGGCGAAAGTGATTGTTAAGAAGTATGTCAGCGGTATAAATTCGAGTGACTGTATTGGTGATTTAATCACGCAACATCTTGACGATGAATATTCTGGCCGAACTATTGCATCAATTCAGTGCAGCAGCAGGGATGATTCGCAGGCTACTCTCGATCGTGCCGATTTTGTTTCCGTCGAAAGCTGTACACCGCTGTTCGTATTGAAAGATTTCAGTGCCAAGTACATCAAAGTTTCCCTGCGAGATGCTGATATTCAGCCTTCAACGGACCAGAAATCAGCCTTTGATGTGCTCATGGGGAAGGGGAGACGGTACGATCAGATGCGCGTTGAAAAGTAAGAGCTGGTTATGGCTCTGATTGACCGTTTTGAGCGTGTTGACTCCGAGTAGACACCTTTTAAAAATCATATCCAGCACTATGCACTGGTGTGCACGCACACATCTACGACTTAAACAGTAATTTTCTCAGCATTGTTTCCATTTGTTTGATGATCCAACAGGTTTCTAGAAGAAAAACATGCCAGACTATATCGTAAAAACAAGTTTTAATCCTTCTCTATTGTATTTCATATCAGATGATACAGTGAACATGGGCATCCTGCATTTGAATGGTCTTCCATCTTCAATGTCTTCTTAGATCCTCCTGGTCCGGGATTTATATTTATTTCCCTCCCACCTACCCTTATCTTTTCCATGGAACATCCGAAAACAAATCATAAAAATATGTAATTTCTAAAAATTGAAATTATATTTACATTTCAACCTACCGACCCTACATTTTAGCTGAAGAACTGTGTAAACCAAGTTATAAAATAACTAAGGCCCAACCAAGTGACTTACACGGAGGACAGCCAAGCCAAAAGCGTGTGCTTCATTCAGATGGCAAGGACAGCCAACGAGAGTGGAGAAAACGTCACATGTTTCCAGAGGAGTGCATAGTATGCCACTCAAACAAGTACAAATGTAATAATATAACTGGTAAAAGGTCAATTGTAAGGTTAGTCAAATGTGAGCTTATTTGTGGTGGGCAGCTCCTCGAAGCTGCAAAGCAAAAGGAAGACATTGCACTTCTACAGCAGATACAGGGTGAAGATTTGGTAGCCCCTGTGTTGCAGTACCATCGTGACTGTCATAGAGCCTACACAAGGTTCCTGAATAAACCGTGTAAGTCTTTGAGACCCATTCAGAGTGGCTACATGAATGCTTTCATTGTATTCAGTGAAGAAATGGTGAAAAAAAGATTAATTCAAAATAAATAAATCTTGATTTCGTCAGGATTAAACCGTATATTTATCCACACGATCAAAGAGGTTGAAAATGTAGATGCTCCTTATAGGATCTGGAATTTAAAGACACGTCTGCAAAGAACATTCCTGCAACTTGTGTTTGTCACACCTGCGAATAGAAGCATGAGTGACATCGTCTTCAGTGAAGGACTTTGTGCAGAAGACCTAGCCCAGGAACTTGTTGATGACACTGACACTACTTCTGCAGAAAGTTCAACAGATTATGCAGAACCAATTGAAAGAGGTAGCAATGGATCCCAGCCAAACAGTCTGTGAATGTTATTTAATGCTGCCTTAACATTGAAGTTATCAATTGACAACGACAATCTCACAGTCCCATGATCATACATTTGGAGTATCATTTGTTAATGGGTTTTCATTAAATCTAAACATCTGTTCCAGTCAGGACTTTTGGTGTTATGTGTGGTTTAGTTTGTGGTTTGTTTCAGTTTGTGTGGGTGCTTATGGCTCAAACGAGATTAAGCGCATAAATGTTAATAATAATAACATATTCTTATCATTAATACTCTTAGTATTATTATTATTATTACAAATGCACGTTATAAATTTATGAAGCCCAACAGATAATAACATGTTCATTGAACAATCTGATTAAAAAGCCAGGAAGCCATCACACACTTCATGTACCATTTGTTAATATGCATTTTCATCAACTGCTCGTTATAAATTTCTGAGCACCCCTTGTGCGTGGGGACATGGATATTCTTAATCAGTGACACATTTCCTACAAACCCATGAAAGTTTTGTTTCCTCCATCATTGTTGTACGAAAATTGAAAATTAAACGCATATATACTGCATGTCCTATGGCCTAAAACTTTTAACAGGTATAATCACCGATGCAATTTACGACCACCTCACTCAACAAGGAGCTTTGGAGGCAGAGCAGAAAGGATGTGGGAGAGGATGTTATGGACCATTTATTGTTAAACAAAACCATACTCGAAAACAAACAAACTTATCCCCAACCTCGATAGATTACAAAAAAAGCCTTCGATAGTGTCCCACATTCATGGATTATAAA
>NC_140963.1:17921622-17924122 GCF_056783735.1 Eptatretus burgeri
ATATATATATATATATATATATATATATATATATATATATATATATATATATATATATATATACATACATATATTCATATATATATATATGTATATATATATATATATATATATATATATATATATATATATATATATATATATATATATATATATATATATATATGTATATATATATTGGTTCCCGAAAAAATATTTTCACGAAATATATAAGTGACCACTATATTCGTTATTGTTGTGTGTCTGTCTGTCTGTCTGTCTGTCTGTCTGTCTGTCCCGAGCATAGCTCCGTGGGTTTTGATCCGATCCTGATGAAATTTTGGTGGGAGGTTTATATCATGATCTCGTTGCGTTTTCCTGAAAATGGGCATGGCTCCGCCCATAATGTGTTTTTAGTGGGTAGCCGATTTCAATTTGCATCTTCTCCTTGGGGTTTTGTCGAATCTGACAGGGGTTTCGGTATTTCGTTAGCCCAATGGCACCTGCATAGCCCCACGGAGCTCGATTTTTCATTTTCATCCCAAGGTCAAGGTCACAAGGTCACGAACTTAGAAAATTGCAATTTTGATATAAAAAATTATTCTCCAAGGGCTTTGTCGAATCTGGCAGGGGTTTTGGTATTTGGATAGTCCAATTTCACCTGCATAGCTCCACAGAGCTCGATTTTTCATTTTCATCCCAAGGTCAAGGCCACAAGATCACGAACTTAGAAAATTGTGAATTGTGTTTTTAGGGGGTAGCCAATTTCAATTTGCATCTTCTCCAAGGGGGTTTGTCGAATCTGGCAGGGTTTTCGGTATTTGGTTAGCCTAATGGCACCTGCATAGCCCCACGGAGCTCGATTTTTCATTTTTGTCCCAAGGTCAAGGTCACAAGGTCACGAACTTAGAAAATTGCGATTTTGACATTAAAATCCATCTTCTCCGAGAGGGTTGTCGAATCTGGCAGGGGTTTTCGGTATTTTGTTAGCCCAATGGCACCTGCATCGCCCCACGGAGCTCGATTTTTCATTTTAGTCCCAAGGTCAAGGTCACAAGGTCATGAACTTAGAAAATTTTGAATTTTGACATAAAAATCAGACGACTGCCCAACTTTGAGAGCTAGGATGACGATATTTTTATTGCCTAATCTTGAGGTCATTCCCCACCTGAAGTCATGAAACCATTTTCTCTATCTCGAACACCTTGCCCGTGGCGCCCCCTTCAAGTTTGTTTTTACGCTGATTTCATCAAAATATGGATAATCCGAGGAGTGTGAAATGCCATATAACCTATATGACGTTATATTGTTCCTGGAATGTTCCAGAGGAAGTTTTGCACCAAAAGTCATAATCCTTGACCTTTGACCTTTAAAGTTCACAAAGGTCAAATTTTCAAAGTTGTGGGAATCGAACCAGGTTTTCCACCTTCTTCGACCAACTAACTCCATTAAGCTATAGCACGTATCCTGTTTCCTTATTTTAATGTCCACAACATTGTTTTGGGACCTTTAAAGGTTATGCAAAGGTCAAATTTTTAAAGTTGTTGAACGAAACCAGTTTTTCGACATTTTGCCGCTAATAACCTGTCACTCGTACCACATCATGTTGATAATTTTTATAACTTGGTCTAACATTATCACATTGTCTCATCCTTGACTTCTGAAACAATCTACATCTTCAAATACCGCTCGTGAACCATCTTCGTCTTCAGACTTGTATATATCTATATACATACATACAGTATATATACATATATGTACGTATATATGTATATATATATATATATATATATATATATATATATATATATATACATACACGTTTCGTAGTACAAAATTTGAAAAAAGCAGAGAACACAACAGATAATCGTCAAAGCTTTTCGTCTTGCAGCTCGTTAGGACACACGCAAGAATACCGGAAATGCAGACACGATATGAAACAATTTATGTGTTCAGACAGTTGGTGATTGGTTTTTTGCACTGTAACTGACACGAACATCCACATCATGGCCTTGAGGCACCGAGGGAACCCGTGACCTCCCATTTTTCCATGGATCCAGGTCAGAATAGATGTAGTCTTTAAACATCCTCTTTTTTGTTTGCAAGGAACAGGAGATTGTGTGTGTATAACGGGGCTTCAAGAACACGTACATGTGCTTCAGTACGTGCATGTGCCACAATCTGAAACCGTTCAGCGTGATAGTTCTGGGCACATTTGGGATTACTTCGGATATGCTTACCAATGGCGAAATCACTTTTTTGAGCAGTCATTCTCGTGGGTTCTTACATGTATGGGATGGTTATGTACGGCTGTCTCAAAGTTGTTTTGGATTGCCAATGGAATGTGCTGCTTGATCCGATCCTCTAATCTGAGTGATGTGCGACCGACGTACATGGCATCACACCGGCACTGAAATTCGTAAATAACATTGTTCAGTTTTATGGTAGGGGGCACATCTTTCTGGACTGAGGGGAGCAATTTGTGGGTAGTAAAAATTCACTCTCATTCCAACAAAGTTGT
>NC_140963.1:17944122-17973496 GCF_056783735.1 Eptatretus burgeri
TGAACGCAGTGAACAACAACGACGGTGCACGGGCTGCACAATTGCAGTCTCCTTGTGCGGCTGCCTACAGCGCAGTCCCTGCGGCACAGTGAACGGTGCGTACTCAAGCTGACACAAACAAGGAACGGTGGATGGATGGATGCAAACAAACAACGGTGGACGGGCTGCTGGTGCAGTCCCGTGTTGCAGCTACCATCAGGGCAGTCCTTGAAAATTTGCGCGAGGATCCTGGCGCACATGGCAATGAACAAGGGGGGGGGGTGCAAAACAGAACGGGGGCAAAAAGTAGATGAGGGCAGCAGGCATGGATGGCAAAGGTGGGCAGGCAAGGCACGGCAAAACAAGGCCGCCGCAGGCGAACACAGCCGGCGGACGATCCGACCGGCACAGGCCTTGCAGAAAGCAGCTGCAGACGATCTGGCCGGTACAGACCTCGCAGCAAAACAACAGCCGATGAAGTTGGCCGGCCTCTCGCCGTGCAGTGCAGGTCAGTGGAGGGAGTGCGGTGGTGCTGGCCACTCAGAAGGCGGGCTCGGACCTACCTACTGTCTCCCTCCCAACCTATCGCCTTTGCCTGTCACTGTCCCTAACCACTCCCTTAATTTGAAAAAATACTCCAATTTAGCCCCAACTTATTTTTTTTTGTTTTTATTTTCACAGTTCTCCGCTATAATTCGTCCCCTAACCCCCTTTAACGTCCTTGTTCGGCTAACCTATCTCGTCACCTAGCCTACTCCCAACCCCTACGTTCCCTTCCCAGAGGGGAATAAGGGAGAGCTAGTGTCCTGTGTCGAGGCCCAACTCAAGCCTGAGGATGGCCTACCCAGACTTCAGCGATCTAACCCAAAGTGGGTTCAGCGGCCCACAACGAGAGTGAAGGGATGGATGGTGCGGAGGGGTACACTTCCTATCTACCCTATCCATTTAACTTTTGAACTACCCCGGGGCTTTCAACAAGCGCCTCTCGCTTAAACTATTGGTTCTAAAAACCCAGATTCCCATCGCCTGTGTTGGTGTCCCCTCAAATTTCGGGCCATGCCCTCCAATTTTCCTTCCGTACCCTCACACGGTCTCATGGCTGGGACGCGTGGCTCCCTTTGGCAGGCACGACCCTCTGCCGATTCTCCGGCGATGGCACCCCCGGGCACTGCACTGCCTCCGAGCATACCAGCTCCCTAAACACTGGGGAGTGCCCTCCATGGCGACTCCCCTGAAATGCTCACGTGGCAGGCTGGCTTCCTGGGCCCCTTTCCGAGGGTCACCCATCCCCACAACACTGCCCACGCGGCTAATGGCACCCTGGGCCCCCGCATCATGTGGGCGCACCCGTGCCCACTACACTATCCCGGCCCACCATGGGCCCTTGCGCCTACCGCGGCCGACTAGCCCGGTGCCCGGGGTACCCACTCAGCGATACTCACCTTTCGCAGCCACACTCCCAGCCCGTCAACAGGGCTCCTGCACCCCTCCAAACAGGTATCGAGCCTACACTCACACCAACAGCAAAACGACTTCCATTTTGTCAATTTAACTAACCCACTAACTCACTTTATCCTGACCCTGGGGTCCTTTGGGCGGGAATCACTCCTCCCCCCAATCACTCATCGCACCATGCATTCCCCATTCGCTCCATACACACAGGCTCGCTGGCCTCACTCACTCAACAAGCACATGTCCCATTCCACACTTCTCAACTCACACATTGCTGAATCCTGCCATCCTGCTCACTACTTCCCCGAACTACCTCGTGCTCCCACGTCGTCCCTTAAACTGCAGCACGTTCTATTTAACACTACGTAACTAAGCTACGTCCCCTCTACACACTCACAAGTCTGTCTCTGTCCTCAAATCTTATTTCCAACCTAAATCTCAACTAACATCCGTCTACCTAATCCATTCCACGGGCTCCATGAGGACTTACCCGTGCCCCATGAAACCGGTCTAGCTATGCTAACCCTTCCCCCTAACTAGTTCCATCCTGTGCCCTGGTAAGGGGATCTTCCACCCCTGCCCAGGGAATCCTGTTCACCCGAAGCGAGGCTTTTTTTTTTTAAATGCACAGCACCAGTGCGGAAACTCGCAACCTGCACACCAGCGCGGCAATTCACAGCCGCGCACCTTTAGCGTGACGTCATGGCAGCTGTTTGCGTCCTTCGTCCCTCTTGGACGGCACCATCCGGCAGGGATTCATCCTCCTGCCGGATTCCAACCATACACGCAGCCATGACGTCACCCGGCGCATAAAAAAAACCAAGCCTCGCGTTTTGAGGGGTTCCCCACGCGAACACATGTGCTCTGCCCGTTGGAGCTTAACACAAGCGCACGTGGAGAACCCATCCGGTCCAAATCCGTAATCCTGCCTAACCTTTGTCCGTCATTGGGATCGGCAACATTCACCGCTGGCGTTTCCGGACCGGCTTTCACTCCCGCAAGCGCGCACGTGGCGGCCTCATGCGTACCACAGCACGAACCTCGTGCTCGCTGCTGGGCAAACCCGGCGCGGTCCCCAAAACAGCTACGGCTGCTACTCGGCCCTTGTCCTTCGCCTGTCGCCGTCGTCGTCTCCATTCGACCCACGCACACCTGCGTGTCACGACGCTCACACACCACTCCATGACATTCACCCCGGGAGACGCGGCTGCATGTTCGCACATGCCCACCGTCATCTCCCTTACACACAGCGACCTTACACACGCGGTCCCCCTTGCATTCGGCCGCTCACTCACGCATGCCACCTCCCTCGCAAACTTAGTTCCACTCACACACGGTGTACTGGGAGGCACGCACTCCGGCACACTCGCAACCACACCACTCACACATGGGGTCTCACTCCCACTCGGGGTGTCACTCATACCCGGGGTCTCATCCATACATGGGGTCTCATCCATACACGGGGTCTCTTTTATACATGGGGTCTCTGACACACACGCGGTCGCTCTCACACACGCCCTTGCATCCGCGCTATGCATGCGTTGCAGCACGCATTTTGCCACACTTATAAACACACGCACCGGGACAATCGCACTGGGGATTAGTGCCACCACAAGGGGTTCCGGGGCCTCTATACCCCCCAAGCTCTCCGTGCACCCGTCCACAGCACTCGCCCCTTCAACCTCGCTCAGCACGACCGGACCCGCCTGGTCTTGATCCGCCTAAAGGGAGCATAGCGTCTCCCTCTATTCCCGAAGGAGGCCATCCAGCTGCTTGCACCGGGTCCCAACACGTTCCGCGAGCTCGCCCCCATTATCCTCCACTACCTCCGTGTGTGTGTGTGTGCTCGTCCTTAACCCCGTCTTCATCATGTCATCTCTCCTCTACCGTTTCTACCTCCCGTGTCTCTGTTATCTCTTTTATTCTTTCCGTCGTCACCTCGTGTCTCGTCTCACACGTCACAGTCACCCCATTTAATTTTTCCCTCTGTGTCACCGTCACTGTTGCTTTATCGGTCACTACCCTCGCCCAACACGTCCCCCGAATTAATTTGCCCTCACCCGCCTTCATTGCGGGCCTGACAGCCGTTGCACTCCCCCTAAGCTCGTTCGCTCCCACACGTGGCGTCGCCATTATGCACTCCGTTGTCCGCGTTCCACTGCGCGCTATTGCCTTCATGCCCGCCTGCAGGCTTCGGCCCATTTGCTGCATCTCACCCCGCAGTGTTTGCGTATTTGCCTCCATGTTGTTTTTTATTTGTTGCGTATTTCCATCCATTTTGCTGTTTTTTCCTTTTATTTCGTTTTTCATTTCTTTTGCCATTTGCTGTATGGTCGCGTTTACTCCCGCCAGCATGGCGCATAGCTGGGCCACGTCGGGTGCACTCGGCTGGGCCGACTCGGTCAGGATCGGGGGGAGCGGGGGAGGGGAGGTGTCATACGCCGCGGCTGCGCCCATTTCGGGCTCTGGGTTCAGTTTGGGGGGGGGGGAATTGTTCCTGCATCACAACCATCATTTCCTGCTCGGGGCTTTCGTCCTGGACCATGGATTCTAAAAATTCTACATCCATATCTACGCCCGGCACCCGCTCGCCTTGAGACTCCATCTTGTTTCTCGTAACGGGATGAATTTAAAAAGCTCGTAATTTGGAGGGAACGGGGGGGGGGGGGGGTCGCTTCGCACACCCCTGCTCCATTCCCGTGAATTTAGCTGGAGACGGGAGAGTTTGTTTCCCGCTCGCTGACACCAGTGTCGCGAATTCGCGCCCGCCGGTGTGCGATCGGCCACATAAATCGAATCGCGACCGCGTCGCCCACCGGACGAACAATTCAGTTGTGACCCTCCAGGAACTACCGCCCGGAGCCAGTCACGGGTGGGGTTTAACCTCACCACGATCGTATTAATTGCCCACCCGCGCAGGATAGGGTTGCTCGCCAAATTCGACCTACCTAAGTACCTGCACGAGTGGTTGATCGGGCGATCGTACCACGCCACAGGCTGACTCCGGAAACGAACCGCTTAAGCAGTCCGTTCCATGCTATCGGGGTAACCGAGCAGTGTTATCGTCAGCCTCGACGAATATATATATATATATATATATATATATATATATATATATATATATATATATATATATATATATATATATATATATATATATATATATCCGAATAAAAAGCTATAACCGAATAAAAGGGAATTATTTACACACGGCAACACTTACACAGTTTCTACTTCACGGACTAACACCACCCACAGACATATGCACAAAATCCCAAAAGAAGAGGAAGTGGCGACTTCCCTGGGTGCTTCGTCCCCTCCTCCCATGACCGTCGGCGTGGTCGCGCCTGGCCCCGACTCCTCTCGCGGTCAGCGAGCTCGTGCCGCGCCTCCCGTCCGTGCCTCCGTGGACAGGCCGCCCGCCAAACCACGAGCACAGGACCATAACGAGCCAAGACCCAGCCTCCACAGCTGCCAGAGCAGACGAGTGCAGAGGAAGAGGAAAAGCCAGCGAGGAAGAAGGAACGCGAAGCCAGGACCAGGACGAGTGAAGAGGGAGTGAGATTCACGAGGAAGCGAAGAAGGAAATAGAAGCAGCCCCAGAAGACGCGAACCATCCTCGTCCGTTCCTTTTGTAGCGCGGGGCCCCGCCCTTCGCTCCGCCCCGTTTCGCGGCTACATCTTTCTTCGAGGCGTTTCCAGACAGCTCTCGAAGGGGGCGTGCCCCCACTCCGACCACCTCACGCCGTGCATCCACCAATCGCCAGCGAGCTCTCGCAGCCTCTCCCATCAGCCCCTGGCGCCGCAAAAAAGGCGGGAAAACTCACGCGCTGTTGTAGGCCTTTCATGGAGCCTTCGTTTGAAGTCTTTGGACGGTCCAAAATAACAATAGAACAGAAAAACGGCTAACTCAAAGAATCACAGCCCGATAAATCACATATATTCCCTCTATACAATGGGAGTAGGGTAAGAATACTGATTCTGGCTCACTTTTCCCCATGTAAATGAATGGGGGATTTTCAGCGATTTATTTTTTTTTTCCCTAAAAATAAACCCCCCTTTTTATCCCAAGGTATATTTATTTGTCTCCCCTTTTAACCTGGAGGTTGAACCTCATTGAATTGAACACCTGGGGGTTGAACAGCTCACTCATTGAACCTATAAAGATTTGTTCATTCTCAAATTCCTTCAATAGTTTAATTTTCTTTGCACAATAATCCCCATCTAAAATATTAACAAACAAAACATTTGAATCTTTATATTTTTTAAGATACCCCATTTGTGCCATTACGAAATGATAAACTTCTCTTAATGCTCTTGTTTGACCACCTCCTGAGCCACATATCATTTTGAGATTATAGTAAATTGTTTTTTCATTGTTCAATTGATAACCATCAAAGTTTTCAGTCCATTCAAGGATATTCATTTTTTTCTTTACATCCTCTAACTTACTAGTTTTTAAATTAATTCGCTTATTTGTTTTATTTACCTTTGTTTTAGTTATTTTTTCAATAAGACTTATTTGATATTTTTCACATTCATTATGTTTTCCATTTATATACCAAGACTGAGATTTTCTCCACTCTTTAGTTTGATTAATACTTGGTTTAACCATTTATATATTGTGAAAAAACGCGGCGGTAGCCCTTAAAAACCCTAACCCATCTTCCCATCGTTAAAACATAATCTATTTTATACACTCTATCATACAATATCCATATGGAACACAATCTATTCCATTATCTAAAATAAATCTCTTATCATCAAAGGCTCCTAATGCCTTTTTATTTACTTCTTCACTATATATGTTATGTTTATAACTTCTTATTGTATTCATTTTCCTATATTCTTCTTTCTTATTCATCAAACAATTATAATAATTTCTAAAAGTTATTGATTTCTTTATTACATATTTCTTTATTCCCTTTAACCTCTTATCAATCTGTTCACCATACTTATAAGCATATGCCTTTGCTCTCAATCCAATAAACTCACTCATTACTTTTCCACCCAACTCATCCTTAAACTTACCAATAACCTTTTCATTCTTTTTGGAAAATAACTCACTCTTCTTGCTGAAATTACTTGTATCATATACTCCAATATTTTTCTTCATATCTTCATAAACATCATCAGTTTTTATATCTAAGATAAAACTATCAGTATCCATATACAACAATGAAACATTTTCACCATACTCTTTCTTTAAGTCATTATACAAATAATCATACATCAATATCTTTGATAAATCAAGAACTGCTGTTCCAATATAAATTGGTTTATCCATTACAATACTTTCCTTTTTCATATGAATTGCAGAAAAGTTCTCTGAAAAAACCTCTTCTCTCTCAAAACTTGGTTTATTTATCAATCTCGAAGCTTCTTTCCAAGATGTTGCGAATCTAATGTTTTGTCTGTTTCTAACATTTTCCATAGTCTTTCCAAATACAGCATTATTCATTAATTTATAAAAGTCCCCTTCAAATTTTACTTTTGTATTTGCTCTCATATCTGTATTGAATTGAATATACTTTTTCACCCAAGGACTTTGTTTAAATTTTAAAACTCTATGAATTTTAGCTACTCTCAATCCTTCTCTCAAAAACTGTTTTAAGCTTCTCTGATGCAAAACATATCCCTCTTTATCATAGAATGTTGTTAATAACTTTTCTGTTGATTTACCTTTAATATTAAAACTTTTATGATAATCACTTAACCATTCTTTCTTTGGAGTTTCTTTCTCACATGCAAAAGGAAGATCTTTATGCTTATTATGAAGATCACTCGGGTACCTCAAGTCAACTTCAAAATAATAACCTTCTTCTTCGTCATTCAATTCCTCTTGAGAAGAAATAACAATATTCATCAAAGCCTTTTCATAATCCTTTTCTTCCACCCACTCTAATTTACCATAAGGCAGAGATTGAGACATTGCCCATCCATACAAATTATTAGCATCAAAATACATCAAATAATTACTATCTTTTTCACTATTATAATTTGGAAGATATTTATTATTTGCTTTAGCATATCTTTTTGAACATACTTGTGATATTCCACCTCTCTTGGACTTCTCAATCATCAAAAGCATATCAACATCACTGATTAAATCTATATCTTGTTTTGTCATTTTCAACATTGCACTCCAAGCTAAACCAGGAGCTGTGAAATAGTGGGCAGGGTCTAATCCATAACAATTTTTATTATGACAGAGTGTTCTAAAAGCCTCAAACACATCAGCTAACAATAAAACATCTGTTTTTAGATATAAATCATGATATTCTCCAAGGTTCTTTATCTTAAATATTTTCCATATTTCTTGTGCGTGTTTATATTCCTTATCACTTATCTCTTCTTCATAAAGGTTATTATAGAAACTTTCTTTTGAAGGAAGTTGTGTTTCTTTAAATCTCATAAATGAATCCATATAATCATAAGGATAAATTCCCTTACTTGTAAGAATTTTCTCTTTACTTTGAATTTCATTCCTTGTTTGAATTTCCTCTCTCGTAAGAATTCCTTCTTTAATCAGAATTTCATCTTTAATCTGAATTTCCTCTTTAGTTCGAATTTTCTTTATAATTAGAATTTCATCTTCAGTTAGAATTTCCTCTTTACTTTGAATTCTCTCTTTAATCTGAATTTCCTCTTTAGTGAGAATTTCCTCTTTTGGAAAGAATGAATTAAGATTTGGAAAAGAGTCCGTGGAGCTTAGATTTGATGCGAGGTAGGCTAGTGGTGTTCCCATAAACTTGTAAGAATCTAAAAACCTAATACGAGTTATAGGTTTTGTGAATATCATTTTGAAAATGAAATATACTTTTGACTTGTGTTTGTTATAGCAGAAATATTCCCTGGTGTTTTTGAAAGTTCATTTATAAATAGATGTGTATCATAGTTGGCGCTGTTGTGAAGAAAGACTGGAATAAAAGAAGGTAATTTATAATTAAGATTACAACAGGAATGAGCGGGACCTCTATATTTACCAGTAAGATGACAATGGTCTCTAACTTTAAACTCCTTAATTTCCCCCTCACAAATATGACAGATATTGTTCATTCTAAATTCTAATTTTTCTTCTTTGGTTAATTTCATCGGTTCATTTGTTTCTTTCATTAATTTAGTGAGTCTTATACAATCCTTTTCTAATCGTTTTACAAACTCTTGTGAAGCATTTTTTCCACGATAATGTTCAAGTTTGTTATACTTTTCTCCAACAGATGATTTGATATAATAACAAAAACCACAAGGAATATGTTTTTGATATTTATTTGTATATGGTTCTTTTGGATTAGGAGAAGCAGTATTTATCTTTTTAAGGATACATTCAAAATCAGCGTATATCACAAATGGGTGCATGATAGATTTATTATAATCTTCAAAATAAATCTTTTCACCAGGTTTAGGCATTGTAATTACAGCTGATTTATGATTACTACAATATTTTGAATGTTGTTCTAATCGTTCTTTTGTATGAAATGAATTAAGACATCGCTTACAAGGATATATTTTGTTTGCTGTTCTGAATACCTGAGAAGAGATTAATCTTGATAAATTATTGATGTATGTGTAATGTGAATTCTTTCCAACACTAAAATATAAAAGGTCAATGTGTGTTTCTTCATTTTTATAGTTGTTTGAAATTTTTAATATTTGAACTTTGTTTGTATCCGTTAATCCATATACATTAATAGAAAGATTATTCTTTTTCTCAAATTTAGGAATATCTGTTAATGGCATTGGGAATTTAAAATCTTTAATGTCCAAGGTATTCTCATATTTCATATATTGTTTTACTCTTTCTGAATTACATTTTGGTGGATGTAAGTGAGCAAGAACAGACCAGAGAAAACATTTATTATCATTGTTCTTAATATTAACAACTGCCTTCTTTAGTTTTATTTCTTTTGGTAATTCAATATAAGAAGAAGCTTTAAGAGGGTTTGATTTTAGAATGTGTATATCTAAAAAGATGATTTTTTTAATATTGAATCCACTTCCTACCACTGTATTATCAACATCCTCCTCTTGTCTTGATAGTTCTTCATAAACCCCACTATTCAAAAAATCTTGAAATGATGTTATAAAATGAAGATCTGTTCTCATATAAGGAGTTTGTTCTTCATCTTGTCTTTTCATATTCATTTTCACTCCCATATAAAACTTTAAAGTTTTCATTTCTTTTAATGTCTTTTTAATAAATTTTTCAACATCGGGTTTCACTATTTCAATTGATTCAGCTATTGATGATGGACCGGGTTCTCCAAATTGAAAAATCCTTATTTTTATATGCCCTTTAAATGCCTCATCAGTGTTTTTAATATAATAGTCTCCCTTTACTTTAAACTCATTTTTCTTGTGTTTTTGTGATTGAAGATGTTGATTATAACTACTCTTCAAAACATCCTTTGAACAGATATCACAATGTTTTCTTTCCAACTGAAGAGGAGATATTTGATGAAATAGATTAAATGTGTGTTTGTTGGTTCGGAGGTGTTTTCTATAATGTTTATATTCGTGATTACAAACATCGCAGTACGTTGTATTCACCATATTTATAGAATAAAACTTTGCTTGAACTAAAATTTTCTTGATGAAAATTTCGTTTAATTTATAGGTGAATCTGTGCTTAAAAACATTTTATCCTCCAACTTTTTCACTTAATAAATACAATGTTTCAAGACACAAAAGACAAGTTTCAATCAATCTCTTCATCTGTTAAAGATACTGAGAAATATGTCAAGGATGTAAAATTGAACAAAGATAAATATAACAACTATTGGATAAAAACTATTATGGTAAATAATATGAGTTCTTCAATTTCCTTCAGTGGAAGGGCTTTTAGTATACCTGGTAGAACATCAATTAAAGTATCTCTAACAAAAGTTTCTCCTCTCCTTCTAGTAATATATTCAAAACTAGAAAAAGCAATGAAACAAGAAAAAGTATCAAAGAACAAAAACCTTATGGATGAAGCTTTAGAAAGAAAAGATAAGACCATCTGTAATATGCAAGGAGAAATTTGTATTTTTTCAACAACCCTAAAGATGTAAATCTTGATGAAATGAAAGATGTTAATATATCAGGTGAAATGACATTTCGTTCAATAGTAGTTAACGATAATTTTAAAATTACCTTTAATATAAAAAATGTTGTCGTTGAATCTGATAATGAAAAAAAGTATATCGATATCGATGGTAATATACAACTGAAAGTATAGATGAATTTCAGTTTAAGTAAAGTTTTACTTTATAAATATGCTTGACTTTCCTGATTCTCCATATGACAAATTTGAGAATTGTCCTGCGTGTGAAAGACAGGGATTAAACACAGAGTCAAAAGCCTATAAACAATGTATATTCTGTGATTATCTTCTAATTAATGATAATAAAAAATATAAAAAGGAAAATAATTCTTTTAGATTTACACCAAAAATGAATTACTTTACAAGATTGATTAGAGAAATGAATGTAAAGTATGAGGATGATAACACACCTTTCCTTACAAGGGAAGAAACTGAACGTATAAGAGAAATGTTCAAAGGATTGTTGTTGTATATTATTCATGGATGTAATTTTCAGGGAAATATCAACACAAGATATTGTATAAATAAAATAATGGATTATCTTGAAATTAAACCTGAACTTAGGATAAAATATAGAGTTTCTAAAAAAGCTAATAATAAATTAAATAACCTGTTTTTCAAATATATAAATGAATGATTTTTTACCTATTTGGGAAAATAAGATAAAATTTAACAACCATAAAAATCTCCCAAATTCATTAAGATGTCTCATAGTTGGTTCAAGTGGATGTGGAAAAACCTGCTTACTTTTAAAAATGCTCCTCACTCCCAACTTTTTAGATTATGATAATTTAATAATTTTCACAAAGTCGAGTTTTCAACCAGAGTATCAACTACTCTCACAAGGTTTTAATGCTGGTCTTCAAAAGAAGATATAATAGGTTTATTTAAACGTCAAAAAAACCTAAATGATTATAACATTGAAGATATAATTCAACTATTTTGTGATACACAGAGATGTAAAAAGAAATCAAATCTTATAACTTGTATTCTTAGTGATAATACGGATGATATACCGTCTCCCCAAGATTTGGATAAATCAAAAAAGAACCTCGTTATCTTTGATGATTGTGTTAATGAGAGAAACCAAACGGTAATGGACAGCTACTACACAAGAGGGAGACATTCTTCTTGTAATTGTATTTATCTTAGTCAATCGTACTTTCAACTTCCTCGTCGTTCCATCAGAAACAATGCTAATACTTTTATTTTATTCAAGTTAAATTCAATAGATATCAATAATTTTTGGAGAGATAATTGTTCTACATTATGTAGTAAAAAGAAATTTGAGGATTATATGAAGCACACGACTGAAAAATATAAATATATTGTTGTGAAACAAGATGAGATATTAAGGGATATATTTTTTGTTTTATAAACAACTACATATATAAATGACAACTATTATTATAAATCTTGTGGGTAAATCTGCTTCTGGAAAACCTTTCATAAATCAAGGTTCTTGTGTAGTACAAATGAGAATATTGTAAATTTACTTAAAAACACCCCGTGATACGCATTGTATCAACAACAACTAGAGCAATAAGACCTGGAGAAGTAAAAGGTGAAGATTATCACTATATTTCAGTGGAGGAACATATGCGATTGAGGAATGAAGGACAAATATTTGAGGAGGTTTCTCTTGGTATAACAAAATATTCACATTGTAAGAGTGAGTTAAAGAAACTAAAATCTGGTGGTGTTGGGATATTAGAAACTAATCCAGAAGGAACGAGACAAATTATTAAATATCTGAGCGGAGTGAAGATTTTATCATTCGGTTTTGATGTTGATGAAGAAACTCAACACAAACGTATGAAAAGCAGAGATGCAAGGATTAGTGAAGAAGAAATTACAACTCGCATTAATGTTAATAAAGAATTTGATGAAATATTTAAAGAAAAGGATTTATTTGAACACATCTACTTGAATGATGAAGAAAAGGAAAATTTCCCTGTTGATCTTTACAATTCATTAAATGATATTTTACAATAAATAAATGGATACAAAAGAAAGAGCAAGAAGATTTAAGGAACATCAAGAGTTGGTTTCAAAAGTTGTAAAACAACAGGAAGACATAAAGAAGAAACGCAGACAGAAACTAACGGGCGAAGAAGCATTTGAAAAACAAGAGAAATTTTTTAAACCACTTTTAAAAACTTCCCAAGAAAAAATGAAAGATGTTTCCACAGTTCCCACAGTAGAATATACTCCTAGAAAGCTTCAAATGTTAAAAGATTTCAGTCAAATGACGGAGGAAGAATTAGAGCATTTAGGAGAATTAGAATATGATGATGAAGGTTTATTTCAACAACTGGAAGAGATTAATCAACCCCCTGATTATATTGTGAATGCTGTTCAAAACAATGAATATTCAGCAGATTCAAAAACCAAAGCAGGACTCATTCCAACAGAACAACCAGCAATATTTCATCTTGTTCAAGAAAAGGTATTGATATTTAATGATGAATTAAGGTTCTTAAGTTCTGCTCAACCCCTGTTAAACTAACTCCGAGATTAATGTTTCTTCTCACAAAAGATGGAAGACAAGGTTCAACTGTGAGGGATGAATCAAAGTATATTGATAAACCATTGGATATGGAAAATAATGATGATAGAGTATATATTGATTTGCTGAACACTCTAAATTATAAGGTTATTCTTTCTGGTAAAAGTAGGAAGAATGAGAAGGAGAAACACATTATTCAGGCTTTAAGTATCCTTGGTTCAGGTATTAGTTTTCTTCCAAATGACCCATCGCAATTAGTTAATAGACTGTTATTGTTGTTCGGCAGTAAGAAGGCTGGAAATAACAATTGTTTTAATGAAGCATCAGCCATTTTAGACCAGTTGATGAACATGAAAATAATTAATAAATCTCAATATAAAGACATTTTATCTCATATTAAATAAGATGAGAAGCACAATCCTGAGTTTTAATTTCACAACAAGCGACCACACATCTTCATTCCCATACCCACTACAACTTGACACAACAAAAGAATATGAGGCATCTTTATTGTCCATGGAGACTTATAATACCTTATTTAATATAACCGAGAAAAATGACAAGTTTAGTTATAATCCGGGAAGTGGATACAAAACGATAACAGTCTCACCGGAGCATACGAGATTTCTCAAATATCTTCCGAAATTGCTCGTCTTATGAAAGAACAGGGTGATGAACCAAAAATATTGTTATAAACATTCAAAAACATACTTCAAAATCAACGATTAAAGTTAAAAATAACTACAAGGTTGATTTCACAATTGATAATTCATTTAGAGAGTTATTAGGTTTCTCCTCAAAAAAGATTGAAACTAATGGGACGTTTTACAGTGATAATGTCATTCAAATATCCTCAGGAATAAATTCGGTGTTAATTCACTGTGATTTGATTGATGGTGCTTATAATGATGGATTAAAAACAAATACAATATTTTCATTCAGCGCATACTCAACCCCAATTGGTTATAAATTCAATATGGAGCCTAAAAATTTGGTTTATCTACCTGTGTCAGGAAAAACCATACACAGAGTAAATTTTAGGATAACCGACCAAGATAATCGTGTGATCTCTTTTAATGGAGAAGTTATATCCATCAGAATTCACCTACGTGAAGTTTTTCAATAAATAAATACGATGGTTATTGTGAGGAAGCACGAGTTGGGAAAATATAAAATAATTACAGGGGATGGGATGTTCCTTTCCCCGTACTACAAGGGTGAAGGTATGTATCTTGGTAGAGGATACTATAAACCTAAGAGACAAAGGGGTGTCGGACATCAATTTAGAGGAGATGGGATAATTGATACTCTCATGGGTATTGGTTCAACTATTCTTAAACATAAAGACCTAATTGGTTCAACTGCTTCTGCTGTGGGAAATGTAGCAGGTGCTGTAAAGAGTATAAAAGATGCTCAGAAAGAATCTCATAAATTACAAGCAATAAAAGAAATTAAGAAAGGTAAAACTCAGTTGTCCCCCAAGAACGACAGAAAATAATTCAAATACTTGGATCAGGGTTTCAAAAGTTTTAACATCTTTTTTCCTAAATAAATACAAGTATGGAAGCAATTGATAGTATCTATGATTTGGATGATACTATTATTATCTCAAACTCCACTAAAAAGAAGATTACTTCAAGGTAAATGCAATAACTGGAACAGACTGGAATACAAATGGTACAAAAAGTTTTGAAATAAATAATCAACAAACCTATTTGAATCTCTCCGAAAGTTTCTTGTTGTGTAAATTTAAATTCACTAAGGCTGGGAATAACACAAACGCTACACTTGTAAATGATTTCTTCTGGAAAATGTTTGATAGTGTGCGATTGTATATTGGAACACAAGAAGTTGAAGCGGTTGATTATGTCTCTGCTGTATCTGAAATGATGAAATTTACACTCTATACATTCAGTGATAGAATGGGAAAGGGGTCTGTCGAAGGTTTTATTCCTGATATGTCAACGGGAACAAACACAGACCCTGGGTATACTCAAAGGAAAGGAATGTATAATGATGATACAAAAGCAGAAAATAGTTTTACTGTGGCAGTTCCTCTTAAAGGTATATTTGGATTTTGTGATTATGATAAAGTTCTGTATGGTCTTAAAATTAGATTTCAACTACAAAGGAATGATAATGAAAATAGATTGCTTTTTGGTGTTGGTAATGCTTTTGGTGATCAGAATAAATTTGTAATTGAGGAGATGAGTTGGTATATCAGTGAATATACTCCTAATCTTAAAACAGAAGAGATGTTGAATCGAAGACTTAACTCAAAAAAACCACTCAGTGTATCATACCTCAAAAGAAGATGTCAACACGTTAAACTCAATCAAACTACTTACACGTGGAATTTGGGTGTTCTGGAAGGAAAGCCACGATATCTGTGGATGATTTTTAAAAAGCCAGATGGTGATACTGCGACTGATAAGAATAATGCATTGAGTGATAATGCTAAGGTGAAACAACTTCGCGTTTCTCTAGATGGAACATTTTATCCACGAGATAGATTGGAAATTAATTGGGAAAAAATGATTTTGCTGAAGCATACAAGTCTTACCAAAAGGTGTGTGAAAGTAATGGAAATAAAGAACCTATTTTGGATATGACAGCATTTAAAAGTTTGTATACAATCTATACGTTTGACCTGAGCGCTCAAAAGAAACTATAAAGTCTAATCGAGTGGATACTTCCCTATACATTGAAAGAGGAGAGAGTGAAGAAGTTGATACATATTGTTTGCTTTTGGAAGAAACAGAATTGCAGATTAATACAGATAATGGTGTGATGATTAGTCTCACATAATTTTTTTGTTAAATAAATGAGTGGCAAAGTACCAACTGGGGTATATGTTAATCAAATCAATCTTCATAAACTATCATCTTGTGTTCAAAATCAAAAGCCTTGTACGATTAACGTTAATACAATTCAGAGAAAAGGAGCAGTAAGAATTGATGTTTTGCTCACAAGAGAACAGGTTAAAATCTTGAATGACACTGGCTCACTTAAAATTAAAATGACAAAACCAATGTTAAAAAATATTCAATAAGAGAGACGAGTGGAGGATTTCTCCCATTTCTAATTCCTTTATTTGCTGGTTTAAGTGCGGTTGGAGCATTGACGGGTGGTATTTCAACAGCGGTCAAAACTGCCAACGAAAGGAAGGCTCAACTCCAGGCTCAAAAAGAATTGGAAAGACATAACAAAGAGTTGGAGAAACAAATTAGTGGAAGTGGTGTAATTGTAGATTTTGCTGAAAAACTTGAAGGTCTGCCTGATAAAGCGAGATTGTTAGTTGGAGATATGCTTTCTTCTATAGCACAAGCAGGTGTAAAATTAACGAAAAGAGGTAATGGATTATATCTTTCTAATAAATAAATGAGCATTGATGAGTGGTTGAAAGAATTTGGAAAGAATACAACATCAAATTTACAACTTGCCAAATATTGTAAGAAATTAAAAATTCATAATGTGGTTATTTGTATGAGAGATGAATTAACAAATGTGTCGAAACATACAAAGAATATTATTATGAACTTAGAAGATAATGATGGGAACGGTTCTCATTGGGTTTGTATTTTTAATAGTCAAGACAAATATTATTTTGATAGTTTTGGTCTTCCACCACCTGTTGAAGTCATAAAATTCTTACAGAATGGTGTTTATCAAACATTTCAAGTCCAAGAATTAAATTCCAAGTGTTGTGGTCAATTATGTCTATATGTGTTATTTCAACTCAACAAAAATAAAAAATTTTATGATATTATTTTTAATCTAATATAAATGACTTATGTTGGTAAAGATGGTTCTATCTTTGGTGTATCTCAAGAACTGGATATTGATTTATCAAATTATTACACAAAGGCACAGGCTGAACGATATAAATATAATATAAACAAAAATATTAACATGAAAAATGCTTATAAATTAAAAAATTATCCAAGCCCGACTGACGCGAATGACTTGGTGAGATTAAGCGATTTATCACAATATATATACTTAAATAAAACGGCTGTGTATTCTAAAGATACAGAAGTGTTGATATTATCTCCAGGTCATACAGAATTCACAGTTCGAATTAAAATAAATTTTTATAAAGAAGGGCGTATCGTTTGTATGAGAATAGAACAATGGGGGTATGATATGAATGATTTAGGGTATAATTGGTCATTTAAAATTAACCTCGAAGACCTGGAACAATTAAATCAGTCTCGTAAGGAAGAATATTATCCACTTGGTATCGAGAATGAGTTTTGTGGAGCCACGATTAGTAAACAACAAATAAAAGAATTTAATAAGGGTAAATATAATAATGGTTTTGCCCTTGTTTATCTCATGAAAACAGAAAAAACAGGATTATATATAATAAGTAAGGAAATACAAAATGATTTAACTATGGGAAGATGGGGAGGTGTTTCGTACATAATATTATTCTAACATATATTTCTAATACATAAATGACAGCAAGAAGGCTTCAAGAAAATTATCATTTCTGTGTTCAAGCATACCTTCAAGAAAAGGGTATTCGGTATTTTAATAAATATGTTCTACAACATAAGAATGAGGTATTTTCAATAAAAGATTGGCATTATGCTGATGTTGATAAACCAACAACTTTAGATTTAATTAGAATGTTAAATAATGAAAAAATTATAAGGTTAAGAAAAGGTAAGGCTCTTTTAGAAATTCAAAAGAAATTTTATTGGTATCCTGTTGTAAAAAAATTATTTTGGATACAGGAATAACAAGAAATCCTGATGAATATATGTATAATATTCTATGGGGTGTAAACGATTCAAGTATAGTAAGGGATGAGGAAGGAGTTGAAGAAGAGAGGGAAGAGGAGGAAAAGGAGGAGGAGGAGAGAGAGAAGGAGGAAAGAGAGAAGAGAGAGAGGGAGGAAAGAGAGAGAATGAATAAATATCAAAATATGGAAACCAGTGAGATTCAAAAAAGAATAGAGGTATTAAAGAAATTAACTTATCTCACCAGGGAGGAATACAAAGAATATAAAAGTCTATTTGCAATACTTTCGACAAGACTATCGACATCGAGAAGACATGTATTTTAATTCAAGTTTTTTCTTAAATAAATGGAGGAGAGAGTGAAGGCATTTCTAAGGATTCTTTATGTTTTAAAAATTAAGATTCAAATGTGCATGTTGGAAACTAAAAAGGTTTTTGCACTCTGCAGAAATTTTTCTCATAAATAAATGAGTTATTGTCTCAAATGTAAAAAGAAAACTAATACTAAAAATATTTCATATATTAAAAGTAAAAATAACAGGGTTATACAAAAAGGTATATGTTCGGTGTGTGGTTCGAAAAAAACACGATTTACCTCCAAACACAAACTCGGAGGACATATACAAAAGTTTTTACCAGGAAGTACAATTCCAACTACTGGAATACCAGGGAATTACATCTTCCAGGGTATTCTTTCTGTGGTCCAGGCACAAACTTGGATAAAAGATTAGATGAGGCAGACAATCCTAAATCCTGGAGTAAACCAATCAATAGAGTTGATGAAGTGTGCATGAGACACGATATTGATTATGGGAATACCACAACGTTGGAAGAAAAGCATGAAGCCGATAGAGAAATGTTATATAATTTGTCTCTGATACAAAATCCAACCTTGAGAGAAAAAGTTGATAGGTTCATCGTGAAGAAGATGATTAGTGCTAAATTGAAACTTGGACTTGGAAATTCAAAAAACTTATAGGCTCTAATGATGCCATTAAGACTGAAGAGCAATTAGCTGATGAATTACATAAACCAATATTCACAAAGTTTCAGAGAAGGAAAGTTTATTCCAAGGAAGTTGATTATATCTGGTCTGCTGATTTGATTGAACTCAATAATGATAAGGGGTACAAGTATGCTTTAACCGTTATTGATTTGAGGAGTAGATATGCGTGGGTTGTCCCTTTAAAAACAAAACAGGTAATACTCTTGTGTTAGCTTTTCAACAGATATTTAATAAAAGTAAGAGAAAACCTAAGAAATTGTGGACTGATGAGGGTAGAGAGTTTTATAACAAGACATTTATGAATTTTTTAAAAAATAACAGTATTACATTATACAGTACCTTTAATGAAGGGAAGGCAGTTGTTGTTGAACGTTTTAATCGTACCTTAAAAGAGAGACTATATAAAAAATTCACACAACTCGGTTCACAACAATGGTTATCTTTTATTCAGGATATTGTGGATAAGTATAATGACACGATTCACACGTCAACGAATATGAAGCCATCAGAAACATTTACAAAATTAAAATATGAAAAAGAGATTAATGTCAGAAAACCTAAGTTCAAAGTTGGTGATATCGTAAGAATATATAGGTGGAAATCTCATTTTGAAAAGGGTTTTACTGAACGATGGACGAAAGAACTTTTTAAAATTGTTGATGTAATAGATACAGTTCCTTGGACTTATAAAATATATGATTTGGAAGGGGAAGAGATTTTAGGTTCATTTTATTCACAGGAATTACAAAAGACAAAACTAAGCAGATAATACACCTTTGTGGACACTCGAGGGCCAAGTCCGAGGTGTATAACAGTATATAATGTGTGTCAAGGGGGACGTTCTTAGATCTGTGAACCCCAAACACAGAATCCTCAACTGAATAGTCAAGGCTTAACTTTTGTTTGTGTGTGTGTGTGCAATGGGAGCAATAGGTTGGCGCTTCACTCCCTCCTACTATACACCGTTGTGGACACTCGAGGGCCAAGTCCGAGGTGTATAACAGTATATAATGTGTGTCAAGGGGGACGTTCTTAGATCTGTGAACCCCAAACACAGAATCCTCAACTGAATAGTCAAGGCTTAACTTTTGTTTGTTGATGTGTATGTGTGTGTGTCCCAACCCTCACATTCAAAATCTCAACCCCAACCCTCACATTCAAAATCTCAACCCCAACTCAATCCTCACCCAACACAATGTCTTTTTCAAAATGAGATTTCCACCTATATATATATATATTTTTACGTTTTTTTTTTTTTCTTCTTCCAATTCTGTCTTTTAAGGCTTTCAGGTTTGATGACGTAGAAAGAGGGAGTAAGCCTGCACTTTCTTCCCAGAACAAACAATGTATATTTTTTGTTTTTTTTCTCTTCTTCCAATTCTGTCTTTTAAGGCTTTCAGGTTTGATGACGTAGAAAGAGGGAGTAAGCCTGCACTTTCTTCCCAGAACTTTCTTGATCTTGCTCCCATCAAGCACCATCCGACAAAGAACTACATCGATAGGTTTAGATCCCAAAGAGTGATAGCAACTCCAAAAGTCTCCAAAATATAAATAAATAAAATAATAATAATAATAAATAAATAAATAAATAAATAAAAGCCCCCAAAAAAGTTTCAAGTGTCCAACATAAACCCAACTTTCCAAGTCTTCAAGGTATAACCACATTCCCGTTGAGTTTCCAAGATATGTATCACATTGTGAGTTATCAATCCAGAACCCACATTTCAAGTATTCAAAGTAAAACCAACTTACAAAGTCTCTTAAGGATAACTCATTTACTGATTTTTTCAAAATTTGTGAGTCTCCAAGGTAGGCCCCATATTTAGAACCATCTTGGCAGAACCCTTTTCCTGAGTCTCCAAGGTAGTTATTTAAACCATCAAGGCAGAACTCATTTACTGATTTTTTCAAAATTTGTGAGTCTCCAAGGTAGGCCCCATATTTAGAACCATCTTGGCAGAACCCTTTTCCTGAGTCTCCAAGGTAGTTATTTAAACCATCAAGGCAGAACTCATTTACTGATTTTTTCAAAATTTGTGAGTCTCCAAGGTAGGCCCCATATTTAGAACCATCTTGGCAGAACCCTTTTCCTGAGTCTCCAAGGTAGTTATTTAAACCATCAAGGCAGAACTCATTTACTGATTTTTTCAAAATTTGTGAGTCTCCAAGGTAGGCCCCATATTTAGAACCATCTTGGCAAAACCCTTTTCCTGAGTCTCCAAGGTAGTTATTAAAACCATCAAGGCAGAACTCATTTACTGATTTTTTCAAAATTTGTGAGTCTCCAAGGTAAAACTTGTATTCTGGCTCATCAAGGTATAACTTGTTCAGTGGGTATTGTCTTGATAACTCACAATGAGTACTATTGCTGTAAAACTCTTTTTCAGGATTTTGCTGGTCTCCAAGGTATAACTCTTTGGTTGGGTCATCAAGGACGAACTCGTTCTGTGGGTCTTGGTCGCTCATAAGGTCTTCAACCAAGCCAACAATTTCGCCCCAAGTTGTAGCAAAAGCAGTATTTTCATTTCGTATTTCAGACACAATTTCCTGTGAGAGAAAATAATAATGTATTAATTAAGTTATTTAATTATTAAATGAGTATGCTTCAATCAAAGTTTGAAAATAGGAAAATAAAAAATCTTACCTCAATAGATAAGAGGTTTGAATCCAGTTCATCAACTTGAAGGTTTAGTTCCATAGAAGACAGAGAGTTCCAAGGAACACCAAAGTCATCCCACTCAAGGTCTTCAACCAAGCCAACAATTTCCCCCCAAGTTGTAGCAAAAGCAGTATTTTCAGATACAATTTCCTGTGAGAGAAAATAATAATGTATTAATTAAGTTATTTAATTATTAAATGAGTATGCTTCAATCAAAGTTTGAAAATAGGAAAATAAAAAATCTTACCTCAATAGATAAGAGGTTTGAATCCAGTTCATCAACTTGAAGGTTTAGTTCCATAGAAGACAGAGAGTTTGAGACAAGCACACAGAACACCATTGCCAGCAAGAACAAATGTTTAAAATGGAGCCTGGGTTTGAAGCTTTTATAGAGAAAGACTGGTGGGTGTGGTTTCCTTTGGAAATTCCCTGGGCAAGCCTAGGCAAGCCTTCATTGGGAAATTTTTCAAAACCATAACATCCTGTAATTTTCTAGTGATTTCTTTGTGAGTCAGAGATGAACTGGAAATGATGTAAGAGTGGGCGGGGCTTAGCAAAAGTAGGCGGAGCTTAGGAAAAGTGGGCGTGGCTTAGGAAAAAATACCTTATGAAAAGTGGGCGGAGCTTAGCAAAAGTGGGCGGGGCTTAGGAAAAGTGGGCGTGGCTTAGAAAAAAATACCTTGTGAAAAGTGGGCGGAGCTTAGCAAAAGTGGGCGGGGCTTAGGAAAAGTGGGCGTGGCTTAGAAAAAATACCTTATGAAAAGTGGGCGGAGCTTAACAAAAGTGGGCGGGGCTTAAAGAAAAGTGGGCGGGGCTTAACAAAAAATAACCTGTGGCTCAGGAGGTGGTCAAACAAGAGCATTAAGAGAAGTTTATCATTTCGTAATGACACAAATGGGGTATCTTAAAAAATATAAAGATTCAAATGTTTTGTTTGTTAATATTTTAGATGGGGATTATTGTGCAAAGAAAATTAAACTATTGAAGGAATTTGAGAATGAACAAATCTTTATAGGTTCAATGAGTGAGCTGTTCAACCCCCAGGTGTTCAATTCAATGAGGTTCAACCTCCAGGTTAAAAGGGGAGACAAATAAATATACCTTGGGATAAAAAGGGGGGTTTATTTTTAGGGAAAAAAAAAATAAATCGCTGAAAATCCCCCATTCATTTACATGGGGAAAAGTGAGCCAGAATCAGTATTCTTACCCTACTAATGGGTTTGGGCTAACTACACATGAACTTATCGATATATCTCACCTGAGGACTCTTTATGGTGTAATGCGAATTTCCGCAACCGTAACAATATATATATATATATATATATATATATATATATATATATATATATTTATATATATATATATATATATTTATTTATATATATATATATATATATATATATGTATATATATATATATATATGTATATATATGTATATATATATATATATATATATATATATATATATATATATATGTATATGTATATATATATATATGTATATGTATATATGTTTCTATATAAAAATATATAGATATGTATATATTTATATTTTGGGTGGTCGCTGGACTACCGTTATTCTTAGGTTTTCCGTCTGTTTGTTTGTATGTAATGGACAGCTCTGGAGGCCAGAGGAGTCAACCGATTTTGATGAAACTTGACTGGTAGGTTCATACCAGGATCTAGTTTCTGCTTTTGAGCACCGTTGCTATGGACACCACCGTTGCCTAGCAACGGGACTTTGAAATTTTTGAAAACATCCGAAAAAATTTTTTTCCCGAAAATCAAAAATCGGCTTCTGCGCTTTTATGGGCACTATAATCAACCTCTTTGTCAAAAAATTTCAGCCCGATCCGTCAAAAACTGCATGACTAGTATGCAATTATATAGCGACCACCCATGTCGCCTACAGGCTTATATATGCATATATATATGTATATATATATATATATATATATACACACGGTACATATAATTATTTTTTATGTTGGTGTACCATACTCTTTACAGAACATTGGTGCTGTTGAAGCAGGTTCTTGGCAAGGGTTATATGATGTGATTTGCCATTTCCTTCCCAGTATTGTTTGTCCATGCTGTGTCATTTTAAATGTTGGGCATTAAGCAAGGAAGTAACACGATATAGAGCTCTTTTGCCTGGATAAATTTTTCAGTGTCACCTTCCCATTATTTTTTACAAGGCCTTTGATACAAATCGGTTGGAGTTTGAATCACCAACCTCCCAGACTCAGAGCAGATGTGATATCCGTTATGCCACTGTGTTTGAGACATATAAATGTATGTACGTGTTTGTATTGTGACTGTTTTCAGAGACCCCATGGAGACACATACAAGAAACATAAAGGAACCCTTGTGTAGTTATCTCCACAGTACTGTATATTGTGTAGCTAAATGTCCTCTCCCCCGTATCAGTGGAAAGGAAAGATGGGTTGTGAGTGTAGTTAGAGTTTTGCAATTGTTCTTTTCCTCACTCCCAAACCATTCTCAAACTCCATCTTTCAACTCCCTTCTTAAACACCTCACCAATGCAGAGAATATGTATGCTTCCGCCATGTCCATCACTTCGTTAACTAAAACAAAGTTAACTCGTTCAAGGAACAGTTTGTCAGAAAATATGACGGAGAGCCGATTAAGTTTGGTTCAAAAAGTTTAAGCGTCGCAGTAACTTGCACAACATCAGTATTACTGGCAACGCTGTGAATGCCTACACCAGGGTGCCTTACAATTCTCTGCACTTTTGTTTACCATTTGGATTGCAGTATGAATAAAATAATATGTTTACCATTTGTATTATTATTAGCACTATTACCGATACCCCAATGAAGCCTTCATATACTCAGCAAAATAGCCACCTTTTGCAGATATAACAGCCGAACATACTCGTGGCATTCTTTGTACAATGGAAATCAAATGTTGTTTGGAAAGTTCGTCCCAATCACTGTTGCAGAAGTTCCCACAAATGTGTTGCACTTGTAGGTTGCTTTGCTTTCACCCTTATGTCCAGTTCATCCCAAACCAGCTCGATGGGGTTTAAGTCTGGAGACTGTGGTGGCCATTCCATGATTTGAAGCCTACCGTCTTGTTCTTTTCTTCTAAGGTAGTTCTGACATCACCTGGAGGTATGTTTTGGGTCGTTATCTTGCTGTAGGATGAACCCCTGACCAACTAGGCGTAGACCAGAGGGTATTGCATGGCACTGCAAAATGCTGTGGTAGCCCTTTTGGTTCAGGGTGCCAGTCCCTCTATGCAAGTCGTCAACTCTGGATCCAGCAAAAGAGCCCCATATCATCATGCTTCCTCCTTCATGCTTGACAGTTGGTGTCACACACTGAGGAACCATCCTTTCGCCTACTCGATGGCGTACAAAAACCCTGCGTGATGAAGCGAAGATTTCAAGTTTTGATTCATCGGTCCATAAGACCTTCTTCCAGTTTTTAGTAATCCACTGACGGTGCTTCATGGCCCAGGCAAGCCTCTTTTTCTTATTTTGCCATCTCAGGAATGGCTTTCTTACTGCCACTCGACCTGTCAAACCTGCAGCTCAAAGTCTTCTCTTCACAGTTGAAACTGAGACTTCCTTACTTCGACCAGTGTTAAGCTGTGCTTGAAGCTGCTGTCCTGTGAGCCGCCGATCACGCAAGCTGTTGACTCTCAGGAAGTTGTCTTTTGATTGTGTTGTGGCTTTGGGTCTGTCAGAATTTTTCCTGTCAGAGTTTCCTCCAGTTTATAAGTGCCTTTTGATTGTGGAAGAAATTGTAGTCGCTGACACCTTGGTGATCTTTGCAATTTCTCGAAAGGAAAGACCTACACTTTTAAGGGTTGTAATGGTCTGTCTGTCTTCCTTTGTTAATTGTCTTTTTCTCACCATTATGATAGCAATATACTACTTCCTGAAGTGCAATATTGTCCAAATAATGCTTCAGAGGGTGTAGCAACACAGTCTGTTCCAACACTGATTTTATACAGACAGAGGGTTTGTAACGAATCAACAAATGTTGGGATACCTGAAGGAATTGTTTGCATCAACTTTCAAGGCTTAATTTACTTCCATTGCTGCAGAACAGCTGCTGTTGCTAACCCATTACTTGTTCCCTGAAAAGGGCCTTTTTTAACGACTCTGAAATTTACATTATTTTTCAGTTTTTGTGAACCTAAACTTATTTTTTTTAATCTCTGGCAGTGTCCCGCTTAAGGCCCAGTCACACCTTGACGTTTTAGCCAGCAATGTCAACGTATTAAAATGTAGGTAAAACGCTGGCTTACACTGAACTTTTGATGTTTTTTTTAAAGATTCGGACGTATTCATAACGAGTTGGTCGAATGCATAACATATTAGTAACGGACACAGAACGTTTCGTTCTCTTATAGATAACTTATACCAACAAATGCTTAGCCTGTTGTCGGCGTTCACAACCTAATCCCAACGATAGTCTAACTTATGCATAGCGTGCTGCACGTATCGCCGACGATCACGTGGTGTAGCCTATTAAAAGGCTGCCGCACAACGATTCAAATCATAACCGCCGGAGAAATGGAAGTGTCAACATCGCAGTCACACCTTGGCGATCTTGCCAGCGTATGCCGACCTCTGAAAAATGCATCTTAAATGCTGGCGCACGTCGAATACGGTATGGGTAAGTTTGGTATACGTGAATAGAACACTAAAGTACGCTATCATACGTTGTAGTAAGTGGAGTACGTCTTGAAATTTTAAACGTGTTAAACCTTTTACGATGTACTTGCCGTATGCCTCACATGTTCCGCATGCGATGGGAATAAGTTGTACACATGATATGCGATCGTTGGCACACGCCGATAAAAGTTACTTGCAAGTTACTCATAAGTCGAAACACGTCAAGGTAATGGTTAGCGTCAGTGTTCCAGACTCCCTGTTTTTTTTTTGTTTGTTTTTTTCTTCGGTATGACGGTGATGTTGACACTTCGATTTATAGTGTGGTTATAATATAATATAATTAATAGGCTGCCGCTCAACGATTTAAATCATAACTGCACTAGAAATAGAAGTGTCAACATCACCGTCATACCGAAGAAAAAAAAAAACAGGGAGTCTGGAACACTGACGCTAACCATTACCTTGACGTGTTTCGACTTATGAGTAACTTACAAGTAACGTGTGTAAACGATCGCGTAAATGATCGCGTGCCTACAACACGTTACTCATAGGTTAGAAATAAGTTTCGGGTACGCGAAACATTACCTCGACATGTTTCGACTAATGATTAACTTACAAGTAACGTGTGTCAACATGTGTCAATGATCGCATAACGTGCCTACAACTTCTGGCCAGCGTAGCGGAACTTGTGAGTCATACGCTGGCATAAGTCATACAATTTCAAGCATGCTAAAATTTGAGGACAACCGCAAAGTACAACGATGAAAGCCAGCGTACAACGACGTATGGCAGTGTTTTTCAGCGTGCTCTAAATGCTTCCAAAACTTACCCAAAACATATTCGACGTGTGACAGCGTTTTAGACAAATTTTTCAAAAATCGGCACAAGCTGGCTAAAACGTCAAGGTGTGACTGGGCCTTCAGCTTTGTACCATTTCAGGTTATTCACTGGTCTTGAACTCCTTAGATTTCAGTAAAAACTTGAAAAATGAGGGTGTTTTAAAACTTTTGACCAGTAGAGTATATGTATATCCATATACATATATATATATATATATATATATATATATATATATATATATATATATATATATATATATATATATATATATATATATATATATATATATATATATATATATTGGGGAGAACGAGTATTTGATACACTGCCGATTTTGCAGGTTTTCCCACTTACAAAGCACGTAGAGGTCTGTAATTTTTATCACAGGTACACTTCAACTGTGAAAGACGGAATCTAAAATAAAATCCTGAAAATCACATTGTATGATTTTTAAATAGTTAATTTGCATTTTATTGCATGAAATAAGTATTTGATCACCAACCAACCAGTAAGAATTCCGGCTCTCACAGACCTGTTAGTTTTGTCTTTAAGAAGCCCTCCCATTCTCCACTCATTACCTGCATTAACTGCACCTGTTTGAACTCGTTATCTGCATAAAAGACAGCTGTCCACACTCAATCAATCAGACTCCAACCTCTCCACAATGGGCAAGACCAGAGAGCTGTCTAAGGACATCAGGGCCAAAATTGTAGACTTGCACAAGGCTGGGATGGGCTACAGGACAATAGGCAAGCAGCTTGGTGAGAAGGCAACAACTATTGGTGCAATTATTAGAAAATGGAAGAAGTTCAAGATAACAGTCAATCTCCCTCGGTCTGTGGCTCCATGCAAGATCTCATCTCGTGGAGCCTCAATGACCATGAGAAAGGTGAGGGATCAGCCCAGAACTACATGGCAGGACCTGGTCAATGACCTGAAGAGAGCTGGGACCAGAGTATCAAAGAAAACAATAAGTAACACACTACGCCGTCATGGATTAAAATCCTGCAGCGCATGCAAGGTCCCTCTGCTCAAGCCAGCGCATGTCCAGGCCCGTCTGAAGTTTGCCAATGACCATCTGGATGATCCAGAGGAGGAATGGGAGAAGGTCATGTGGTCTGATGAGACCAAAATAGAGCTTTTTGGTTTAAACTCCACTTGCCGTGTTTGGAGGAAGAAGAAGGATGAGTACAACCCCAAGAACACCATCCCAACCTGAAGCTTGGAGGTGGAAACATCATTCTTTGGGGATGCTTTTCTGCAAAGGGGACAGGATGACTGCACCGTCTTGAGGGCAGGATGGATGGGGCCATGTATCGCGAGATCTTTGTCAACAACCTCCTTCCCTCAACAAGAGCATTGAAGATGGGGCGTGGCTGGGTCTTCCAGCACGACAACGACCCGAAACACACAGCCAGGGCAACTAAGGATTGGCTCCGTAAGAAGCATCTGAAGGTCCTGGAGTGGCCTCGCCAGTCTCTAGACCTGAACCCAATAGAAAATCTTTGGAGGGAGCTGAAAGTCTGTTGCCCAGCGACAGCCCCGAAACCTGAAGGAGCTGGAGAAGATCTGTATGGAGGAGTGGGCCAAAATCCCTGCTGCAGTCTGTGCAAACCTGGTTAAGAACTACAGGAAACGTCTGATCTCTGTAATTGCAAACAAAGGTTTGTGTACGAAATTTTAAGTTCTGTTTTTCTGATGTATCAAATACTTATTTCATACAATAAAATGCAAATTAATTATTTAAAAATCATACAATGTGATTTTCAGGATTTTTGTTTTAGATTCCGTCTTTCACAGTTGAAGTGTACCTATGATAAAAATTACAGACCTCTACATGCTTTGTAAGTGGGAAAACCTGCAAAATCGGCAGTGTATCAAATACTTGTTCTCCCCACTGTATATATATATATATATATATATATATATATATATATATATATATATATATATATATATATATATATATATATGTATGTATATATATATATATATATATATATATATGTATATATATATATATATATGTATGTATCTATATATGTATATATATGTATATATGTATGTATGTATATATATATATATATATATATATATATATATGTATATATGTATGTATGTATCTATATATATATATATATGTATATATATATATATATATATATATATATATATATATATATATATATATATATATATATATATATATATATATATATATATATATATATGTATATATATATATATATATATATATATATATGTATATATATATATATATATATATATATATATATATATATATATATATATATATATATATATATATATATATATATATATATATATATATATATATATATATATATATATATATATATATATATATATATATATATATATATATATATATATATTCATCTCTCTGACTATCCCACTTCTTT
>NC_140963.1:17973996-18123996 GCF_056783735.1 Eptatretus burgeri
ATATTAATGGACCCATTGACTGACTGAAGGGCACATTGTGGCTTTAAAAGGTTATTGCGACCTCGTCGGAGATGAAGCAAAAATGATAAAAACAGATTGACTCAAAATACTCCATCCAATCATTGTTGGCTTCGCAGCACCGAACCAGGATTGCATCCAAAGCCTGTGGAGCCAGCAAACCAAACAGAACATTCCTGGCTTTTCAAGATAAACCAGGGGTGTTGATAACAATGTGGATGTGGGGTGTTGATAACAATGTGGATGTGGGGTGTTGATAACAATGTGGATGTGGGGTGTTGATAACAATGTGGATGTGGGGTGTTGATAACAATGTGGATGTGGGGTGTTGATAACAATGTGGATGTGGGGTGTTGATAACAATGGGAATGTGGGGTGTTGATAACAATGTGGATGTGGGGTGTTGATAACAATGTGGATGTGGGGTGTTGATAACAATGGGAATGTGGGGTGTTGATAACAATGGGAATGTGGGGTGTTGATAACAATGGGGATGTGGGGTGTTGTGTTGATAACAATCGGGATGTCCGTGCTGTGTTGTTAACAATGGGAATGTGGGGTGTTAATAACAATGGGGATGGGTGTTAATATCAATTGGAATGTGGGGTGTTAATAACAATGGGGATGTGTGGTGTTGATAACAATGGGGGATGTGGGGTGTTAACAATGGGGATGTGGGGTGTTGTGTTGTTAACAATAGGGATGTGGGGTGTTGTGTTGTTAACAATAGGGATGTCGGTGTTGTGTTGTTAACGGGAATGTGGGGTGTTCATAACAATGGGATGTGGGGTGTTCATAACAATGGGATGTGGGGTGTTAATAACAATGGGGATGTGGGGTGTTAATAACAATGGGATGTGCTGTGTTAATAACAATGGGGATGTGGGGTGTTAATAACAATGGGGATGTGAGCTGTTTTGTTGTTAACAATAGGAATGGCCATGCTGTGTTGTTAACAATGGGGATGTGAGGTGTTGTGTTGTTCACAATAGGGATGTCGGTGCTGTGTTGTTAACAATGGGAATGTGGGATGTTCATATCAGTGGCCTCGAGATATGTGCACTCGCCTTTAAGCTGGCTACCCTGGGTTCGAATCCCGACGCAGTTATGAAGTGTTGTCCTGGTATTTTACAGGGAGAGCGATTCATCAATGTGTTTGCCGTCCCTCGGATGGACATTAAACGGGAATCCCGTCTCCCAGCATTAGTTAGTGGATGTTAAAGATCCCACTGTGTCCTTCGCGATGAGTAGGCGAGCTATCTACGGTGTACCAAGTTCAAAACACTGGAGTATTTTCAAGCTTTGTTCAAAACATTTCCGAGTGTTTTAAACTTGTTGCACCAGTACCATGAACAAAGTACCAATTCCTACGTGGACTGTGGGTGCCAAGTGGTCCCTTTCATGTTACCTGACACCAGGTTACAGTGCTTGCTGTGTTCGAGTTTGGTTGCTATCTGGCCAACAATTTTCTGCATGATAAACAAATTCAGCAGCATGTAGTTGACATGTTTCATGTGAATGGCTTTTTCCAGACACCAGAGGACAACCAACACATCCCGATCACACAATTCCTGATCTCCAAAAAGACGGATCACAGCAGGAGTGAAAATGGGTACATCAGTAAACAAGCAAGGATTGGCAGTATTTGGTCATGATGACAATCATGCTGCATGAGTGAAGGTAGAAATTGTGAGGATTTTTTTTACAAAAGAGGTTCAAAAATAATTCACAATGAGGAAGGTGAGTTTTATTTAAAGTTTTTATAACCTTTAAAAAAAAAAGTAATTTGTGATGCAATCAAAGGAAATCCAGTCTATTCATATCTTACAAGATAATTGTCAAATGGCCTTGACGCCAAAATATCTTCACCCAAAGGCCCGCAATGCCAGAGTCCCATTCGTCGGTTTGTAGCTCTCCCATCTCTCTCTCCACGATGTCACCCCAGCTCTCACCCTCCCCCACCAGCTTCACACAGGTCTCTTCCACCGGCTTCACACAGGTCTCATCCACCGGCTTCACACAGGTCTCATCCACCGGCTTCACACAGGTCTCATCCACCTGCTTCACACAGGTCTCTTCCACCGGCTTCACACAGGTCTCATCCACCTGCTTCACACAGGTCTCATCCACCTGCTTCACACAGGTCTCATCCACCTGCTTCACACAGGTCTCTTTCACCTGCTTCACACAGGTCTCTTCCACCGGCTTCACACAGGTCTCATCCACCTGCTTCACACAGGTCTCATCCACCTGCTTCACACAGGTCTCTTCCACCGGCTTCACACAGGTCTCATCCACCTGCTTCACACAGGTGTCTTCCACCGGCTTCACACAGGTCTCTTCCACCGGCTTCACACAGGTCTCATCCACCTGCTTCACACAGGTCTCATCCACCGGCTTCACACAGGTCTCATCCACCGGCTTCACACAGGTCTCATCCACCTGCTTCACACAGGTCTCTTTCACCTGCTTCACACAGGTCTCATCCACCATCTTCACATAGGTCTCATTCACCGGCTTCACACAGGTGTCTTCAACCGGTTTCACACAGGTGTCATCGACCTGCTTCGCACAGGTCTCTTCCACCGGCTTTACACAGGTGTCTTCCACAGGCTTCACACAGGTCTCCTCCACTGGCTTCACACAGGTGTCTTCCACCGGCTTCACACAGGTGTCATCGACCTGCTTCGCACAGGTCTCTTCCACCGGCTTTACACAGGTGTCTTCGACCTGCTTCACACAGGTCTCATCCACCTGCTTCACGCAGGTCTCATCCACCTGCTTCACGCAGGTCTCATCCACCTGCTTCACGCAGGTCTCATCCACCTGCTTCACGCAGGTCTCATCCACCATCTTCACATAGGTCTCTTCCACTGGCTTTACACAGGTGTCTTCGACCTGCTTCACACAGGTCTCATCCACCTGCTTCACATTGGTCTCTTCCACCGGCTTCACACAGGTCTCTTCCACGAACCCCTTCTTTCCATCGTCCCGAGTTCCCCCATCCTTGTTACATTCGTCGTCACATTTGTTCAATGTGGTTTTCCATTTGAACCTCCTGTTTTTGCGAAAAGACACCATCCTGCCGTTGCTCCAGCTGTGCCGGACCCTGGATGGACACATTCAATGCACATCGTGTTAAAGCTATATTCGAGTTCAGAACTGATTTCGTAATTTTTGGGTAAAACTTTGCAAAACAACATCAGTTCACATGAAGTTTTTTTTTTTACAAATGGGAAAGAAACTTTTGCAGAGTCGTTATTTGGGGGGTTCTGTCCAGGCTTCTGGAACTCTCTACTCATTTTGGTGAGTCGTACGTGTCGAGGATGAAGTCATTTTTACGATGATTAGCAAGTTTCCCACACGGGATTCTAAACGGGGTGGGACTGAGGAGGAAAAAAAATTGCAAATGGTGTCTTCTGTCATCGAGCCGGCAAGCTGGGAGCGCCGACTCACATTTATTGCCACATCTGATGCAATCTAAATGCTCTAATGGTGGCGAGGTGCTCCACCGATTATTCGATCCATGTACCTGTTTGATGCCGAAGGTCCGTTATATAAATTTGTCTTGGCGTCATCGTCAGTGACCAATTTCAGATTAATATCAGGATAAACTAGTTATGTGTTTTTTCTCCAGCTGGACCCTCACCAATTCACATTTATTGCCACATCTGATGCAATCTAGATGCTCTAATGGTGGCGAGGAGCTCCATCGATTATTCGATCCATGTACCTGTTTGATGCCGAAGTTCCGTTATATAAATTTGTCTTGGCGTCATCGTCAGTGACCAATTTCAGATGAATATCAGGATAAACTAGTTATGTGTTTTTTCTCCAGCTGGACCCTCACCAATTCACATTTATTGCCACATCTGATGCAATCTAAATGCTCTAATGGTGGCGAGGTGCTCCATCGTTTATTCGATCCATGTATCCGTTTGATGCTGAAGTTCCGTTATATAAATTTCTCTTGGTGTCATCGCCAGTGACCAATTTCAGATGAATATCAGGATAAACTAGTTATGTGTTTTTGTTTTTTTTCCAGGTGGACTCTCACCGATTTGCCAGCAAGGTAATCCTGGGTCGAGAACTGCGACAGGTACGTTGATGTGGAAGAAGCAGGTAGGTGCAAAGAAGTAAAACCAAAGTAATTGTGGTTGTGGTTTTCATCGGATCGAAGTTGGTCCATCGATGAAGAAGCTCACGAGAAACCTTGTTCATGGAAGACGTGTCCAAGAACTACAGGAAAAGAAAAAAAGGAAAGAATTTCACAAGAAACAAGATGTAAATGATTCTTCTTTGAAGTTCTTCTAAAAAAAAAAATTCAAGCAAAACTATGTCCAGCATGTTTATGAAAGAAAATTCCTCCAAACTTGACAAAAAGCACTTGTAACCAAGACGATTTGTACACAGAAACCATCTTGTGTTTAATCCTTCGGTTTCCTGGCTCAAAGCACCGACTTACCTGTTTGGTTCTCCCTGTTCCTTTATCCAGGTGTGCTGTGTTTCCAGCTGCAGTTACCTTTCCAAGGAGGTTCACTTTTTTGCCCAGGATAGGGTTCCATTGAATGACGAGGAGAGCTCCGATAAGGAACAGTTTAAACATCGCGAATGAGAAGCGAAGAAAACGCCAAACGCCGTCGTTAAAAAAAAGGATGTGACATCACAAACGTTTTATTTTGAAATAACGGAAATGTGTGACGTCATGGAGGCAGTTACACAAATGACAACAACTCGATATGGATTATAAATGAAGGTAATTTTTGAATCACAGATGCTCACAGATCATTTGTAACTTTATTAATATTATACTGGGTGATGTTGTTTATTATTTGAGAACCATAAATAATTCCTACACACGAAACACTATAACTGTAAGGAACCTGATGTTTTGGGGGTAAATGTAGCCTACATAATGTTGTACAGACTGTGTACCGTGGTGTTTTCAGTTTTTGTCCGCTATCTGCGACACCACAAATCGAGTGGAAAAGTTGTGGTTTTAATCGAGTTGTGATCTTCAAAATGATTTTCAAGGTGATCTGCACATCTTGGGTGGATCATAAGTTGTTGCAGGAACAAGATTTTTGATCCTCGTGGAGGATCTCCAAGTCAATCTGACTCACGTTGTTGTTCTTGTGGACTTTTTTGTTTCACAGCCTTCAGTTTTCATCGAAACTTCCTGAAACTTGGCATGTATATGTAAAAATACTCTGCGCAGACAGTAACCATCTCTGATTTTGAAAATTCCTCCGAGAAAAAAGTTATGACGTCAAAATATCTCCACTAATGGAAATCGCCTAAAAAATTATCTCCGAAACGAGGCAAGCTTTTTGAATTCTGTTTGCGGGAATCGAACGGGGCATTAGCACAGATAATTTATCGCAAACCTGATGAACATCACAATGACGTCATATTCGTTTTTATGACGTCATCATTAAGAGGACGAGGATCTTAGCTCATTTGAGCTTGCTCACTAGTAGGGCACTCGGTAGGTAGAACGCGTACCTCCACCACGTCATGCCTGATTCCACGAGTACATATCTGGCCCATGACATTGTTGAAATATCAGGCTCCGTATCGTTTTTGGCCCCATCTCTCAATGGTGAAGAATCACTTTAAAGAATTAAATAATTCTCATGTCCAGATCCAGATTCGGATCTTCACCAAAATCGAATCATTTCATCCTTGTCACACGCCCAACCTGCCCACCGAGTTTCATCCGAATCCATCCACAACTTTTTCAGATATCCTGCACACAGACAGACAGACAGATGGGGATGAAAACATCACCTCGTTCCACTCACGGTGGTGGAGGTAAAAATTGATGACGGACGGACACTCCTGCAGCTGATGGATGAAGAAATCAGGAAGAATGTGACAAAATGTCCTGCAGTTGATGGATGAAGAAATCAGGAAGAAGGTGACAAAATGTTCTTCTGCAGATCGGTCATGTGACCTTCTTGCCCCCATTGTGAGGCAGTATCTGCTTGTCGCAGATACATCTGACAGATGAATCCTTTACGTAACTCACCTGCTCTATACTTCCACCAACGAATTCGAGTTGTGTGGACATCCAGCTTAAGGTCCATCTATCGACGGGACTCATTGTGATGGAACACCCTACCCGTGAAGCACCAATCACATAGTTCATGGTCCAGTTGGGAGTCAAACCTTCTCGAAGGACATTTTATGATAAAAGATGCAAAAAAGTAAACGAGTGCTTGTCTTGTTGTTGTTGTTGCTGGTTCATGCGCAGCCTGTGGGCTGCTGCTTGCATCGTTTTGTGCAAGCACTGCCGATGCAGTGCCCCCCTGTTACCAGTAAGCCGGTACTCATTTTTGCTGACCTCGGAAGGATGACAGGCTGAGTGAGTCAACCCAACCTGATGTTAATTAAATGCAGCAACAGTGGCTCAAACTCAAGACCCTAAGATCTTCAGCCAGCCACCTTGACCACCAAGCCAACAGAAGCCACAACTACCCGGGAGTAGTAGCAGCGGATGCTGCGTACTGGACACGTGATATCAACTCGAAATATTCCAGTGCGTGGGAAAGGAGACATGCTCATAGGTAAATCGAGACGTCGTTTCACACCTGCACGCATCCTTTCACTGACGTCATCAGCTTACTTCGGAGCTGGGGACTCCATGGTGATGGATCACCCGTCGGTCACACACGATGTGACACACAAGGAACGTTGGCACAGGAGGGGGCCATTTGGACCATCGTGCCCGCACTGCACCATGACCAAGTGTCAACTTGGAATGATTTTTTTTTCATCATTGGAGTGTTCTTGTTAAACCTCCCCCATAGGATCGGGGAAGGCTGATTGCTGTTTTAGGGTTTGTTTCTACAATTCGTGCCCCCCCCCCCAATTTTTAATGGTACCCCAGAGTTTCTTCCACCCCTTGGGGTACGAAACCGCCATTTCGGTTTTCTTTGGTTCCTTCTTTTTCTGCCAATGTCCGAGGATTTTTGGAATTACATTTTTCATCAATAATGGGAATTAAAAAGTATGCAGGGTTGACCTCATTTTAGACCTTGACCTAATTTTAAGGTCATGACCCTATTTTCGGCATTTTAACATCGGGCTAAGGTTTGTCCGATCAGAATGAAATTAACCTCTCGAGATAGCTTAGGGCAAGGCGCGTTTACACGTGACGTCACACCCCTCGGGGTTAAAGGTCAAGGTCAAATGGCAATCTGAAAAAAAAACAAAGTGCTTTTTTTTGTCATCGCTCAGTTTTGCCAAAGCGGAATGTCAAAGACCGCTTGGCCTTCCATGATATTCTTTGCATCACCATAGTGTACCTGTACGATGCAGAACGAAGGAGTTTTGGGGGTCGTTCGCGCATAGAGGGGCGAGAGAGAGGGGGGTGAGAGTGTGGGCGAGAGAGAGGGGTAGGGGCGAGAGAGGAAGGGCAAGACTAGGGGGAGAGAGGGGGCGAGAGAGGGATGAGAGTGGGGGGACGAGAGAGACGGGCGAGACACCTTTTCGACACCTTTTCTTCATTCACACTTTATCCATAATGTTGAAGGTCAAGGTCAAATGGTGGTCCGAACATAATATGACCATTGGATTGCGGGCCGAGGGTAAGTATCCGGATCAGGGTTATTCTTACCCTTGGTGATTCCTTTGTGATGACAGATATCTGGGTTTTATTTCTTTGTTTTTGTTTTTTTTTGTAAACATAATAAATTATTGAATGAGCATCGTCATATTATCGATCATAACTTACCTGGAGATGTGGACCTGACCTGACGTTGACCTCGTGCATACCTAACACGGTGCATTGTGACTCGGCTCACTGATGTGTTCTACGACGGGATGGGGAGGGGTAGAGGACGGTCGTCCATCGTTGTCGGGTTACCTGCCGGTGCCCAAAACACCCCTAAACCCATGCCTGTGTACACACCGTGCAGGTGTGTACTGTGTAGCCTGGGTTTAAATCTTCATATTCTGTGCCTCACACACACCTTGCTCCAGCGTGCAAACACGTGACCAAACTGCACGAACAATCATTACAATTAGCTTGAAAAAGTTCAATGAAACAACAGCGAAGAAGAAAGCATTTTGTAAAACGGTTGAGAAACAAAGGGCCAACAATGTTCGAGTGATTGGCACGAGGAGGTCACGCACACCACGTGCGAGCATCACCTGCCGTGAACAGGTGTGGGCTGATTAAGGGCGCTGAGTCCGGGCAGTGTGACCCGTGGGGGTGGTGGTGGTGGTGGTTGTGGTTGTTGTTGTTGTTGTTGTTGTTGTTGTTGTTGTTGTTGTTGTTGTTGTTGTTGTTGTGGTGGTGGTGGTTGTGGTGGTGGTTGTGGTGGTGGTTGTGGTGGTGGTGGTTGTGGTGGTGGTGGTTGTGGTGGTGGTTGTGGTGGTGGTGGTGGTGGTGCATGCTGTGCGCTCTCGCTGTCCTGGCTCCCTGTCTCGGGTGGTTCTTCAGGGCACAGAGCCGTAAAAACGTGCGGGGGATGAAAGGTATCAAGGTGAGTGAGCCACAACAAGCTCACGACCACATTTAACACCATTATATAAATATAAAATTCTCTCTCACACAACCTGTGGCTACAATCGTGTCATGTGACATGATTATGATTGAAACAACGACTGAGTCGGAACAAACCGTTTCAAAAATGGTACTCGCTGCTTAGTTGCTTGACTCAGCATTTAACTGCGATGGAGCACGGACAAACAACCATAGGTTGGTAATAATAGCGCAGGCTTTGATGGGCCTTGTGGCCTCCTGCGTCGATGTTCCCTGTAAGGACACTCACTACGAACTCGAACGGCACTCCAGAGAGCGCACACCTCCACCAGGTGAGCAGTTTACGGTTGGTATCCCACTGAGAGGCCGGATCTGGATTCGGACCCGAACCAAAAATCGAATCTGCTTGTTCTCGTCACCGAACCAACTCGTCCACAATTTTTGGAGATATGTGATACTGTTACGAATTTGGAAGCTGATTGCACACCCCATTCAGGTCCCAAAGATCGGTTATATCGGTAGGGACATGTGTTAGTAGTTTGGGCCCCGTCCCTTTGTTTAATGGGTGATTAAATGTTCATGCGCTGCAGAGTTATTACTTACAAAACCTGATGACTTCCATCCTCTGTTTGTGTGTTTGTTTGTTTGTTTGTTTGTGTGTTTGTTTGTTTGTGTGTTTGTTTGTTTGTAGGCACGATAACTCGAGAACGGAAGAAGCTACCAATGTCAAATTACACCACGTGATTCAGGAGGGTGATAGCTAGCGCTGATTAGATTTTGGTCAAAATCGGTCAAAGGTCAAGGTCACAGTGAGGTCAAAAATTCGATTTTTGATTGTTTTGTACAGAATCATCGAAGAAACTTCTGGTTTGCGTCGCTACCTTCTCGAGAGACAACTTTTATTAGACAAGGTCAGAGGTCAAGTTGATGATTTCCTAAGTACCAGTCTATGACTGCTTGTTTTGATAGTCAGGGTTTTCTTTTACATTTTCAACTACAACAACAACACCTTCGCCGTGCTCCATCCTGACGCCATGACGCTCGCGGTGGGCGGAGTTCAATGAAGGACTTGGCATCTCTCTCGACCAATCAGAAGATGCGATCGAGTTTGCCATCGTTCGGCCAATGGGAGCCAACGCAGGACAATATTACTCATCTTCCTGTTTGAGGGGCGGTCCGCCGTGACACCCGCCACGCCCCGGTCCAATCAGCGGACTTCGCGCCCCTTTTGGCCAATCACAGGGGCTACGAGCGGATCGCGCGCCAAAACCGTCCAGTAAGGGGGGGAGGGGTTACGAGAGGGAGTCCCATCCCCCCTGGACGGGGAGTGAATAATTTGATCAGCGCGATCCGACTGGGGGCAGTTGGGGTTTGCCTGCCGGATCGTCTCGGATCGCCTCGCCTTGCCCGCTGGCCCTCGCTGCCTTGTCCTCCCTCGTGCTGGTTGGCGTCCGTCCTTCACCCTCCGTCATTGTTGCTTGGAGTGGCATCGTTGTTGCGGGTTTGAGTCCCGCCGAGCCAGAACGTCGTAGACCGCACGAGGCAGACAGGTCCAAGCCAGCTCTGGTCTCCAGCTCACCTTTCCTCGAGCTGGAGGCCTTCAATAAAGACCTGACGGGGTCCATTTCTGGGTATTTGTGTGTGTGTCTGTGTCCGTGGGCCCCGTCCGATAAGTAAAAACTGTTAAGTGCCTGTGTTCCTTGTACATTATTTGCCTTGCTATATTCAGATAACTCTGCCCTTACGTGCTCCCCTCGTTCCCCAATTATTGTTGTAAATAAATCCCCTCTTGTTGAATGTCCCAGCTCGTCCTTGTCCTTTCAATCATTGGTTTGCTGCGCTGCGAACGGGAATTAGGAGGCCTCATTGTTGCCGTAATCGTGCAATCGGCCTGGCAGGATTCTGGTACTCTCCGCTCAGGGTACGACTCGGATCCGGCTCGGTAACGGTCCGGAGTGCGCAAATCCTGCCGAGGGTGAATTTCCCCTGTGGTTTGGATGACGTGGGTATTTAGGTATATTGAAATTGGCAATTGACCCTATCCCACGTGGTCGACCTATTGGCGATCTTCGGTCCGATGTGGGACCCGTGACCTTTCGGATTTATCTGAATGGTACGACAAATTCCGGGTGTTCGGTGGAGCCAACTCTACTGCTCCCTCTAGCGGTTGTGCTCGCCACCAAGACCCGGCCCCACAACAATACTATCTCTTAATGGTGAAGAACCGCTTCAAAATCGCGGACCCGGATCTTCACCGAAATCGAATCGATTCGTCCGTGTCACACACACACACACACACAACCGGTCCACCAAATTTCGTCTGAATCCGTCCATATCTTTTTTTGAGACATCCTGCTCACAGACAGACAAACATGGGTTACAACATGACCTCCATTCATGTTCGGTGGTGGATGTACTTGTTTCATCGGTGGTCGTGTGATGTTTCTATTCAATGTGGAGAAGATTCTTTCAACGCTCGACTTCTGACTCTGAAATAGGATCAGACGGCATCGGCTCATGTGTCCGAAAAACCTGCTGGGCTGGTCTTGCACATCCTCCCTCTGCCCTTTTCACCCTGTCATTTGCACAAGGGTCATCTTCCATTTGCTTGGAAATCCACAAACATCACGACGTCACATAAAAAGGTCCAAAAACAGATCGGTTTGCTTCCAATCATCAGTAAGGACATGGAATCCATCATCATTCCATGACCTTTGGTCACTTTCTGCGACTCATTGGGACTGACTCAATTGGTCAATTCCCCAACCCGGATCTCAACCAATGGTACTCCATCTCTGCTGGATCTGATTTTGACAAATTTGCCTGAAAATATCTGCTACACTTCCTCCGCTCTAATCGGTTCTTCTGACCACGTGCTTGTCAAAGTGGACATCTCTCTGGCTGTTATCAGAGAACCACCTCAACGCCGTTGAGACTGGCAGGGTCTCCAAGCAGCCATTGAAAGTTATAGACTGGTCTCCTATCGCTACTTCCTCGAACATCGACTCATCCTGGGAATTCTTTCAAAGAAACTTGCTCTCCCTCATGCACAGATTTATCCCCTCTTGTGTTCAGTTGTCCTCCCCTTCCTGCTGTCCATAGTTCACTGAAGCTTGTGGCGAGGCAGTTGTCCTGAAACAACTTACCTTTGCCTCATGGAAAGCAAACCCAACTGAGGGTAATCTCAGTTCCTTCCATAAAGCTCGGAACAAGTGTGTATCTACCCTCAGGAGAGCCAGAAAACAACATCTTTCTCATCTCAAGTCTGAACTATCAAACATCTCTCCCTCCTCCAAATCCTCGTGGCATCCAATCAAATCTGTTTCTGGTGTGTTCCCCCTCCATCCCCTCCCTTTGGGCCCTGTCACACCTTGACGTTTTAGCCAGCGTATGGCAAGGTATCAAAATGTATGTAAAACACTGGCGTACGCTGAACTATTGATGTTTTTTTTTAAGTTTTGGGCATATTCATAACGAGTTGGACGTATGCATAACGTATTAGGAACATACACAGAACATTTCAATCACAAACAGATAACTTATACCAACGAATGCTGAGCGTGTTGTCGGCGTTCACAACCTATGCCCAACGATAGTCGAACTTATGCATAGCGCGCGGCAGCGTATCGCCACCGATCACGTGGCGAAGGCTATTAATAGGCTGCGACTCGACGATTCAAATCATAACCGGACGAGACATCGAAGTGTGAAGCCGCTGTCACACCTTGACGTTTTAGCCAGCGTATGCCGACGTATGAAAAATTTGCCGAACCAAGCTGGCACATGTCGAATACGTTATGGGTAAGTTTTGTATACGTTAAGAGTACGTTGGCATACGTCGTAGTGTGCTGGCATACGTCGTCATACGCCGAGGCATGTTGAAAATTTCTTGACATACTCTGCATATGACACACATTCCGCATACGCTGGCTCTAAGTTGTGGGCACGTTACGCGATCGTTGACACACGTTGACGTAATGGTTAGCGTCAGTGTTCCGGACTCCCTGGTTTTTTTTTTTGGTTTTTTTTTTCCTTCGGCATGACGGTGATGTTAACACTTCGATTTCTAGTGCGGTCAAGGTGCGGTGCTAAATGGTCAAGGTGTGACAGGGCCTTTACCTCAAATGGCCGCACTGCTGTTACCGCATGTGAAAAGGCTGAATGCCTAAACTCGGTGTTTGCATCGAAATCTTGTGTCCAAAACCGATCACTTTCTCTACCCACCTTACCCAGTCACACCCAACTGTCCCTGCACTCTGTGTCCTTTTCTCCTGACAAGGTGGAGAGCTTGCTGTCAAACCTCAACTCAGAATCTGCAACCAGTCCAGACTGCATCAGCCCACGTGCCCTAAAAAACTGCTCCGCTGCTCTTGCTCACCTTCTCTCTGTTCTATTCACCCTCTCATTTGCTCAAGGTCATCTGCCATCTGCTTGGAAATCGGCAAACATTACCGCTCTGCATAACAAAGGTGCAAAAACAGATCCCTGTAACTACAGACCAATCAGCCTTCTCCCAATCATCAGCAAGGTTATGGAATCCATCATCGCTTCAGACATTAAATCCTTTCTCTTCTCCAATGGCTTGATTTCCGATCTTCAATTTGGTTTCAGACCAGGTCACTCTACCCTGGATATGCTGCTTCTGCTCTCCCATCAATGGATGGAGGTCCTCAATGCCAGACAGGAAATCTGAGCCGTATCCCTGGACATATCACGTGCTTTTGACACAGTCTGGCACCCTGCACTACTCACCAAACTCTCTTCCCATGGTATTGAAGGCCATTTCCACTCATGGCTCGCAGACTTCCTCTCCTGTCACAGTCACCGTGTGGCCCTAAATGGAGTTCTTTCATCCCCTCTTTCATCCCATTCATATTTGCAGTGTGAGTTATTTTCAATGAATTTCCTTGTTTTAATTGCTGTTTTGACATTGATTTGTTGTTAGCGGGAGCGCTATGAGGTGGTGGGGGCGGAGGGGAGGAGAGGAGTGGCTCATTTTGAGAGGTTATAGATTTTGCTGACAGTTGAATATTTGCTGTACACAAGTAGGCAAACTCTGCTTCAGAATTTTTTTATGTTGTTGTTCACCACATTTGCTGTAGAGTCCACAGCTTAGACGTCCAGCAAAGGCGTTGTGAAAAACATAAAATGTGAAAGAGGTTCAATTCTTCTTCTCTTCTTCTCTTCTTCTTCTTCTTCTTCTTGCGTATGGCAGCTTGGCTGCCGGGTAACTATCGTTTTGTTGGGGCGCGACGTTACCCCTGATGCTGTGGTCCTATACCAGTATACTGGTACTCATAGCTGTTTCGCCTACCTCGGAAGGATGACAGGCTGAGTCAACCCCACCTGATGTTAATTCAGTGGAAAACGGGGCTCAAACTCAGGACCCTAAGATCCCAAGGCTGCCACCCTAACCACAAAGCCACCACCAGTCTTTTCAAGTTCATTGAAAATCATTCACATTCCATGTGTCCAATCACATAAAATTGGGTTCATTCAGGAATGACAATCTTACCTGGAGCAAAAATCCAACCTATCGCTACACCTGCCGGACATCTCCACATATTTGTTCTCACGAAGCCAGCACGATTCACTCCCAACGCAAATGGCTCTTTTTGGGATTGCACTTGACGCTCAGTTTGTTGGAAAAGGGTTCACCGTATATAACCTGTGGCCACAATACGTGCCTTACATACCTGATTTCTCCCATAGGGCCCGTGAGGCATTAAGACAATGTCTACCAGACCAGCTGAAGGACAACACTTTTGCAACGGTCTTGAAAGACGATACGACCACAAAGCGTTGGCTGGCGCAGCTCATGAAAAACTTGCAGGAAGGGGTAGTTACAGACCCCCGTGGTATCCCCTTGCCAGCACAGTGAATTGGGATGAATGAAAGTACTCTGCCTACCTTTTTGTGGCAGTTTGGAGTTTTGTAATCGACGAAGCCAAGAAAGTGCCTCCTGCCTCCAGCGCTAATCACATGACTGTTGCAGTTTGAACTTCTTTTGCCAACACCTGTTTTCACATGATATTTAATTTTTTTTTTAAGTCTTTGAGCCTTTCTTATTCCTCTTCTTGTTTTTCTTCTTCAGTCTTCTTCTTCATCATGTTTTGTTTGTTTTTGTCCTGATGCCAAGAAGGCCTTAAAATTGGAATTCATACCAAAGTGTGTTTGTTTTCAGAGTTGGTTAATGAACTGCTGATCCAATGCTGTTACAAGCAGCCTTCAATTGCTCGGACCCATGGTTTAAAAAAAAAAGAGGGAGGGATGAAAGGCGAGAAGATTTTGTGTGCATTTCAATAGGTCACGATATTTTGTGGGCCGTGTTGGTGGAAATAGTTATTTGTTTTCCGTTTTGTGATGTTCGAATTGTTGTAAGTGCTCGTTTGATTGACCTGAGAAACGTTTGGAGCGCGATTTTGCTGTCCGATACAAATGAGGCACCGCAGCGTCTCCGTCGCCGCTCTCCGTGAACGTGACGACCCGAAACCGTGCCCCTCAATTTCAGGTGAATACCTTTTCCATCCGTCGTGGACACACCGTTCATCAAGTACCGATTTGTGAAAGCGGTACTTTTTGTGCTAAAAGGAAAGTAAGATGTTCATATTTATTGTTAGTACATGGAGGTGCGGTGAGGAGTGCAGATTTCCGTCAGCCATCATAATGCAGTGTGAAGAGTTCACAGAAATGTACAGGAACAAGATAAGTTTAAAATATGAACAGTTGGTAAAACGAATGAGATTCTTCACAACATTTGTTTATACCAACATTCCAGTTGGAAAAGTTTAGATTTTCTTTTGAACAGCTTAGTTGATGGCTAATTGTCCAGTAAAATGAGGAGTGTTTGCAACAACCTCTCAAACTGGCTGTTTCCATTTACAATAAACAATGTGCTCACTTTCTTCATACGAAGATGATCACTTTGGATACAAACTTTTTCTTTCGTTTTTTTTTTTTCTTTACCGAGTGAAAACTTCATTTTTGAGGAACTGCTTCTCAAGCAATGACTTGTAAATGTACCTGTATAAAATGTTTTCTCACCTGCTCGCATCGTGGCCACGTAGCTCGTCAGATCCGTGGAGTGCATGAGGAAGAGACGCATTTCATTGGTTCAAGGCATTGGGTGTTTCAAAAGTCTTGGGACTATTTAAATGCTTTATTTTGAAAAGGGTAAACGAGATTCAAAATTAACGGTCACCCATCACAAAGGAGAGACTTGGGAGATTATTTTTTGGCCCTTTGATGTACAGTGATGGACGGCGTGAATGACCTGTTTGATGTGACCACGGCGGGCCGGGCAAGCGACGGTGAAATTCTGTGTCACCTCCTTACACACTCCTCCACAGGTATCTTGAGATGTAAACATCCTCCGCGTAGCCCCACGTGAAGAAATCCAGCGGATTGAGTCTTCTTTTTCTTGTGTATGGCAGCTTGGCTGCTGGGTAGCCATCATTTTGTTGGGGCACGGCTGTGCCGCTGATGCTGTGCCCCTATACCAATACAGTGGTACTCATTTCGCCGACCTCAGAAGGATTACAGGCTGATTCAACCCCACCTGGTGTTAATTCAGCAGCCAATGGGGCTGGAACTCAGGACCCTAAGATTGCAAGCCAGCGACCCCAGCCACGAAGATAACACCAGGTTTTGCAGATTGAGCGAGGTCTGGGGAATGGTGAGACCAAATGTGCTTTGTCTTGAAGGAGACAACCCTGTTGTCAAACTTCTCTGCCTCGTAGTTGGTGCATGTGAGAGTTTGTCATGTTGTGCCAAAGACTGAGCTCTTTTGAGCGCCAATGAGAGGACCTCCTTGGACTTTGAGTGACAGGTTGTGTCGCCACCTCAGCGTTCTCTTCTGAACACCCGGTCTTCATTCTCTCTGATTTCTTGAGATTGTGAACAGTGCCTTCTTTCTGAAACATCCTGGCATTGTGAAGAATACAGTTCTTGCTCGGTGGGTCTTTCACTTTGAAATGATTGCGATAAATCCAGAGACTTGATCATAGACTTCATCTCAAGGTACCATTCTACGACATTACTTCGTCGTTGTGCTTTGCACAACACATTATACTCCTGATTCATGAACCTTGGGAGAGACAATTTACCCACTTCCTACAACATAACCTGAAAATGAAATAACAATTACATTTACTAATGTTCAACACAATGGAAATAGTGCCAAGACTTTTGAACCATCCTACACCTGTAAAGATTGATCATTGATGATCCTTTATATACACGAACATGTGATGAGTAGTCTTGTATCTACGTGGCGTGAAAGGAGCGAATAATGAAGGAAGGATGGACTGTTGGAAGGATGAATGAGTGAGGGTGAGAAGTCGGATAGTGAAGAATTTTAGTGAAAAATGCTTTCGCTCAAACATATCACTGCATTATGCACTGTACTTTAAACAAATGGATACATGAGCATGTTGGGTATTATTTTCAATAAAATTGTGTCACTGTGCTTCATGTTGTTTGTACTTCACCAAACGATGTCAAGCAATGTAGTTTAGGGAAGAGATGAAGGTAAACAGAAACGAAGATGGAGGTGAGGGAAGGAACAAAGCTTGTGAGAGATGAACAATTAACAACAATACTGTACTACAGGAAGATGTAATGGGACATGAACATGGTGGATGTCTAAACAACGCTTTGGTGTGAAGAACAAGAGCTGAGAGCCACAGAACAACCAGGGAATTAAATAATGATTAACAACATTCATTATTATTATTATTTAATATGTCACCTGTGGTTGCTGGTTACATCATTGCTGGGAGCGTGGCTGTGCTGCTGTTGCAGTGCCCTCTGTTTACAGTAACATGGTATTCATTTTGCTGACTTCGGAAGGATGACATTTCTGAGTCAACCCACCTGGTGTTATTTAACAGCACGAAAGGGGCTCGAACTCAAGATCCGGAGATCTTAAACCAGCCACCTTAACCGTTAAGCCAACATCAGGCTTCGCATTATAGATATAAATATGCTAACATGTACAACTAGAACGGCACTTGGTAGAGTTACAATTACAATGAATAATCCCAAGTGAGACGGACGCTTGTCTCCTGATGGAGGGCGGTTGTAGTTGGGATACATTCGGTGATGATTTATTTTCACTTTGATGGGAAGTGATGGGCCCGTGCAGACTGAAAGGCCTGATAACGTGATTGTTTCCCCACATTGAAAACTGTGAAGGATGAGCGAGTCCTCAATTAATCAAAAATGGTCCTTTCGTTTTTGTCCTGGGAAAGGAGACCCTTGGACCTTTTAAAATCTTATCAAAGAAGTCCAAAGGGTGTAAAGTCTGAAAGGTGTTGTAAAAGGGTCCTTAATAGACTATAAAGGGTACATAGGGCGTTTAAAAGGTCGACCAAATAAGGGGACGATAGGTCTGTGGCGTCTTAAGTTCTAAATGTTACATTCCAAAAGTAGTTTTGGTCTAAAGGATGTAAATGTCGAAACGATATTCAAAGGTCTGAGGCTTTAAAAGGCTCTTTCGGGGTCGAAAGGTCTGTGGTATTTAAAGGGTATGTCTGAACAGTTACAGTTTAAAGATTCCAAGAAGCGTAAGGGTGTGCAGTTTTAACGGGCGAAAGGTATATGGGTATGTTCCAAAAGTAGTTGGGGTCTAAAAAAGGATGTAAATTTCTGAAAGGTCTTAAAAAGTCTTGGGGTTTCAAGACTCTAAGCAATCCAAAGGTGCAAAGGGTACATTCCAATCGTAGTTGGGCTCTTACGGAATCTAAAGGGTGTAAAGTGTCGAAAGTGACTAAAAAGGACAAAGTACTGTCCACTCTCTGCCACCCCTGAACCATTTCTTCCTCATTATTCAAAGCCTCGTCCTGGCGGCGGAGTTGCTCTCTTCACCAAAGACTCTATTCATCACTCACCATGCACTGCACTCTCTCTCCCACACGCCTCGGAATACTTCTGGCTACGGCTTCCCCTCCACTCCCTTGTGTGGGTACTTCTCTCACCTACCATGGCACTTCAGCAAAAGCCTTCTGTGACTCATTGGGACTGACTCAATCTGTCAACTTCCCAACCCGGATCTCAACCAACGGTAGTCTATCTCTTCTGGATCTGATTTTGACCAATTTCCCTGAAAGTTTCTGTTCTTCCTCCGCTCCAATCAGTTCATCTGACCACATGCTTGTCAAAGTGGACATCTCTGGCTGTTATTGGAGAACCACCTCAGCACCGTCGAGTCTGGCATTTCACTCAGGCCGAATGGCAGGGTCTTCAAGCAGCCATCACACTTCGAGACTGGTCTCCCATCTCTACTTCCTCCAACATCAACTCATCCTGGGAATTCTTTCAAAGAAACTTGCCCTCTCTCTCTCTCTCATTCACAGATTTATCCCCTCCCATCTTCCGTTGTCCTCCCCTTTCTCCCACCCAAGGTACACTGAAGCTTGGGCGAGGCAGTTGTCCTGAAACACTTTCCTTCACGGGAATGTGGGGTGTTCATAACAATGGGATGTGGGGTGTTCATAACAATGGGATGTGGGGTGTTAATAACAATGGGGATGTGGGGTGTTAATAACAATGGGATGTGCTGTGTTAATAACAATGGGGATGTGGGGTGTTAATAACAATGGGGATGTGAGCTGTTTTCTTGTTAACAATAGGAATGTCCATGCTGTGTTGTTAACAATGGGGATGTGGGGTGTTAATAACAATGGGGATGTGAGGTGTTATGTTGTTAACAATAGGGATGTCGGTGCTGTGTTGTTCACAATGGGAATGTGGGATGTTCATATCAGTGGCCTCGAGATATGTGCACTCGCCTTTAAGCTGGCTACCCTGGGTTCGAATCCCGACGCAGTTATGAAGTGTTGTCCTGGTATTTTACAGGGAGAGCGATTCATCAATGTGTTTGCCGTCCCTCGGATGGACATTAAACGGGAATCCCGTCTCCCAGCATTAGTTAGTGGATGTTAAAGATCCCACTGTGTCCTTCGCGATGAGTAGGCGAGCTATCTACGGTGTACCAAGTTCAAAACACTGGAGTATTTTCAAGCTTTGTTCAAAACATTTCCGAGTGTTTTAAACTTGTTGCACCAGTACCATGAACAAAGTACCAATTCCTACGTGGACTGTGGGTGCCAAGTGGTCCCTTTCATGTTACCTGACACCAGGTTACAGTGCTTGCTGTGTTCGAGTTTGGTTGCTATCTGGCCAACAATTTTCTGCATGATAAACAAATTCAGCAGCATGTAGTTGACATGTTTCATGTGAATGGCTTTTTCCAGACACCAGAGGACAACCAACACATCCCGATCACACAATTCCTAATCTCCAAAAAGACGGATCACAGCAGGAGTGAAAATGGGTACATCAGTAAACAAGCAAGGATTGGCAGTATTTGGTCATGATGACAATCATGCTGCATGAGTGAAGGTAGAAATTGTGAGGTTTTTTTTTTACAAAAGAGGTTCAAAAATAATTCACAATGAGGAAGGTGAGTTTTATTTAACGTTTTTATAACCTTTAAAAAAAAAAGTCATTTGTGATGCAATCAAAGGAAATCCAGTCTATTCATATCTTACAAGATAATTGTCAAATGGCCTTGACGCCAAAATATCTTCACCCAAAGGCCCGCAATGCCAGAGTCCCATTCGTCGGTTTGTAGCTCTCCCATCTCTCTCTCCACGATGTCACCCCAGCTCTCACCCTCCCCCACCAGCTTCACACAGGTCTCTTCCACCGGCTTCACACAGGTCTCATCCACCTGCTTCACACAGGTCTCTTCCACCGGCTTCACACAGGTCTCATCCACCTGCTTCACACAGGTCTCTTCCACCAGCTTCACACAGGTCTCATCCACCTGCTTCACACAGGTCTCATCCACCGGCTTCACACAGGTCTCATCCACCTGCTTCACACAGGTCTCTTCCACCGGCTTCACACAGGTCTCTTTCACCTGCTTCACACAGGTCTCATCCACCGGCTTCACACAGGTCTCTTTCACCTGCTTCACACAGGTCTCTTCCACCGGCTTCACACAGGTGTCTTCCACCGGCTTCACACAGGTCTCATCCACCTGCTTCACACAGGTCTCTTTCACCTGCTTCACACAGGTCTCATCCACCTGCTTCACACAGGTCTCTTTCACCTGCTTCACACAGGTCTCATCCACCGGCTTCGCACAGGTCTCTTCCACCGGCTTCACACAGGTCTCTTCCACCGGCTTCACACAGGTCTCTTCCACCGGCTTCACACAGGTCTCATCCACCGGCTTCACACAGGTCTCATCCACCTGCTTCGCACAAGTCTCTTCCACCTGCTTCACACAGGTCTCATCCACCGGCTTCACACAGGTCTCATCCACCTGCTTCGCACAGGTCTCTTCCACCTGCTTCACACAGGTCTCATCCACCGGCTTCACACAGGTGTCTTCGACCTGCTTCACACAGGTCTCATCCACCAGCTTCACACAGGTGTCTTCCACCTGCTTCACGCAGGTCTCATCCACCATCTTCACATAGGTCTCATTCACCGGCTTCACACAGGTGTCTTCGACCGGCTTCACACAGGTGTCATCGACCTGCTTCGCACAGGTCTCTTCCACCGGCTTTACACAGGTGTCTTCGACCTGCTTCACACAGGTCTCATCCACCTGCTTCACGCAGGTCTCATCCACCTGCTTCACGCAGGTCTCATCCACCTGCTTCACGCAGGTCTCATCCACCATCTTCACATAGGTCTCTTCCACTGGCTTTACACAGGTGTCTTCGACCTGCTTCACACAGGTCTCATCCACCTGCTTCACGCAGGTCTCATCCACCATCTTCACATAGGTCTCTTCCACCGGCTTCGCACAGGTCTCTTCCACCGGCTTCACACAGGTCTCATCCACCTGCTTCGCACAGGTCTCATCCACCTGCTTCACACAGGTCTCATCCACCTGCTTCGCGCAGGTCTCATCCACCTGCTTCGCACAGGTCTCATCCACCTGCTTCACACAGGTCTCATCCACCTGCTTCACACAGGTCTCATCCACCTGCTTCACACAGGTCTCATCCACCTGCTTCACACAGGTCTCTTCCACGAACCCCTTCTTTCCATCGACCCGAGTTCCCCCATCCTTGTTACATTCGTCGTCACATTTGTTCAATGTGGTTTTCCATTTGAACCTCCTGTTTTTGCGAAAAGACACCATCCTGCCGTTGCTCCAGCTGTGCCGGACCCTGGATGGACACATTCAATGCACATCGTGTTAAAGCTATATTCGAGTTCAGAACTGATTTCGTAATTTTTGGGTAAAACTTTGCAAAACAACATCAGTTCACATGAAGTTTTTTTTTACAAATGGGAAAGAAACTTTTGCAGAGTCGTTATTTGGGGGGTTCTGTCCAGGCTTCTGGAACTCTCTACTCATTTTGGTGAGTCGTACGTGTCGAGGATGAAGTCATTTTTACGATGATTAGCAAGTTTCCCACACGGGATTCTAAACGGGGTGGGACTGAGGAGGAAAAAAAATTGCAAATGGTGTCTTCTGTCATCGAGCCGGCAAGCTGGGAGCGCCGACTCACATTTATTGCCACATCTGATGCAATCTAAATGCTCTAATGGTGGCGAGGAGCTCCATCGATTATTCGATCCATGTACCTGTTTGATGCCGAAGGTCCGTTATATAAATTTGTCTTGGCGTCATCATCAGTGACCAATTTCAGATTAATATCAGGATAAACTAGTTATGTGTTTTTTCTCCAGCTGGACCCTCACCAATTCACATTTATTGCCACATCTGATGCAATCTAAATGCTCTAATGGTGGCGAGGTGCTCCATCGTTTATTCGATCCATGTATCCGTTTGATGCCGAAGTTCCGTTATATAAATTTGTCTTGGCGTCATCGTCAGTGACCAATTTCAGATGAATATCAGGATAAACTAGTTATGTGTTTTTGTTTTTTTTCCAGGTGGACTCTCACCGATTTGCCAGCAAGGTAATCCTGGGTCGAGAACTGCGACAGGTACGTTGATGTGGAAGAAGCAGGTAGGTGCAAAGAAGTAAAACCAAAGTAATTGTGGTTGTGGTTTTCATCGGATCGAAGTTGGTCCATCGATGAAGAAGCTCACGAGAAACCTTGTTCATGGAAGACGTGTCCAAGAACTACAGGAAAAGAAAAAAAGGAAAGAATTTCACAAGAAACAAGATGTAAATGATTCTTCTTTGAAGTTCTTCTAAAAAAAAAAAATTCAAGCAAAACTATGTCCAGCATGTTTATGAAAGAAAATTCCTCCAAACTTGACAAAAAGCACTTGTAACCAAGACGATTTGTACACAGAAACCATCTTGTGTTTAATCCTTCGGTTTCCTGGCTCAAAGCACCGACTTACCTGTTTGGTTCTCCGTGTTCCTTTATCCAGGTGTGCTGTGTTTCCAGCTGCAGTTACCTTTCCAAGGGGGTTCACTTTTTTGCCCAGGATAGGGTTCCATTGAATGACGAGGAGAGCTCCGATAAGGAACAGTTTAAACATCGCGAATGAGAAGCGAAGAAAACGCCAAACGCCGTCGTTAAAAAAAAGGATGTGACATCACAAACGTTTTATTTTGAAATAACGGAAATGTGTGACGTCATGGAGGCAGTTACACAAATGACAACAACTCGATATGGATTATAAATGAAGGTAATTTTTGAATCACAGATGCTCACAGATCATTTGTAACTTTATTAATATTATACTGGGTGATGTTGTTTATTATTTGAGAACCATAAATAATTCCTACACACGAAACACTATAACTGTAAGGAACCTGATGTTTTGGGGGTAAATGTAGCCTACATAATGTTGTACAGACTGTGTACCGTGGTGTTTTCAGTTTTTGTCCGCTATCTGCGACACCACAAATCGAGTGGAAAAGTTGTGGTTTTAATCGAGTTGTGATCTTCAAAATGATTTTCAAGGTGATCTGCACATCTTGGGTGGATCATAAGTTGTTGCAGGAACAAGATTTTTGATCCTCGTGGAGGATCTCCAAGTCAATCTGACTCACGTTGTTGTTCTTGTGGACTTTTTTGTTTCACAGCCTTCAGTTTTCATCGAAACTTCCTGAAACTTGGCATGTATATGTAAAAATACTCTGCGCAGACAGTAACCATCTCTGATTTTGAAAATTCCTCCGAGAAAAAAGTTATGACGTCAAAATATCTCCACTAATGGAAATCGCCTAAAAAATTATCTCCGAAACGAGGCAAGCTTTTTGAATTCTGTTTGCGGGAATCGAACGGGGCATTAGCACAGATAATTTATCGCAAACCTGATGAACATCACAATGACGTCATATTCGTTTTTATGACGTCATCATTAAGAGGACGAGGATCTTAGCTCATTTGAGCTTGCTCACTAGTAGGGCACTCGGTAGGTAGAACGCGTACCTCCACCACGTCATGCCTGATTCCACGAGTACATATCTGGCCCATGACATTGTTGAAATATCAGGCTCCGTATCGTTTTTGGCCCCATCTCTCAATGGTGAAGAATCACTTTAAAGAATTAAATAATTCTCATGTCCAGATCCAGATTCGGATCTTCACCAAAATCGAATCATTTCATCCTTGTCACACGCCCAACCTGCCCACCGAGTTTCATCCGAATCCATCCACAACTTTTTCAGATATCCTGCACACAGACAGACAGACAGATGGGGATGAAAACATCACCTCGTTCCACTCACGGTGGTGGAGGTAAAAATTGATGACGGACGGACACTCCTGCAGCTGATGGATGAAGAAATCAGGAAGAATGTGACAAAATGTCCTGCAGTTGATGGATGAAGAAATCAGGAAGAAGGTGACAAAATGTTCTTCTGCAGGTCGGTCATGTGACCTTCTTGCCCCCATTGTGAGGCAGTATCTGCTTGTCGCAGATACATCTGACAGATGAATCCTTTACGTAACTCACCTGCTCTATACTTCCACCAACGAATTCGAGTTGTGTGGACATCCAGCTTAAGGTCCATCTATCGACGGGACTCATTGTGATGGAACACCCTACCCGTGAAGCACCAATCACATAGTTCATGGTCCAGTTGGGAGTCAAACCTTCTCGAAGGACATTTTATGATAAAAGATGCAAAAAAGTAAACGAGTGCTTGTCTTGTTGTTGTTGCTGGTTCATGCGCAGCCTGTGGGCTGCTGCTTGCATCGTTTTGTGCAAGCACTGCCGATGCAGTGCCCCCCTGTTACCAGTAAGCCGGATAATCATTTTTGCTGACCTCGGAAGGATGACAGGCTGAGTCAACCCAACCTGATGTTAATTAAATGCAGCAACAGTGGCTCAAACTCAAGACCCTAAGATCTTCAGCCAGCCACCTTGACCACCAAGCCAACAACAGAAGCCACAACTACCCGGGAGTAGTAGCAGCGGATGCTGCATACTGGACACGTGATATCAACTCGAAATATTCCAGTGCGTGGGAAAGGAGACATGCTCATAGGTCGAGACGTCGTTTCACACCTGCACGCATCCTTTCACTGACGTCATCAGCTTACTTCGGAGCTGGGGACTCCATGGTGATGGATCACCCGTCGGTCACACACGATGTGACACACAAGGAACGTTGGCACAGGAGGGGGCCATTTGGACCATCGTGCCCGCACTGCACCATGACCAAGTGTCAACTTGGAATGATTTTTTTGTTTATCATTGGAGTGTTCTTGTTAAACCTCCCCCATAGGATCGGGGAAGGCTGATTGCTGTTTTAGGGTTTGTTTCTACAATTCGTGCCCCCCCCCCCAATTTTTAATGGTACCCCAGAGTTTCTTCCACCCCTTGGGGTACAAAACCGACATTTCGGTTTTCTTTGGTTCCTTCTTTTTCTGCCAATGTCCGAGGATTTTTGGAATTACATTTTTCATCAATAATGGGAATTAAAAAGTATGCAGGGTTGACCTCATTTTTGACCTTGACCTCATTTTAAGGTCATGACCCTATTTTCGGCATTTTAACATCGGGCTAAGGTTTGTCCGATCAGAATGAAATTAACCTCTCGAGATAGCTTAGGGCAAGGCGCGTTTACACGTGACGTCACACCCCTCGGGGTTAAAGGTCAAGGTCAAATGGCAATCTGAAAAAAAAAACAAAGTGCTTTTTTTTGTCATCACTCAGTTTTGCCAAAGCGGAATGTCAAAGACCGCTTGGCCTTCCATGATATTCTTTGCATCACCATAGTGTACCTGTACGATGCAGAACGAAGGAGTTTTGGGGGTCGTTCGCGCATAGAGGGGCGAGAGAGAGGGGGGTGAGAGTGTGGGCGAGAGAGAGGGGTAGGGGCGAGAGAGGAAGGGCAAGACTAGGGGGAGAGAGGGGGACGAGAGAGGGATGAGAGTGGGGGGACGAGAGAGACGGGCGAGACACCTTTTCGACACCTTTTCTTCATTCACACTTTATCCATAATGTTGAAGGTCAAGGTCAAATGGTGGTCCGAACATAATATGACCATTGGATTGCGGGCCGAGGGTAAGTATCCGGATCAGGGTTATACTTACCCTTGGTGATTCCTTTGTGATGACAGATATCTGGGTTTTATTTCTTTGTTTTTGTTTTTTGTAAACATAATAAATTATTGAATGAGCATCGTCATATTATCGATCATAACTTACCTGGAGATGTGGACCTGACCTGACGTTGACCTCGTGCACACCTAACACGGAGCATTGTGACTCGGCTCACTGATGTGTTCTACGACGGGATGGGGAGGGGTAGAGGACGGTCGTCCATCGTTGTCGGGTTACCTGCCGGTGCCCAAAACACCCCTAAACCCATGCCTGTGTACACACCGTGCAGGTGTGTACTGTGTAGCCTGGGTTTAAATCTTCATATTCTGTGCCTCACACACACCTTGCTTGAGCGTGCAAACACGTGACCAAACTACACGAACAATCATTACAATTAGCTTGAAAAAGTTCAATGAAACAGCAGCGAAGAAGAAAGCATTTTGTAAAACGGTTGAGAAACAAAGGGCCAACAATGTTCGAGTGATTGGCACGAGGAGGTCACGCACACCACGTGCGAGCATCACCTGCCGTGAACAGGTGTGGGCTGATTAAGGGCGCTGAGTCCGGGCAGTGTGACCCGTGGGGGGGTGTGGTGGTGGTGGTGGTGGTTGTGGTTGTTGTTGTTGTTGTTGTTGTTGTTGTTGTTGTTGTTGTTGTTGTTGTTGTGGTGGTGGTGGTGGTGGTGGTGGTGGTGGTGGTGGTTGTGGTGGTGGTGGTTGTGGTGGTGGTGGTTGTGGTGGTGGTGGTTGTGGTGGTGGTTGTGGTGGTGGTGGTGGTGGTGCATGCTGTGCGCTCTCGCTGTCCTGGCTCCCTGTCTCGGGTGGTTCTTCAGGGCACAGAGCCGTAAAAACGTGCGGGGGATGAAAGGTATCAAGGTGAGTGAGCCACAACAAGCTCACGACCACATTTAACACCATTATATAAATATAAAATTCTCTCTCACACAACCTGTGGCTACAATCGTGTCATGTGACATGATTATGATTGAAACAACGACTGAGTCGGAACAAACCGTTTCAAAAATGGTACTCGCTGCTTAGTTGCTTGACTCAGCATTTAACTGCGATGGAGCACGGACAAACAACCATAGGTTGGTAATAATAGCGCAGGCTTTGATGGGCCTTGTGGCCTCCTGCGTCGATGTTCCCTGTAAGGACACTCACTACGAACTCGAACGGCACTCCAGAGAGCGCACACCTCCACCAGGTGAGCAGTTTACGGTTGGTATCCCACTGAGAGGCCGGATCTGGATTCGGACCCGAACCAAAAATCGAATCTGCTTGTTCTCGTCACCGAACCAACTCGTCCACAATTTTTGGAGATATGTGATACTGTTACGAATTTGGAAGCTGATTGCACACCCCATTCAGGTCCCAAAGATCGGTTATATCGGTAGGGACATGTGTTAGTAGTTTGGGCCCCGTCCCTTTGTTTAATGGGTGATTAAATGTTCATGCGCTGCAGAGTTATTACTTACAAAACCTGATGACTTCCATCCTCTGTTTGTGTGTTTGTTTGTTTGTTTGTTTGTTTGTTTGTTTGTGTGTTTGTTTGTTTGTGTGTTTGTTTGTTTGTGTGTTTGTTTGTTTGTGTGTTTGTTTGTTTGTTTGTGTGTTTGTTTGTTTGTGTGTTTGTTTGTTTGTAGGCACGATAACTCGAGAACGGAAGAAGCTACCAATGTCAAATTACACCACGTGATTCAGGAGGGTGATAGCTAGCGCTGATTAGATTTTGGTCAAAATCGGTCAAAGGTCAAGGTCACAGTGAGGTCAAAAATTCGATTTTTGATTGTTTTGTACAGAATCATCGAAGAAACTTCTGGTTTGCGTCGCTACCTTCTCGAGAGACAACTTTTATTAGACAAGGTCAGAGGTCAAGTTGACGATTTCCTAAGTACCAGTCTATGACTGCTTGTTTTGATAGTCAGGGTTTTCTTTTACATTTTCAACTACAACAACAACACCTTCGCCGTGCTCCATCCTGACGCCATGACGCTCGCGGTGGGCGGAGTTCAATGAAGGACTTGGCATCTCTCTCGACCAATCAGAAGATGCGATCGAGTTTGCCATCGTTCGGCCAATGGGAGCCAACGCAGGACAATATTACTCATCTTCCTGTTTGAGGGGCGGTCCGCCGTGACACCCGCCACGCCCCCCGGTCCAATCAGCGGACTTCGCGCCCCTTTTGGCCAATCACAGGGGCTACGAGCGGATCGCGCGCCAAAACCGTCCAGTAAGGGGGGGAGGGGTTACGAGAGGGAGTCCCATCCCCCCTGGACGGGGAGTGAATAATTTGATCAGCGCGATCCGACTGGGGGCAGTTGGGGTTTGCCTGCCGGATCGTCTCGGATCGCCTCGCCTTGCCCGCTGGCCCTCGCTGCCTTGTCCTCCCTCGTGCTGGTTGGCGTCCGTCCTTCACCCTCCGTCATTGTTGCTTGGAGTGGCATCGTTGTTGCGGGTTTGAGTCCCGCCGAGCCAGAACGTCGTAGACCGCACGAGGCAGACAGGTCCAAGCCAGCTCTGGTCTCCAGCTCACCTTTCCTCGAGCTGGAGGCCTTCAATAAAGACCTGACGGGGTCCATTTCTGGGTATTTGTGTGTGTGTCTGTGTCCGTGGGCCCCGTCCGATAAGTAAAAACTGTTAAGTGCCTGTGTTCCTTGTACATTATTTGCCTTGCTATATTCAGATAACTCTGCCCTTACGTGCTCCCCTCGTTCCCCAATTATTGTTGTAAATAAATCCCCTCTTGTTGAATGTCCCAGCTCGTCCTTGTCCTTTCAATCATTGGTTTGCTGCGCTGCGAACGGGAATTAGGAGGCCTCATTGTTGCCGTAATCGTGCAATCGGCCTGGCAGGATTCTGGTACTCTCCGCTCAGGGTACGACTCGGATCCGGCTCGGTAACGGTCCGGAGTGCGCAAATCCTGCCGAGGGTGAATTTCCCCTGTGGTTTGGATGACGTGGGTATTTAGGTATATTGAAATTGGCAATTGACCCTATCCCACGTGGTCGACCTATTGGCGATCTTCGGTCCGATGTGGGACCCGTGACCTTTCGGATTTATCTGAATGGTACGACAAATTCCGGGTGTTCGGTGGAGCCAACTCTACTGCTCCCTCTAGCGGTTGTGCTCGCCACCAAGACCCGGCCCCACAACAATACTATCTCTTAATGGTGAAGAACCGCTTCAAAATCGCGGACCCGGATCTTCACCGAAATCGAATCGATTCGTCCGTGTCACACACACACACACACACAACCGGTCCACCAAATTTCGTCTGAATCCGTCCATATCTTTTTTGAGACATCCTGCTCACAGACAGACAAACATGGGTTACAACATGACCTCCATTCATGTTCGGTGGTGGATGTACTTGTTTCATCGGTGGTCGTGTGATGTTTCTATTCAATGTGGAGAAGATTCTTTCAACGCTCGACTTCTGACTCTGAAATAGGATCAGACGGCATCGGCTCATGTGTCCGAAAAACCTGCTGGGCTGGTCTTGCACATCCTCCCTCTGCCCTTTTCACCCTGTCATTTGCACAAGGGTCATCTTCCATTTGCTTGGAAATCCACAAACATCACGACGTCACATAAAAAGGTCCAAAAACAGATCGGTTTGCTTCCAATCATCAGTAAGGACATGGAATCCATCATCATTCCATGACCTTTGGTCACTTTCTGCGACTCATTGGGACTGACTCAATTGGTCAATTCCCCAACCCGGATCTCAACCAATGGTACTCCATCTCTGCTGGATCTGATTTTGACAAATTTGCCTGAAAATATCTGCTACACTTCCTCCGCTCTAATCGGTTCTTCTGACCACGTGCTTGTCAAAGTGGACATCTCTCTGGCTGTTATCAGAGAACCACCTCAACGCCGTTGAGACTGGCAGGGTCTCCAAGCAGCCATTGAAAGTTATAGACTGGTCTCCTATCGCTACTTCCTCGAACATCGACTCATCCTGGGAATTCTTTCAAAGAAACTTGCTCTCCCTCATGCACAGATTTATCCCCTCTTGTGTTCAGTTGTCCTCCCCTTCCTGCTGTCCATAGTTCACTGAAGCTTGTGGCGAGGCAGTTGTCCTGAAACAACTTACCTTTGCCTCATGGAAAGCAAACCCAACTGAGGGTAATCTCAGTTCCTTCCATAAAGCTCGGAACAAGTGTGTATCTACCCTCAGGAGAGCCAGAAAACAACATCTTTCTCATCTCAAGTCTGAACTATCAAACATCTCTCCCTCCTCCAAATCCTCGTGGCATCCAATCAAATCTGTTTCTGGTGTGTTCCCCCTCCATCCCCTCCCTTAGGGCCCTGTCACACCTTGACGTTTTAGCCAGCGTATGGCAAGGTATCAAAATGTATGTAAAACACTGGCGTACGCTGAACTATTGATGTTTTTTTTTTAAGTTTTGGGCATATTCATAACGAGTTGGACGTATGCATAACGTATTAGGAACATACACAGAACATTTCAATCACAAACAGATAACTTATACCAACGAATGCTGAGCGTGTTGTCGGCGTTCACAACCTATGCCCAACGATAGTCGAACTTATGCATAGCGCGCGGCAGCGTATCGCCACCGATCACGTGGCGAAGGCTATTAATAGGCTGCGACTCGACGATTCAAATCATAACCGGACGAGACATCGAAGTGTGAAGCCGCTGTCACACCTTGACGTTTTAGCCAGCGTATGCCGACGTATGAAAAATTTGCCGAACCAAGCTGGCACATGTCGAATACGTTATGGGTAAGTTTTGTATACGTTAAGAGTACGTTGGCATACGTCGTAGTGTGCTGGCATACGTCGTCATACGCCGAGGCATGTTGAAAATTTCTTGACATACTCTGCATATGACACACATTCCGCATACGCTGGCTCTAAGTTGTGGGCACGTTACGCGATCGTTGACACACGTTGACGTAATGGTTAGCGTCAGTGTTCCGGACTCCCTGGTTTTTTTTTTTTGGTTTTTTTTTTCCTTCGGCATGACGGTGATGTTAACACTTCGATTTCTAGTGCGGTCAAGGTGCGGTGCTAAATGGTCAAGGTGTGACAGGGCCTTTACCTCAAATGGCCGCACTGCTGTTACCGCATGTGAAAAGGCTGAATGCCTAAACTCGGTGTTTGCATCGAAATCTTGTGTCCAAAACCGATCACTTTCTCTACCCACCTTACCCAGTCACACCCAACTGTCCCTGCACTCTGTGTCCTTTTCTCCTGACAAGGTGGAGAGCTTGCTGTCAAACCTCAACTCAGAATCTGCAACCAGTCCAGACTGCATCAGCCCACGTGCCCTAAAAAACTGCTCCGCTGCTCTTGCTCACCTTCTCTCTGTTCTATTCACCCTCTCATTTGCTCAAGGTCATCTGCCATCTGCTTGGAAATCGGCAAACATTACCGCTCTGCATAACAAAGGTGCAAAAACAGATCCCTGTAACTACAGACCAATCAGCCTTCTCCCAATCATCAGCAAGGTTATGGAATCCATCATCGCTTCAGACATTAAATCCTTTCTCTTCTCCAATGGCTTGATTTCCGATCTTCAATTTGGTTTCAGACCAGGTCACTCTACCCTGGATATGCTGCTTCTGCTCTCCCATCAATGGATGGAGGTCCTCAATGCCAGACAGGAAATCTGAGCCGTATCCCTGGACATATCACGTGCTTTTGACACAGTCTGGCACCCTGCACTACTCACCAAACTCTCTTCCCATGGTATTGAAGGCCATTTCCACTCATGGCTCGCAGACTTCCTCTCCTGTCACAGTCACCGTGTGGCCCTAAATGGAGTTCTTTCATCCCCTCTTTCATCCCATTCATATTTGCAGTGTGAGTTATTTTCAATGAATTTCCTTGTTTTAATTGCTGTTTTGACATTGATTTGTTGTTAGCGGGAGCGCTATGAGGTGGTGGGGGCGGAGGGGAGGAGAGGAGTGGCTCATTTTGAGAGGTTATAGATTTTGCTGACAGTTGAATATTTGCTGTACACAGGTAGGCAAACTCTGCTTCAGAATTTTTTTATGTTGTTGTTCACCACATTTGCTGTAGAGTACACAGCTTAGACGTCCAGCAAAGGCGTTGTGAAAAACATAAAATGTGAAAGAGGTTCAATTCTTCTTCTCTTCTTCTCTTCTTCTTCTTCTTCTTCTTGCGTATGGCAGCTTGGCTGCCGGGTAACTATAGTTTTGTTGGGGCGCGACGTTACCCCTGATGCTGTGGTCCTATACCAGTATACTGGTACTCATAGCTGTTTCGCCTACCTCGGAAGGATGACAGGCTGAGTCAACCCCACCTGATGTTAGTTCAGTGGAAAACGGGGCTCAAACTCAGGACCCTAAGATCCCAAGGCTGCCACCCTAACCACAAAGCCACCACCAGTCTTTTCAAGTTCATTGAAAATCATTCACATTCCATGTGTCCAATCACATAAAATTGGGTTCATTCAGGAATGACAATCTTACCTGGAGCAAAAATCGAACCTTTCGCTACACCTGCCGGACATCTCCACATATTTGTTCTCACGAAGCCAGCACGATTCACTCCCAACGCAAATGGCTCTTTTTGGGATTGCACTTGATGCTCAGTTTGTTGGAAAAGGGTTCACCGTATATAACCTGTGGCCACAATACGTGCCTTACATACCTGATTTCTCCCATAGGGCCCGTGAGGCATTAAGACAATGTCTACCAGACCAGCTGAAGGACAACACTTTTGCAACGGTCTTGAAAGACGATACGACCACAAAGCGTTGGCTGGCGCAGCTCATGAAAAACTTGCAGGAAGGGGTAGTTACAGACCCCCGTGGTATCCCCTTGCCAGCACAGTGAATTGGGATGAATGAAAGTACTCTGCCTACCTTTTTGTGGCAGTTTGGAGTTTTGTAATCGACGAAGCCAAGAAAGTGCCTCCTGCCTCCAGCGCTAATCACATGACTGTTGCAGTTTGAACTTCTTTTGCCAACACCTGTTTTCACATGATATTTAATTTTTTTTTTAAGTCTTTGAGCCTTTCTTATTCCTCTTCTTGTTTTTCTTCTTCAGTCTTCTTCTTCATCATGTTTTGTTTGTTTTTGTCCTGATGCCAAGAAGGCCTTAAAATTGGAATTCATACCAAAGTGTGTTTGTTTTCAGAGTTGGTTAATGAACTGCTGATCCAATGCTGTTACAAGCAGCCTTCAATTGCTCGGACCCATGGTTTAAAAAAAAAAAGAGGGAGGGATGAAAGGCGAGAAGATTTTGTGTGCATTTCAATAGGTCACGATATTTTGTGGGCCGTGTTGGTGGAAATAGTTATTTGTTTTCCGTTTTGTGATGTTCGAATTGTTGTAAGTGCTCGTTTGATTGACCTGAGAAACGTTTGGAGCGCGATTTTGCTGTCCGATACAAATGAGGCACCGCAGCGTCTCCGTCGCCGCTCTCCGTGAACGTGACGACCCGAAACCGTGCCCCTCAATTTCAGGTGAATACCTTTTCCATCCGTCGTGGACACACCGTTCATCAAGTACCGATTTGTGAAAGCGGTACTTTTTGTGCTAAAAGGAAAGTAAGATGTTCATATTTATTGTTAGTACATGGAGGTGCGGTGAGGAGTGCAGATTTCCGTCAGCCATCATAATGCAGTGTGAAGAGTTCACAGAAATGTACAGGAACAAGATAAGTTTAAAATATGAACAGTTGGTAAAACGAATGAGATTCTTCACAACATTTGTTTATACCAACATTCCAGTTGGAAAAGTTTAGATTTTCTTTTGAACAGCTTAGTTGATGGCTAATTGTCCAGTAAAATGAGGAGTGTTTGCAACAACCTCTCAAACTGGCTGTTTCCATTTACAATAAACAATGTGCTCACTTTCTTCATACGAAGATGATCACTTTGGATACAAACTTTTTCTTTCGTTTTTTTTTTTTCTTTACCGAGTGAAAACTTCATTTTTGAGGAACTGCTTCTCAAGCAATGACTTGTAAATGTACCTGTATAAAATGTTTTCTCACCTGCTCGCATCGTGGCCACGTAGCTCGTCAGATCCGTGGAGTGCATGAGGAAGAGACGCATTTCATTGGTTCAAGGCATTGGGTGTTTCAAAAGTCTTGGGACTATTTAAATGCTTTATTTTGAAAAGGGTAAACGAGATTCAAAATTAACGGTCACCCATCACAAAGGAGAGACTTGGGAGATTATTTTTTGGCCCTTTGATGTACAGTGATGGACGGCGTGAATGACCTGTTTGATGTGACCACGGCGGGCCGGGCAAGCGACGGTGAAATTCTGTGTCACCTCCTTACACACTCCTCCACAGGTATCTTGAGATGTAAACATCCTCCGCGTAGCCCCACGTGAAGAAATCCAGCGGATTGAGTCTTCTTTTTCTTGTGTATGGCAGCTTGGCTGCTGGGTAGCCATCATTTTGTTGGGGCACGGCTGTGCCGCTGATGCTGTGCCCCTATACCAATACAGTGGTACTCATTTCGCCGACCTCAGAAGGATTACAGGCTGATTCAACCCCACCTGGTGTTAATTCAGCAGCCAATGGGGCTGGAACTCAGGACCCTAAGATTGCAAGCCAGCCACCCCAGCCACGAAGATAACACCAGGTTTTGCAGATTGAGCGAGGTCTGGGGAATGGTGAGACCAAATGTGCTTTGTCTTGAAGGAGACAACCCTGTTGTCAAACTTCTCTGCCTCGTAGTTGGTGCATGTGAGAGTTTGTCATGTTGTGCCAAAGACTGAGCTCTTTTGAGCGCCAATGAGAGGACCTCCTTGGACTTTGAGTGACAGGTTGTGTCGCCACCTCAGCGTTCTCTTCTGAACACCCGGTCTTCATTCTCTCTGATTTCTTGAGATTGTGAACAGTGCCTTCTTTCTGAAACATCCTGGCATTGTGAAGAATACAGTTCTTGCTCGGTGGGTCTTTCACTTTGAAATGATTGCGATAAATCCAGAGACTTGATCATAGACTTCATCTCAAGGTACCATTCTACGACATTACTTCGTCGTTGTGCTTTGCACAACACATTATACTCCTGATTCATGAACCTTGGGAGAGACAATTTACCCACTTCCTACAACATAACCTGAAAATGAAATAACAATTACATTTACTAATGTTCAACACAATGGAAATAGTGCCAAGACTTTTGAACCATCCTACACCTGTAAAGATTGATCATTGATGATCCTTTATATACACGAACATGTGATGAGTAGTCTTGTATCTACGTGGCGTGAAAGGAGCGAATAATGAAGGAAGGATGGACTGTTGGAAGGATGAATGAGTGAGGGTGAGAAGTCGGATAGTGAAGAATTTTAGTGAAAAATGCTTTCGCTCAAACATATCACTGCATTATGCACTGTACTTTAAACAAATGGATACATGAGCATGTTGGGTATTATTTTCAATAAAATTGTGTCACTGTGCTTCATGTTGTTTGTACTTCACCAAACGATGTCAAGCAATGTAGTTTAGGGGAAGAGATGAAGGTAAACAGAAACGAAGATGGAGGTGAGGGAAGGAACAAAGCTTGTGAGAGATGAACAATTAACAACAATACTGTACTACAGGAAGATGTAATGGGACATGAACATGGTGGATGTCTAAACAACGCTTTGGTGTGAAGAACAAGAGCTGAGAGCCACAGAACAACCAGGGAATTAAATAATGATTAACAACATTCATTATTATTATTATTTAATATGTCACCTGTGGTTGCTGGTTACATCATTGCTGGGAGCGTGGCTGTGCTGCTGTTGCAGTGCCCTCTGTTTACAGTAACATGGTATTCATTTTGCTGACTTCGGAAGGATGACATTTCTGAGTCAACCCACCTGGTGTTATTTAACAGCACGAAAGGGGCTCGAACTCAAGATCCGGAGATCTTAAACCAGCCACCTTAACCGTTAAGCCAACATCAGGCTTCGCATTATAGATATAAATATGCTAACATGTACAACTAGAACGGCACTTGGTAGAGTTACAATTACAATGAATAATCCCAAGTGAGACGGACGCTTGTCTCCTGATGGAGGGCGGTTGTAGTTGGGATACATTCGGTGATGATTTATTTTCACTTTGATGGGAAGTGATGGGCCCGTGCAGACTGAAAGGCCTGATAACGTGATTGTTTCCCCACATTGAAAACTGTGAAGGATGAGCGAGTCCTCAATTAATCAAAAATGGTCCTTTCGTTTTTGTCCTGGGAAAGGAGACCCTTGGACCTTTTTAAATCTTATCAAAGAAGTCCAAAGGGTGTAAAGTCTGAAAGGTGTTGTAAAAGGGTCCTTAATAGACTATAAAGGGTACATAGGGCGTTTAAAAGGTCGACCAAATAAGGGGACGATAGGTCTGTGGCGTCTTAAGTTCTAAATGTTACATTCCAAAAGTAGTTTTGGTCTAAAGGATGTAAATGTCGAAAGGATATTCAAAGGTCTGAGGCTTTAAAAGGCTCTTTCGGGGTCGAAAGGTCTGTGGTATTTAAAGGGTATGTCTGAACAGTTACAGTTTAAAGATTCCAAGAAGCGTAAGGGTGTGCAGTTTTAACGGGCGAAAGGTATATGGGTATGTTCCAAAAGTAGTTGGGGTCTAAAAAAGGATGTAAATTTCTGAAAGGTCTTAAAAAGTCTTGGGGTTTCAAGACTCTAAGCAATCCAAAGGTGCAAAGGGTACATTCCAATCGTAGTTGGGCTCTTACGGAATCTAAAGGGTGTAAAGTGTCGAAAGGGACTAAAAAGGACAAAGTACTGTCCACTCTCTGCCACCCCTGAACCATTTCTTCCTCATTATTCAAAGCCTCGTCCTGGCGGCGGAGTTGCTCTCTTCACCAAAGACTCTATTCATCACTCACCATGCACTGCACTCTCTCTCCCACACGCCTCGGAATACTTCTGGCTACGGCTTCCCCTCCACTCCCACCTCATGTTGAAATGTGTGTTGTACCGTCCACGAAACAGCGATGACTCCATTTACATCTCACTCTCCGAAAACATGGACCAACTTCAATCCTCTCATCCCAACTCTCTCTTCCTCACATGTGGTGACTTAAATTGTCATCATGCCAGTTGTGTGGGTACTTCTCTCACCTACCATGGCACTTCAGCAAAAGCCTTCTGTGACTCATTGGGACTGACTCAATCTGTCAACTTCCCAACCCGGATCTCAACCAACGGTATTCCATCTCTTCTGGATCTGATTTTGACCAATTTCCCTGAAAATTTCTGTTCTTCCTCCGCTCCAATCAGTTCATCTGACCACATGCTTGTCAAAGTGGACATCTCTGGCTGTTATTGGAGAACCACCTCAGCACCGTCGAGTCTGGCATTTCACTCAGGCCGAATGGCAGGGTCTTCAAGCAGCCATCACACTTCTAGACTGGTCTCCCATCTCTACTTCCTCCAACATCAACTCATCCTGGGAATTCTTTCAAAGAAACTTGCCCTCTCTCTCTCTCTCTCATTCACAGATTTATCCCCTCCCGTCTTCCGTTGTCCTCCCCTTTCTCCCACCCAAGGTACACTGAAGCTTGGGCGAGGCAGTTGTCCTGAAACACTTTCCTTCACCTGATGGAAGGCGAATTCAACTGAAGGTAATCTCAGTTCCTTCCACAAAGCTTGGAACAAGTGTGTGTCTACCCTCAGGAGAATCAGAAAACAACATCTTTCTAATCTCAAGTCTGAACTCTCAAACCTATCTCCCTCCTCCAAATCCTGGTGGCATCTCGTTATGTCTGTTTCTGGTGTATGTTCCCCCTCCATCCCCTCCCTTATGTCAAATGGCCACACAGCTGACACTGCACGTGATAAGGCTGAATGCCTAAACTCTGCATCTGCTTCTAAATCTTGTGTCCCAAACGCATCGCTTTCTGGACCACCTTATTCAGTCGCACCCAGCTGTTCCTGGACACTGTCCTTTTCATCTGAGAAGGTAGAGAGCTTGCTGTCAAACTTCGACTCAGATTCTGCAACAGGTCCAGATGGCAACAGCCCACGTATCTGAAAAACCTGCTCTGCTGCTCTTGCACCACCTCCCTCTGCTCTTTTCACCCTCGGTGATTCAGACCAGGTCATTCTTCCCTGGATATGCTGCTTCTGCTCTCCCAACAATTGATGGAGATCCTCAATGCCAGATATGAAATTAGAGCCATCTCCCTCGACATAGTGCATGCTTTCAATACAGTCTGGCACCCTGCCCTGCTCACCAAACTCTCTTGCTTTGGTATCCAATGACATCTCCACTCATGGCTCACAGATTTCCTCTCCTGTCATAGTCAAGGTGTGGCCCTTAACGGAGTTCTCTCATCCCCTCTTCCTGTCCAGGCTGGAGTTCCTCAAGGTAGCTTTCTGGGCCCTGTTCTTTTACTGGTTTTCATCAATGATCTCTCCGACTCTGGAAAATCCTCTTTATCTCTTTGCTGATGACTCCACCCTCTGCCGTTCCATGTGTCATCCCTCAGACCAGCAAGCAGCAGCTTCTTCACTTACTGCAAATCTGCATAAAATCACAAGCTTGGAACATGTCTTTCAATGCCTGACGGAGTACTTCTCTCCCCTATGGGCTGGTGCTCCTGCCTCTCACCTTTCTTGGCTTCACGCTGTGGAAGCAAAGGCACTTAGGATCATTGATATCTCCCACGATGAGGCTGAGTTTGGATCTCTCACTGCAGCCAAGTCAGTGTTCTTTTTGTCTTCTACCATCTCCTCTCTGGCGTCGCACCCCCCCCCCCCCCGTTCCCTACTCTGTCTGTGATCTGTCCCCCCTCCCCCCATATTTCCGCAGGGTGCTCTAGGTCCACCAGGAACCCCCTTCTGGTAAACTTCCAAAATCAGGAATCACTACACACCTTCACCCTTTCATTCCTCTTTTTTCCTGCCTTTGGAACAAACTCCCACACTCTCTTCAATCCCAAGTGGAAACAAAAAAATCGAAAAGCAAGAGGATATGAATGACGTCAAGAGATTAAAATTTAATTAAGAGGCGAAGTTAAATTATGATGAATTTTAAATTAAACAATGATGAAACGTCGACGGAACATCTCGTGAGATGACTAAATCTCACGATACCTGATGGACGTGCAACCACATATTACATTTTGAGTTAATTAGCTAATTATGTCACCACCTGGATGGAAATTTAAAAAGGACTTCATTCGTATATTGACGGCATGAATCATCATGCCGAGTTACAAAACGGTTCGTTGAGCCTCGGAGGAGGAAAAATAACGAAAAAAAATATTAATGGACCCATTGACTGACTGAAGGGCACATTGTGGCTTTAAAAGGTTATTGCGACCTCGTCGGAGATGAAGCAAAAATGATAAAAACAGATTGACTCAAAATACTCCATCCAATCATTGTTGGCTTCGCAGCACCGAACCAGGATTGCATCCAAAGCCTGTGGAGCCAGCAAACCAAACAGAACATTCCTGGCTTTTCAAGATAAACCAGGGGTGTTGATAACAATGTGGATGTGGGGTGTTGATAACAATGTGGATGTGGGGTGTTGATAACAATGTGGATGTGGGGTGTTGATAACAATGTGGATGTGGGGTGTTGATAACAATGTGGATGTGGGGTGTTGATAACAATGTGGATGTGGGGTGTTGATAACAATGGGAATGTGGGGTGTTGATAACAATGTGGATGTGGGGTGTTGATAACAATGTGGATGTGGGGTGTTGATAACAATGTGGATGTGGGGTGTTGATAACAATGTGGATGTGGGGTGTTGATAACAATGGGAATGTGGGGTGTTGATAACAATGTGGATGTGGGGTGTTGATAACAATGTGGATGTGGGGTGTTGATAACAATGGGAATGTGGGGTGTTGATAACAATGGGAATGTGGGGTGTTGATAACAATGGGGATGTGGGGTGTTGTGTTGATAACAATCGGGATGTCCGTGCTGTGTTGTTAACAATGGGAATGTGGGGTGTTAATAACAATGGGGATGGGTGTTAATATCAATTGGAATGTGGGGTGTTAATAACAATGGGGATGTGTGGTGTTGATAACAATGGGGGATGTGGGGTGTTAACAATGGGGATGTGGGGTGTTGTGTTGTTAACAATAGGGATGTGGGGTGTTGTGTTGTTAACAATAGGGATGTCGGTGTTGTGTTGTTAACGGGAATGTGGGGTGTTCATAACAATGGGATGTGGGGTGTTCATAACAATGGGATGTGGGGTGTTAATAACAATGGGGATGTGGGGTGTTAATAACAATGGGATGTGCTGTGTTAATAACAATGGGGATGTGGGGTGTTAATAACAATGGGGATGTGAGCTGTTTTGTTGTTAACAATAGGAATGGCCATGCTGTGTTGTTAACAATGGGGATGTGAGGTGTTGTGTTGTTCACAATAGGGATGTCGGTGCTGTGTTGTTAACAATGGGAATGTGGGATGTTCATATCAGTGGCCTCGAGATATGTGCACTCGCCTTTAAGCTGGCTACCCTGGGTTCGAATCCCGACGCAGTTATGAAGTGTTGTCCTGGTATTTTACAGGGAGAGCGATTCATCAATGTGTTTGCCGTCCCTCGGATGGACATTAAACGGGAATCCCGTCTCCCAGCATTAGTTAGTGGATGTTAAAGATCCCACTGTGTCCTTCGCGATGAGTAGGCGAGCTATCTACGGTGTACCAAGTTCAAAACACTGGAGTATTTTCAAGCTTTGTTCAAAACATTTCCGAGTGTTTTAAACTTGTTGCACCAGTACCATGAACAAAGTACCAATTCCTACGTGGACTGTGGGTGCCAAGTGGTCCCTTTCATGTTACCTGACACCAGGTTACAGTGCTTGCTGTGTTCGAGTTTGGTTGCTATCTGGCCAACAATTTTCTGCATGATAAACAAATTCAGCAGCATGTAGTTGACATGTTTCATGTGAATGGCTTTTTCCAGACACCAGAGGACAACCAACACATCCCGATCACACAATTCCTGATCTCCAAAAAGACGGATCACAGCAGGAGTGAAAATGGGTACATCAGTAAACAAGCAAGGATTGGCAGTATTTGGTCATGATGACAATCATGCTGCATGAGTGAAGGTAGAAATTGTGAGGATTTTTTTTACAAAAGAGGTTCAAAAATAATTCACAATGAGGAAGGTGAGTTTTATTTAAAGTTTTTATAACCTTTAAAAAAAAAAGTCATTTGTGATGCAATCAAAGGAAATCCAGTCTATTCATATCTTACAAGATAATTGTCAAATGGCCTTGACGCCAAAATATCTTCACCCAAAGGCCCGCAATGCCAGAGTCCCATTCGTCGGTTTGTAGCTCTCCCATCTCTCTCTCCACGATGTCACCCCAGCTCTCACCCTCCCCCACCAGCTTCACACAGGTCTCTTCCACCGGCTTCACACAGGTCTCATCCACCTGCTTCACACAGGTCTCTTCCACCGGCTTCACACAGGTCTCATCCACCTGCTTCACACAGGTCTCTTTCACCTGCTTCACACAGGTCTCATCCACCTGCTTCACACAGGTCTCATCCACCTGCTTCACACAGGTCTCTTCCACCGACTTCACACAGGTCTCATCCACCTGCTTCACACAGGTCTCATCCACCTGCTTCACACAGGTCTCATCCACCTGCTTCACACAGGTCTCATCCACCTGCTTCACACAGGTCTCATCCACCTGCTTCACACAGGTCTCATCCACCTGCTTCACACAGGTCTCTTTCACCTGCTTCACACAGGTCTCTTTCACCTGCTTCACACAGGTCTCATCCACCATCTTCACATAGGTCTCATTCACCGGCTTCACACAGGTCTCTTCCACCGGCTTCACACAGGTCTCTTCCACCGGCTTCACACAGGTCTCATCCACCTGCTTCACACAGGTCTCTTCCACCGGCTTCACACAGGTCTCATCCACCTGCTTCACACAGGTCTCTTCCACCGGCTTCACACAGGTCTCTTCCACCGGCTTCACACAGGTCTCATCCACCTGCTTCACACAGGTCTCATCCACCTGCTTCACACAGGTCTCATTCACCGGCTTCACACAGGTCTCATCCACCGGCTTCACACAGGTCTCATCCACCTGCTTCACACAGGTCTCTTTCACCTGCTTCACACAGGTCTCTTTCACCTGCTTCACACAGGTCTCATCCACCATCTTCACATAGGTCTCATTCACCGGCTTCACACAGGTGTCTTCAACCGGTTTCACACAGGTGTCATCGACCTGCTTCGCACAGGTCTCTTCCACCGGCTTTACACAGGTGTCTTCCACAGGCTTCACACAGGTCTCCTCCACTGGCTTCACACAGGTGTCTTCCACCGGCTTCACACAGGTGTCATCGACCTGCTTCGCACAGGTCTCTTCCACCGGCTTTACACAGGTGTCTTCGACCTGCTTCACACAGGTCTCATCCACCTGCTTCACGCAGGTCTCATCCACCTGCTTCACGCAGGTCTCATCCACCTGCTTCACGCAGGTCTCATCCACCTGCTTCACGCAGGTCTCATCCACCTGCTTCACGCAGGTCTCATCCACCATCTTCACATAGGTCTCTTCCACTGGCTTTACACAGGTGTCTTCGACCTGCTTCACACAGGTCTCATCCACCTGCTTCACGCAGGTCTCATCCACCATCTTCACATTGGTCTCTTCCACCGGCTTCACACAGGTCTCTTCCACGAACCCCTTCTTTCCATCGTCCCGAGTTCCCCCATCCTTGTTACATTCGTCGTCACATTTGTTCAATGTGGTTTTCCATTTGAACCTCCTGTTTTTGCGAAAAGACACCATCCTGCCGTTGCTCCAGCTGTGCCGGACCCTGGATGGACACATTCAATGCACATCGTGTTAAAGCTATATTCGAGTTCAGAACTGATTTCGTAATTTTTGGGTAAAACTTTGCAAAACAACATCAGTTCACATGAAGTTTTTTTTTACAAATGGGAAAGAAACTTTTGCAGAGTCGTTATTTGGGGGGTTCTGTCCAGGCTTCTGGAACTCTCTACTCATTTTGGTGAGTCGTACGTGTCGAGGATGAAGTCATTTTTACGATGATTAGCAAGTTTCCCACACGGGATTCTAAACGGGGTGGGACTGAGGAGGAAAAAAAATTGCAAATGGTGTCTTCTGTCATCGAGCCGGCAAGCTGGGAGCGCCGACTCACATTTATTGCCACATCTGATGCAATCTAAATGCTCTAATGGTGGCGAGGTGCTCCACCGATTATTCGATCCATGTACCTGTTTGATGCCGAAGGTCCGTTATATAAATTTGTCTTGGCGTCATCGTCAGTGACCAATTTCAGATGAATATCAGGATAAACTAGTTATGTGTTTTTTCTCCAGCTGGACCCTCACCAATTCACATTTATTGCCACATCTGATGCAATCTAAATGCTCTAATGGTGGCGAGGTGCTCCATCGTTTATTCGATCCATGTATCCGTTTGATGCTGAAGTTCCGTTATATAAATTTCTCTTGGTGTCATCGCCAGTGACCAATTTCAGATGAATATCAGGATAAACTAGTTATGTGTTTTTGTTTTTTTTCCAGGTGGACTCTCACCGATTTGCCAGCAAGGTAATCCTGGGTCGAGAACTGCGACAGGTACGTTGATGTGGAAGAAGCAGGTAGGTGCAAAGAAGTAAAACCAAAGTAATTGTGGTTGTGGTTTTCATCGGATCGAAGTTGGTCCATCGATGAAGAAGCTCACGAGAAACCTTGTTCATGGAAGACGTGTCCAAGAACTACAGGAAAAGAAAAAAAGGAAAGAATTTCACAAGAAACAAGATGTAAATGATTCTTCTTTGAAGTTCTTCTAAAAAAAAAAATTCAAGCAAAACTATGTCCAGCATGTTTATGAAAGAAAATTCCTCCAAACTTGACAAAAAGCACTTGTAACCAAGACGATTTGTACACAGAAACCATCTTGTGTTTAATCCTTCGGTTTCCTGGCTCAAAGCACCGACTTACCTGTTTGGTTCTCCCTGTTCCTTTATCCAGGTGTGCTGTGTTTCCAGCTGCAGTTACCTTTCCAAGGAGGTTCACTTTTTTGCCCAGGATAGGGTTCCATTGAATGACGAGGAGAGCTCCGATAAGGAACAGTTTAAACATCGCGAATGAGAAGCGAAGAAAACGCCAAACGCCGTCGTTAAAAAAAAGGATGTGACATCACAAACGTTTTATTTTGAAATAACGGAAATGTGTGACGTCATGGAGGCAGTTACACAAATGACAACAACTCGATATGGATTATAAATGAAGGTAATTTTTGAATCACAGATGCTCACAGATCATTTGTAACTTTATTAATATTATACTGGGTGATGTTGTTTATTATTTGAGAACCATAAATAATTCCTACACACGAAACACTATAACTGTAAGGAACCTGATGTTTTGGGGGTAAATGTAGCCTACATAATGTTGTACAGACTGTGTACCGTGGTGTTTTCAGTTTTTGTCCGCTATCTGCGACACCACAAATCGAGTGGAAAAGTTGTGGTTTTAATCGAGTTGTGATCTTCAAAATGATTTTCAAGGTGATCTGCACATCTTGGGTGGATCATAAGTTGTTGCAGGAACAAGATTTTTTGATCCTCGTGGAGGATCTCCAAGTCAATCTGACTCACGTTGTTGTTCTTGTGGACTTTTTTGTTTCACAGCCTTCAGTTTTCATCGAAACTTCCTGAAACTTGGCATGTATATGTAAAAATACTCTGCGCAGACAGTAACCATCTCTGATTTTGAAAATTCCTCCGAGAAAAAAGTTATGACGTCAAAATATCTCCACTAATGGAAATCGCCTAAAAAATTATCTCCGAAACGAGGCAAGCTTTTTGAATTCTGTTTGCGGGAATCGAACGGGGCATTAGCACAGATAATTTATCGCAAACCTGATGAACATCACAATGACGTCATATTCGTTTTTATGACGTCATCATTAAGAGGACGAGGATCTTAGCTCATTTGAGCTTGCTCACTAGTAGGGCACTCGGTAGGTAGAACGCGTACCTCCACCACGTCATGCCTGATTCCACGAGTACATATCTGGCCCATGACATTGTTGAAATATCAGGCTCCGTATCGTTTTTGGCCCCATCTCTCAATGGTGAAGAATCACTTTAAAGAATTAAATAATTCTCATGTCCAGATCCAGATTCGGATCTTCACCAAAATCGAATCATTTCATCCTTGTCACACGCCCAACCTGCCCACCGAGTTTCATCCGAATCCATCCACAACTTTTTCAGATATCCTGCACACAGACAGACAGACAGATGGGGATGAAAACATCACCTCGTTCCACTCACGGTGGTGGAGGTAAAAATTGATGACGGACGGACACTCCTGCAGCTGATGGATGAAGAAATCAGGAAGAATGTGACAAAATGTCCTGCAGTTGATGGATGAAGAAATCAGGAAGAAGGTGACAAAATGTTCTTCTGCAGATCGGTCATGTGACCTTCTTGCCCCCATTGTGAGGCAGTATCTGCTTGTCGCAGATACATCTGACAGATGAATCCTTTACGTAACTCACCTGCTCTATACTTCCACCAACGAATTCGAGTTGTGTGGACATCCAGCTTAAGGTCCATCTATCGACGGGACTCATTGTGATGGAACACCCTACCCGTGAAGCACCAATCACATAGTTCATGGTCCAGTTGGGAGTCAAACCTTCTCGAAGGACATTTTATGATAAAAGATGCAAAAAAGTAAACGAGTGCTTGTCTTGTTGTTGTTGTTGCTGGTTCATGCGCAGCCTGTGGGCTGCTGCTTGCATCGTTTTGTGCAAGCACTGCCGATGCAGTGCCCCCCTGTTACCAGTAAGCCGGTACTCATTTTTGCTGACCTCGGAAGGATGACAGGCTGAGTGAGTCAACCCAACCTGATGTTAATTAAATGCAGCAACAGTGGCTCAAACTCAAGACCCTAAGATCTTCAGCCAGCCACCTTGACCACCAAGCCAACAGAAGCCACAACTACCCGGGAGTAGTAGCAGCGGATGCTGCGTACTGGACACGTGATATCAACTCGAAATATTCCAGTGCGTGGGAAAGGAGACATGCTCATAGGTAAATCGAGACGTCGTTTCACACCTGCACGCATCCTTTCACTGACGTCATCAGCTTACTTCGGAGCTGGGGACTCCATGGTGATGGATCACCCGTCGGTCACACACGATGTGACACACAAGGAACGTTGGCACAGGAGGGGGCCATTTGGACCATCGTGCCCGCACTGCACCATGACCAAGTGTCAACTTGGAATGATTTTTTTGTTTATCATTGGAGTGTTCTTGTTAAACCTCCCCCATAGGATCGGGGAAGGCTGATTGCTGTTTTAGGGTTTGTTTCTACAATTCGTGCCCCCCCCCAATTTTTAATGGTACCCCAGAGTTTCTTCCACCCCTTGGGGTACGAAGCCGCCATTTCGGTTTTCTTTGGTTCCTTCTTTTTCTGCCAATGTCCGAGGATTTTTGGAATTACATTTTTCATCAATAATGGGAATTAAAAAGTATGCAGGGTTGACCTCATTTTAGACCTTGACCTAATTTTAAGGTCATGACCCTATTTTCGGCATTTTAACATCGGGCTAAGGTTTGTCCGATCAGAATGAAATTAACCTCTCGAGATAGCTTAGGGCAAGGCGCGTTTACACGTGACGTCACACCCCTCGGGGTTAAAGGTCAAGGTCAAATGGCAATCTGAAAAAAAAACAAAGTGCTTTTTTTTGTCATCGCTCAGTTTTGCCAAAGCGGAATGTCAAAGACCGCTTGGCCTTCCATGATATTCTTTGCATCACCATAGTGTACCTGTACGATGCAGAACGAAGGAGTTTTGGGGGTCGTTCGCGCATAGAGGGGCGAGAGAGAGGGGGGTGAGAGTGTGGGCGAGAGAGAGGGGTAGGGGCGAGAGAGGAAGGGCAAGACTAGGGGGAGAGGGGGACGAGAGAGGGATGAGAGTGGGGGGACGAGAGAGACGGGCGAGACACCTTTTCGACACCTTTTCTTCATTCACACTTTATCCATAATGTTGAAGGTCAAGGTCAAATGGTGGTCCGAACATAATATGACCATTGGATTGCGGGCCGAGGGTAAGTATCCGGATCAGGGTTATTCTTACCCTTGGTGATTCCTTTGTGATGACAGATATCTGGGTTTTATTTCTTTGTTTTTGTTTTTTGTAAACATAATAAATTATTGAATGAGCATCGTCATATTATCGATCATAACTTACCTGGAGATGTGGACCTGACCTGACGTTGACCTCGTGCATACCTAACACGGAGCATTGTGACTCGGCTCACTGATGTGTTCTACGACGGGATGGGGAGGGGTAGAGGACGGTCGTCCATCGTTGTCGGGTTACCTGCCGGTGCCCAAAACACCCCTAAACCCATGCCTGTGTACACACCGTGCAGGTGTGTACTGTGTAGCCTGGGTTTAAATCTTCATATTCTGTGCCTCACACACACCTTGCTCCAGCGTGCAAACACGTGACCAAACTGCACGAACAATCATTACAATTAGCTTGAAAAAGTTCAATGAAACAACAGCGAAGAAGAAAGCATTTTGTAAAACGGTTGAGAAACAAAGGGCCAACAATGTTCGAGTGATTGGCACGAGGAGGTCACGCACACCACGTGCGAGCATCACCTGCCGTGAACAGGTGTGGGCTGATTAAGGGCGCTGAGTCCGGGCAGTGTGACCCGTGGGGGTGGTGGTGGTGGTGGTTGTGGTTGTTGTTGTTGTTGTTGTTGTTGTTGTTGTTGTTGTTGTTGTTGTGGTGGTGGTGGTGGTGGTTGTGGTGGTGGTGGTTGTGGTGGTGGTTGTGGTGGTGGTGGTTGTGGTGGTGGTGGTTGTGGTGGTGGTGGTTGTGGTGGTGGTTGTGGTGGTGGTGGTGGTGGTGCATGCTGTGCGCTCTCGCTGTCCTGGCTCCCTGTCTCGGGTGGTTCTTCAGGGCACAGAGCCGTAAAAACGTGCGGGGGATGAAAGGTATCAAGGTGAGTGAGCCACAACAAGCTCACGACCACATTTAACACCATTATATAAATATAAAATTCTCTCTCACACAACCTGTGGCTACAATCGTGTCATGTGACATGATTATGATTGAAACAACGACTGAGTCGGAACAAACCGTTTCAAAAATGGTACTCGCTGCTTAGTTGCTTGACTCAGCATTTAACTGCGATGGAGCACGGACAAACAACCATAGGTTGGTAATAATAGCGCAGGCTTTGATGGGCCTTGTGGCCTCCTGCGTCGATGTTCCCTGTAAGGACACTCACTACGAACTCGAACGGCACTCCAGAGAGCGCACACCTCCACCAGGTGAGCAGTTTACGGTTGGTATCCCACTGAGAGGCCGGATCTGGATTCGGACCCGAACCAAAAATCGAATCTGCTTGTTCTCGTCACCGAACCAACTCGTCCACAATTTTTGGAGATATGTGATACTGTTACGAATTTGGAAGCTGATTGCACACCCCATTCAGGTCCCAAAGATCGGTTATATCGGTAGGGACATGTGTTAGTAGTTTGGGCCCCGTCCCTTTGTTTAATGGGTGATTAAATGTTCATGCGCTGCAGAGTTATTACTTACAAAACCTGATGACTTCCATCCTCTGTTTGTGTGTTTGTTTGTTTGTTTGTTTGTGTGTTTGTTTGTTTGTGTGTTTGTTTGTTTGTGTGTTTGTTTGTTTGTGTGTTTGTTTTTTGTTTGTTTGTTTGTTTGTGTGTTTGTTTGTTTGTGTGTTTGTTTGTTTGTAGGCACGATAACTCGAGAACGGAAGAAGCTACCAATGTCAAATTACACCACGTGATTCAGGAGGGTGATAGCTAGCGCTGATTAGATTTTGGTCAAAATCGGTCAAAGGTCAAGGTCACAGTGAGGTCAAAAATTCGATTTTTGATTGTTTTGTACAGAATCATCGAAGAAACTTCTGGTTTGCGTCGCTACCTTCTCGAGAGACAACTTTTATTAGACAAGGTCAGAGGTCAAGTTGATGATTTCCTAAGTACCAGTCTATGACTGCTTGTTTTGATAGTCAGGGTTTTCTTTTACATTTTCAACTACAACAACAACACCTTCGCCGTGCTCCATCCTGACGCCATGACGCTCGCGGTGGGCGGAGTTCAATGAAGGACTTGGCATCTCTCTCGACCAATCAGAAGATGCGATCGAGTTTGCCATCGTTCGGCCAATGGGAGCCAACGCAGGACAATATTACTCATCTTCCTGTTTGAGGGGCGGTCCGCCGTGACACCCGCCACGCCACCCGGTCCAATCAGCGGACTTCGCGCCCCTTTTGGCCAATCACAGGGGCTACGAGCGGATCGCGCGCCAAAACCGTCCAGTAAGGGGGGGAGGGGTTACGAGAGGGAGTCCCATCCCCCCTGGACGGGGAGTGAATAATTTGATCAGCGCGATCCGACTGGGGGCAGTTGGGGTTTGCCTGCCGGATCGTCTCGGATCGCCTCGCCTTGCCCGCTGGCCCTCGCTGCCTTGTCCTCCCTCGTGCTGGTTGGCGTCCGTCCTTCACCCTCCGTCATTGTTGCTTGGAGTGGCATCGTTGTTGCGGGTTTGAGTCCCGCCGAGCCAGAACGTCGTAGACCGCACGAGGCAGACAGGTCCAAGCCAGCTCTGGTCTCCAGCTCACCTTTCCTCGAGCTGGAGGCCTTCAATAAAGACCTGACGGGGTCCATTTCTGGGTATTTGTGTGTGTGTCTGTGTCCGTGGGCCCCGTCCGATAAGTAAAAACTGTTAAGTGCCTGTGTTCCTTGTACATTATTTGCCTTGCTATATTCAGATAACTCTGCCCTTACGTGCTCCCCTCGTTCCCCAATTATTGTTGTAAATAAATCCCCTCTTGTTGAATGTCCCAGCTCGTCCTTGTCCTTTCAATCATTGGTTTGCTGCGCTGCGAACGGGAATTAGGAGGCCTCATTGTTGCCGTAATCGTGCAATCGGCCTGGCAGGATTCTGGTACTCTCCGCTCAGGGTACGACTCGGATCCGGCTCGGTAACGGTCCGGAGTGCGCAAATCCTGCCGAGGGTGAATTTCCCCTGTGGTTTGGATGACGTGGGTATTTAGGTATATTGAAATTGGCAATTGACCCTATCCCACGTGGTCGACCTATTGGCGATCTTCGGTCCGATGTGGGACCCGTGACCTTTCGGATTTATCTGAATGGTACGACAAATTCCGGGTGTTCGGTGGAGCCAACTCTACTGCTCCCTCTAGCGGTTGTGCTCGCCACCAAGACCCGGCCCCACAACAATACTATCTCTTAATGGTGAAGAACCGCTTCAAAATCGCGGACCCGGATCTTCACCGAAATCGAATCGATTCGTCCGTGTCACACACACACACACACACAACCGGTCCACCAAATTTCGTCTGAATCCGTCCATATCTTTTTTTGAGACATCCTGCTCACAGACAGACAAACATGGGTTACAACATGACCTCCATTCATGTTCGGTGGTGGATGTACTTGTTTCATCGGTGGTCGTGTGATGTTTCTATTCAATGTGGAGAAGATTCTTTCAACGCTCGACTTCTGACTCTGAAATAGGATCAGACGGCATCGGCTCATGTGTCCGAAAAACCTGCTGGGCTGGTCTTGCACATCCTCCCTCTGCCCTTTTCACCCTGTCATTTGCACAAGGGTCATCTTCCATTTGCTTGGAAATCCACAAACATCACGACGTCACATAAAAAGGTCCAAAAACAGATCGGTTTGCTTCCAATCATCAGTAAGGACATGGAATCCATCATCATTCCATGACCTTTGGTCACTTTCTGCGACTCATTGGGACTGACTCAATTGGTCAATTCCCCAACCCGGATCTCAACCAATGGTACTCCATCTCTGCTGGATCTGATTTTGACAAATTTGCCTGAAAATATCTGCTACACTTCCTCCGCTCTAATCGGTTCTTCTGACCACGTGCTTGTCAAAGTGGACATCTCTCTGGCTGTTATCAGAGAACCACCTCAACGCCGTTGAGACTGGCAGGGTCTCCAAGCAGCCATTGAAAGTTATAGACTGGTCTCCTATCGCTACTTCCTCGAACATCGACTCATCCTGGGAATTCTTTCAAAGAAACTTGCTCTCCCTCATGCACAGATTTATCCCCTCTTGTGTTCAGTTGTCCTCCCCTTCCTGCTGTCCATAGTTCACTGAAGCTTGTGGCGAGGCAGTTGTCCTGAAACAACTTACCTTTGCCTCATGGAAAGCAAACCCAACTGAGGGTAATCTCAGTTCCTTCCATAAAGCTCGGAACAAGTGTGTATCTACCCTCAGGAGAGCCAGAAAACAACATCTTTCTCATCTCAAGTCTGAACTATCAAACATCTCTCCCTCCTCCAAATCCTCGTGGCATCCAATCAAATCTGTTTCTGGTGTGTTCCCCCTCCATCCCCTCCCTTTGGGCCCTGTCACACCTTGACGTTTTAGCCAGCGTATGGCAAGGTATCAAAATGTATGTAAAACACTGGCGTACGCTGAACTATTGATGTTTTTTTTTTAAGTTTTGGGCATATTCATAACGAGTTGGACGTATGCATAACGTATTAGGAACATACACAGAACATTTCAATCACAAACAGATAACTTATACCAACGAATGCTGAGCGTGTTGTCGGCGTTCACAACCTATGCCCAACGATAGTCGAACTTATGCATAGCGCGCGGCAGCGTATCGCCACCGATCACGTGGCGAAGGCTATTAATAGGCTGCGACTCGACGATTCAAATCATAACCGCACTCGACATCGAAGTGTGAAGCCGCTGTCACACCTTGACGTTTTAGCCAGCGTATGCCGACGTATGAAAAATTTGCCGAACCAAGCTGGCACATGTCGAATACGTTATGGGTAAGTTTTGTATACGTTAAGAGTACGTTGGCATACGTCGTAGTGTGCTGGCATACGTCGTCATACGCCGAGGCATGTTGAAAATTTCTTGACATACTCTGCATATGACACACATTCCGCATACGCTGGCTCTAAGTTGTGGGCACGTTACGCGATCGTTGACACACGTTGACGTAATGGTTAGCGTCAGTGTTCCGGACTCCCTGGTTTTTTTTTTTTGGTTTTTTTTTTCCTTCGGCATGACGGTGATGTTAACACTTCGATTTCTAGTGCGGTCAAGGTGCGGTGCTAAATGGTCAAGGTGTGACAGGGCCTTTACCTCAAATGGCCGCACTGCTGTTACCGCATGTGAAAAGGCTGAATGCCTAAACTCGGTGTTTGCATCGAAATCTTGTGTCCAAAACCGATCACTTTCTCTACCCACCTTACCCAGTCACACCCAACTGTCCCTGCACTCTGTGTCCTTTTCTCCTGACAAGGTGGAGAGCTTGCTGTCAAACCTCAACTCAGAATCTGCAACCAGTCCAGACTGCATCAGCCCACGTGCCCTAAAAAACTGCTCCGCTGCTCTTGCTCACCTTCTCTCTGTTCTATTCACCCTCTCATTTGCTCAAGGTCATCTGCCATCTGCTTGGAAATCGGCAAACATTACCGCTCTGCATAACAAAGGTGCAAAAACAGATCCCTGTAACTACAGACCAATCAGCCTTCTCCCAATCATCAGCAAGGTTATGGAATCCATCATCGCTTCAGACATTAAATCCTTTCTCTTCTCCAATGGCTTGATTTCCGATCTTCAATTTGGTTTCAGACCAGGTCACTCTACCCTGGATATGCTGCTTCTGCTCTCCCATCAATGGATGGAGGTCCTCAATGCCAGACAGGAAATCTGAGCCGTATCCCTGGACATATCACGTGCTTTTGACACAGTCTGGCACCCTGCACTACTCACCAAACTCTCTTCCCATGGTATTGAAGGCCATTTCCACTCATGGCTCGCAGACTTCCTCTCCTGTCACAGTCACCGTGTGGCCCTAAATGGAGTTCTTTCATCCCCTCTTTCATCCCATTCATATTTGCAGTGTGAGTTATTTTCAATGAATTTCCTTGTTTTAATTGCTGTTTTGACATTGATTTGTTGTTAGCGGGAGCGCTATGAGGTGGTGGGGGCGGAGGGGAGGAGAGGAGTGGCTCATTTTGAGAGGTTATAGATTTTGCTGACAGTTGAATATTTGCTGTACACAAGTAGGCAAACTCTGCTTCAGAATTTTTTTATGTTGTTGTTCACCACATTTGCTGTAGAGTCCACAGCTTAGACGTCCAGCAAAGGCGTTGTGAAAAACATAAAATGTGAAAGAGGTTCAATTCTTCTTCTCTTCTTCTCTTCTTCTTCTTCTTCTTCTTGCGTATGGCAGCTTGGCTGCTGGGTAACTATCGTTTTGTTGGGGCGCGACGTTGCCCCTGATGCTGTGGTCCTATACCAGTATACTGGTACTCATAGCTGTTTCGCCTACCTCGGAAGGATGACAGGCTGAGTCAACCCCACCTGATGTTAATTCAGTGGAAAACGGGGCTCAAACTCAGGACCCTAAGATCCCAAGGCTGCCACCCTAACCACAAAGCCACCACCAGTCTTTTCAAGTTCATTGAAAATCATTCACATTCCATGTGTCCAATCACATAAAATTGGGTTCATTCAGGAATGACAATCTTACCTGGAGCAAAAATCCAACCTATCGCTACACCTGCCGGACATCTCCACATATTTGTTCTCACGAAGCCAGCACGATTCACTCCCAACGCAAATGGCTCTTTTTGGGATTGCACTTGACGCTCAGTTTGTTGGAAAAGGGTTCACCGTATATAACCTGTGGCCACAATACGTGCCTTACATACCTGATTTCTCCCATAGGGCCCGTGAGGCATTAAGACAATGTCTACCAGACCAGCTGAAGGACAACACTTTTGCAACGGTCTTGAAAGACGATACGACCACAAAGCGTTGGCTGGCGCAGCTCATGAAAAACTTGCAGGAAGGGGTAGTTACAGACCCCCGTGGTATCCCCTTGCCAGCACAGTGAATTGGGATGAATGAAAGTACTCTGCCTACCTTTTTGTGGCAGTTTGGAGTTTTGTAATCGACGAAGCCAAGAAAGTGCCTCCTGCCTCCAGCGCTAATCACATGACTGTTGCAGTTTGAACTTCTTTTGCCAACACCTGTTTTCACATGATATTTAATTTTTTTTTTTAAGTCTTTGAGCCTTTCTTATTCCTCTTCTTGTTTTTCTTCTTCAGTCTTCTTCTTCATCATGTTTTGTTTGTTTTTGTCCTGATGCCAAGAAGGCCTTAAAATTGGAATTCATACCAAAGTGTGTTTGTTTTCAGAGTTGGTTAATGAACTGCTGATCCAATGCTGTTACAAGCAGCCTTCAATTGCTCGGACCCATGGTTTAAAAAAAAAGAGGGAGGGATGAAAGGCGAGAAGATTTTGTGTGCATTTCAATAGGTCACGATATTTTGTGGGCCGTGTTGGTGGAAATAGTTATTTGTTTTCCGTTTTGTGATGTTCGAATTGTTGTAAGTGCTCGTTTGATTGACCTGAGAAACGTTTGGAGCGCGATTTTGCTGTCCGATACAAATGAGGCACCGCAGCGTCTCCGTCGCCGCTCTCCGTGAACGTGACGACCCGAAACCGTGCCCCTCAATTTCAGGTGAATACCTTTTCCATCCGTCGTGGACACACCGTTCATCAAGTACCGATTTGTGAAAGCGGTACTTTTTGTGCTAAAAGGAAAGTAAGATGTTCATATTTATTGTTAGTACATGGAGGTGCGGTGAGGAGTGCAGATTTCCGTCAGCCATCATAATGCAGTGTGAAGAGTTCACAGAAATGTACAGGAACAAGATAAGTTTAAAATATGAACAGTTGGTAAAACGAATGAGATTCTTCACAACATTTGTTTATACCAACATTCCAGTTGGAAAAGTTTAGATTTTCTTTTGAACAGCTTAGTTGATGGCTAATTGTCCAGTAAAATGAGGAGTGTTTGCAACAACCTCTCAAACTGGCTGTTTCCATTTACAATAAACAATGTGCTCACTTTCTTCATACGAAGATGATCACTTTGGATACAAACTTTTTCTTTCGTTTTTTTTTTCTTTACCGAGTGAAAACTTCATTTTTGAGGAACTGCTTCTCAAGCAATGACTTGTAAATGTACCTGTATAAAATGTTTTCTCACCTGCTCGCATCGTGGCCACGTAGCTCGTCAGATCCGTGGAGTGCATGAGGAAGAGACGCATTTCATTGGTTCAAGGCATTGGGTGTTTCAAAAGTCTTGGGACTATTTAAATGCTTTATTTTGAAAAGGGTAAACGAGATTCAAAATTAACGGTCACCCATCACAAAGGAGAGACTTGGGAGATTATTTTTTGGCCCTTTGATGTACAGTGATGGACGGCGTGAATGACCTGTTTGATGTGACCACGGCGGGCCGGGCAAGCGACGGTGAAATTCTGTGTCACCTCCTTACACACTCCTCCACAGGTATCTTGAGATGTAAACATCCTCCGCGTAGCCCCACGTGAAGAAATCCAGCGGATTGAGTCTTCTTTTTCTTGTGTATGGCAGCTTGGCTGCTGGGTAGCCATCATTTTGTTGGGGCACGGCTGTGCCGCTGATGCTGTGCCCCTATACCAATACAGTGGTACTCATTTCGCCCACCTCAGAAGGATTACAGGCTGAGTCAACCCCACCTGGTGTTAATTCAGCAGCCAATGGGGCTGGAACTCAGGACCCTAAGATTGCAAGCCAGCGACCCCAGCCACGAAGATAACACCAGGTTTTGCAGATTGAGCGAGGTCTGGGGAATGGTGAGACCAAATGTGCTTTGTCTTGAAGGAGACAACCCTGTTGTCAAACTTCTCTGCCTCGTAGTTGGTGCATGTGAGAGTTTGTCATGTTGTGCCAAAGACTGAGCTCTTTTGAGCGCCAATGAGAGGACCTCCTTGGACTTTGAGTGACAGGTTGTGTCGCCACCTCAGCGTTCTCTTCTGAACACCCGGTCTTCATTCTCTCTGATTTCTTGAGATTGTGAACAGTGCCTTCTTTCTGAAACATCCTGGCATTGTGAAGAATACAGTCCTTGCTCGGTGGGTCTTTCACTTTGAAATGATTGCGATAAATCCAGAGACTTGATCATAGACTTCATCTCAAGGTACCATTCTACGACATTACTTCGTCGTTGTGCTTTGCACAACACATTATACTCCTGATTCATGAACCTTGGGAGAGACAATTTACCCACTTCCTACAACATAACCTGAAAATGAAATAACAATTACATTTACTAATGTTCAACACAATGGAAATAGTGCCAAGACTTTTGAACCATCCTACACCTGTAAAGATTGATCATTGATGATCCTTTATATACACGAACATGTGATGAGTAGTCTTGTATCTAGTGGCGTGAAAGGAGCGAATAATGAAGGAAGGATGGACTGTTGGAAGGATGAATGAGTGAGGGTGAGAAGTCGGATAGTGAAGAATTTTAGTGAAAAATGCTTTCGCTCAAACATATCACTGCATTATGCACTGTACTTTAAACAAATGGATACATGTGCATGTTGGGTATTATTTTCAATAAAATTGTGTCACTGTGCTTCATGTTGTTTGTACTTCACCAAACGATGTCAAGCAATGTAGTTTAGGGGAAGAGATGAAGGTAAACAGAAACGAAGATGGAGGTGAGGGAAGGAACAAAGCTTGTGAGAGATGAACAATTAACAACAATACTGTACTACAGGAAGATGTAATGGGACATGAACATGGTGGATGTCTAAACAACGCTTTGGTGTGAAGAACAAGAGCTGAGAGCCACAGAACAACCAGGGAATTAAATAATGATTAACAACATTCATTATTATTATTATTTAATATGTCACCTGTGGTTGCTGGTTACATCATTGCTGGGAGCGTGGCTGTGCTGCTGTTGCAGTGCCCTCTGTTTACAGTAACATGGTATTCATTTTGCTGACTTCGGAAGGATGACATTTCTGAGTCAACCCACCTGGTGTTATTTAACAGCACGAAAGGGGCTCGAACTCAAGATCCGGAGATCTTAAACCAGCCACCTTAACCGTTAAGCCAACATCAGGCTTCGCATTATAGATATAAATATGCTAACATGTACAACTAGAACGGCACTTGGTAGAGTTACAATTACAATGAATAATCCCAAGTGAGACGGACGCTTGTCTCCTGATGGAGGGCGGTTGTAGTTGGGATACATTCGGTGATGATTTATTTTCACTTTGATGGGAAGTGATGGGCCCGTGCAGACTGAAAGGCCTGATAACGTGATTGTTTCCCCACATTGAAAACTGTGAAGGATGAGCGAGTCCTCAATTAATCAAAAATGGTCCTTTCGTTTTTGTCCTGGGAAAGGAGACCCTTGGACCTTTTAAAATCTTATCAAAGAAGTCCAAAGGGTGTAAAGTCTGAAAGGTGTTGTAAAAGGGTCCTTAATAGACTATAAAGGGTACATAGGGCGTTTAAAAGGTCGACCAAATAAGGGGACGATAGGTCTGTGGCGTCTTAAGTTCTAAATGTTACATTCCAAAAGTAGTTTTGGTCTAAAGGATGTAAATGTCGAAAGGATATTCAAAGGTCTGAGGCTTTAAAAGGCTCTTTCGGGGTCGAAAGGTCTGTGGTATTTAAAGGGTATGTCTGAACAGTTACAGTTTAAAGATTCCAAGAAGCGTAAGGGTGTGCAGTTTTAACGGGCGAAAGGTATATGGGTATGTTCCAAAAGTAGTTGGGGTCTAAAAAAGGATGTAAATTTCTGAAAGGTCTTAAAAAGTCTTGGGGTTTCAAGACTCTAAGCAATCCAAAGGTGCAAAGGGTACATTCCAATCGTAGTTGGGCTCTTACGGAATCTAAAGGGTGTAAAGTGTCGAAAGTGACTAAAAAGGACAAAGTACTGTCCACTCTCTGCCACCCCTGAACCATTTCTTCCTCATTATTCAAAGCCTCGTCCTGGCGGCGGAGTTGCTCTCTTCACCAAAGACTCTATTCATCACTCACCATGCACTGCACTCTCTCTCCCACACGCCTCGGAATACTTCTGGCTACGGCTTCCCCTCCACTCCCTTGTGTGGGTACTTCTCTCACCTACCATGGCACTTCAGCAAAAGCCTTCTGTGACTCATTGGGACTGACTCAATCTGTCAACTTCCCAACCCGGATCTCAACCAACGGTAGTCTATCTCTTCTGGATCTGATTTTGACCAATTTCCCTGAAAGTTTCTGTTCTTCCTCCGCTCCAATCAGTTCATCTGACCACATGCTTGTCAAAGTGGACATCTCTGGCTGTTATTGGAGAACCACCTCAGCACCGTCGAGTCTGGCATTTCACTCAGGCCGAATGGCAGGGTCTTCAAGCAGCCATCACACTTCGAGACTGGTCTCCCATCTCTACTTCCTCCAACATCAACTCATCCTGGGAATTCTTTCAAAGAAACTTGCCCTCTCTCTCTCTCTCATTCACAGATTTATCCCCTCCCATCTTCCGTTGTCCTCCCTTTCTCCCACCCAAGGTACACTGAAGCTTGGGCGAGGCAGTTGTCCTGAAACACTTTCCTTCACGGGAATGTGGGGTGTTCATAACAATGGGATGTGGGGTGTTCATAACAATGGGATGTGGGGTGTTAATAACAATGGGGATGTGGGGTGTTAATAACAATGGGATGTGCTGTGTTAATAACAATGGGGATGTGGGGTGTTAATAACAATGGGGATGTGAGCTGTTTTCTTATTAACAATAGGAATGTCCATGCTGTGTTGTTAACAATGGGGATGTGGGGTGTTAATAACAATGGGGATGTGAGGTGTTATGTTGTTAACAATAGGGATGTCGGTGCTGTGTTGTTCACAATGGGAATGTGGGATGTTCATATCAGTGGCCTCGAGATATGTGCACTCGCCTTTAAGCTGGCTACCCTGGGTTCGAATCCCGACGCAGTTATGAAGTGTTGTGCTGGTATTTTACAGGGAGAGCGATTCAGTAATGTGTTTGCCGTCCCTCGGATGGACATTAAACGGGAATCCCGTCTCCCAGCATTAGTTAGTGGATGTTAAAGATCCCACTGTGTCCTTCGCGATGAGTAGGCGAGCTATCTACGGTGTACCAAGTTCAAAACACTGGAGTATTTTCAAGCTTTGTTCAAAACATTTCCGAGTGTTTTAAACTTGTTGCACCAGTACCATGAACAAAGTACCAATTCCTACGTGGACTGTGGGTGCCAAGTGGTCCCTTTCATGTTACCTGACACCAGGTTACAGTGCTTGCTGTGTTCGAGTTTGGTTGCTATCTGGCCAACAATTTTCTGCATGATAAACAAATTCAGCAGCATGTAGTTGACATGTTTCATGTGAATGGCTTTTTCCAGACACCAGAGGACAACCAACACATCCCGATCACACAATTCCTGATCTCCAAAAAGACGGATCACAGCAGGAGTGAAAATGGGTACATCAGTAAACAAGCAAGGATTGGCAGTATTTGGTCATGATGACAATCATGCTGCATGAGTGAAGGTAGAAATTGTGAGGATTTTTTTTACAAAAGAGGTTCAAAAATAATTCACAATGAGGAAGGTGAGTTTTATTTAAAGTTTTTATAACCTTTAAAAAAAAAAGTCATTTGTGATGCAATCAAAGGAAATCCAGTCTATTCATATCTTACAAGATAATTGTCAAATGGCCTTGACGCCAAAATATCTTCACCCAAAGGCCCGCAATGCCAGAGTCCCATTCGTCGGTTTGTAGCTCTCCCATCTCTCTCTCCACGATGTCACCCCAGCTCTCACCCTCCCCCACCAGCTTCACACAGGTCTCTTCCACCGGCTTCACACAGGTCTCATCCACCTGCTTCACACAGGTCTCATCCACCTGCTTCACACAGGTCTCTTCCACCGGCTTCACACAGGTCTCATCCACCTGCTTCACACAGGTCTCATCCACCTGCTTCACACAGGTCTCATCCACCTGCTTCACACAGGTCTCTTCCACCGGCTTCACACAGGTCTCATCCACCTGCTTCACACAGGTCTCTTCCACCGGCTTCACACAGGTCTCATCCACCTGCTTCACACAGGTCTCATCCACCTGCTTCACACAGGTCTCATCCACCTGCTTCACACAGGTCTCATCCACCTGCTTCACACAGGTGTCTTTCACCTGCTTCACACAGGTCTCATCCACCATCTTCACATAGGTCTCATTCACCGGTTTCACACAGGTCTCTTCCACCGGCTTCACACAGGTGTCTTTCACCTGCTTCACACAGGTCTCATCCACCTGCTTCACACAGGTCTCTTTCACCTGCTTCACACAGGTCTCTTTCACCTGCTTCACACAGGTCTCTTTCACCTGCTTCACACAGGTCTCATCCACCATCTTCACATAGGTCTCATTCACCGGTTTCACACAGGTCTCATCCACCGGCTTCACACAGGTCTCTTCCACCGGCTTCACACAGGTCTCTTCCACCGGCTTCACACAGGTCTCATCCACCTGCTTCACACAGGTCTCTTCCACCGGCTTCACACAGGTCTCATCCACCTGCTTCACACAGGTCTCTTCCACCGGCTTCACACAGGTCTCTTCCACCGGCTTCACACAGGTCTCATCCACCTGCTTCACACAGGTCTCATCCACCGGCTTCACACAGGTCTCTTTCACCTGCTTCACACAGGTCTCATCCACCATCTTCACATAGGTCTCATTCACCGGCTTCACACAGGTGTCTTCAACCGGTTTCACACAGGTGTCATCGACCTGCTTCGCACAGGTCTCTTCCACCGGCTTTACACAGGTGTCTTCCACAGGCTTCACACAGGTCTCCTCCACTGGCTTCACACAGGTGTCTTCCACCGGCTTCACACAGGTGTCATCGACCTGCTTCGCACAGGTCTCTTCCACCGGCTTTACACAGGTGTCTTCGACCTGCTTCACACAGGTCTCATCCACCTGCTTCACGCAGGTCTCATCCACCGGCTTCACGCAGGTCTCATCCACCTGCTTCACGCAGGTCTCATCCACCATCTTCACATAGGTCTCTTCCACTGGCTTTACACAGGTGTCTTCGACCTGCTTCACACAGGTCTCATCCACCTGCTTCACGCAGGTCTCATCCACCATCTTCACATTGGTCTCTTCCACCGGCTTCACACAGGTCTCATCCACGAACCCCTTCTTTCCATCGTCCCGAGTTCCCCCATCCTTGTTACATTCGTCGTCACATTTGTTCAATGTGGTTTTCCATTTGAACCTCCTGTTTTTGCGAAAAGACACCATCCTGCCGTTGCTCCAGCTGTGCCGGACCCTGGATGGACACATTCAATGCACATCGTGTTAAAGCTATATTCGAGTTCAGAACTGATTTCGTAATTTTTGGGTAAAACTTTGCAAAACAACATCAGTTCACATGAAGTTTTTTTTTACAAATGGGAAAGAAACTTTTGCAGAGTCGTTATTTGGGGGGTTCTGTCCAGGCTTCTGGAACTCTCTACTCATTTTGGTGAGTCGTACGTGTCGAGGATGAAGTCATTTTTACGATGATTAGCAAGTTTCCCACACGGGATTCTAAACGGGGTGGGACTGAGGAGGAAAAAAAATTGCAAATGGTGTCTTCTGTCATCGAGCCGGCAAGCTGGGAGCGCCGACTCACATTTATTGCCACATCTGATGCAATCTAAATGCTCTAATGGTGGCGAGGTGCTCCACCGATTATTCGATCCATGTACCTGTTTGATGCCGAAGGTCCGTTATATAAATTTGTCTTGGCGTCATCGTCAGTGACCAATTTCAGATTAATATCAGGATAAACTAGTTATGTGTTTTTTCTCCAGCTGGACCCTCACCAATTCACATTTATTGCCACATCTGATGCAATCTAGATGCTCTAATGGTGGCGAGGAGCTCCATCGATTATTCGATCCATGTACCTGTTTGATGCCGAAGTTCCGTTATATAAATTTGTCTTGGCGTCATCGTCAGTGACCAATTTCAGATGAATATCAGGATAAACTAGTTATGTGTTTTTCTCCAGCTGGACCCTCACCAATTCACATTTATTGCCACATCTGATGCAATCTAAATGCTCTAATGGTGGCGAGGTGCTCCATCGTTTATTCGATCCATGTATCCGTTTGATGCTGAAGTTCCGTTATATAAATTTCTCTTGGTGTCATCGCCAGTGACCAATTTCAGATGAATATCAGGATAAACTAGTTATGTGTTTTTGTTTTTTTTCCAGGTGGACTCTCACCGATTTGCCAGCAAGGTAATCCTGGGTCGAGAACTGCGACAGGTACGTTGATGTGGAAGAAGCAGGTAGGTGCAAAGAAGTAAAACCAAAGTAATTGTGGTTGTGGTTTTCATCGGATCGAAGTTGGTCCATCGATGAAGAAGCTCACGAGAAACCTTGTTCATGGAAGACGTGTCCAAGAACTACAGGAAAAGAAAAAAAGGAAAGAATTTCACAAGAAACAAGATGTAAATGATTCTTCTTTGAAGTTCTTCTAAAAAAAATTCAAGCAAAACTATGTCCAGCATGTTTATGAAAGAAAATTCCTCCAAACTTGACAAAAAGCACTTGTAACCAAGACGATTTGTACACAGAAACCATCTTGTGTTTAATCCTTCGGTTTCCTGGCTCAAAGCACCGACTTACCTGTTTGGTTCTCCCTGTTCCTTTATCCAGGTGTGCTGTGTTTCCAGCTGCAGTTACCTTTCCAAGGAGGTTCACTTTTTGCCCAGGATAGGGTTCCATTGAATGACGAGGAGAGCTCCGATAAGGAACAGTTTAAACATCGCGAATGAGAAGCGAAGAAAACGCCAAACGCCGTCGTTAAAAAAAAGGATGTGACATCACAAACGTTTTATTTTGAAATAACGGAAATGTGTGACGTCATGGAGGCAGTTACACAAATGACAACAACTCGATATGGATTATAAATGAAGGTAATTTTTGAATCACAGATGCTCACAGATCATTTGTAACTTTATTAATATTATACTGGGTGATGTTGTTTATTATTTGAGAACCATAAATAATTCCTACACACGAAACACTATAACTGTAAGGAACCTGATGTTTTGGGGGTAAATGTAGCCTACATAATGTTGTACAGACTGTGTACCGTGGTGTTTTCAGTTTTTGTCCGCTATCTGCGACACCACAAATCGAGTGGAAAAGTTGTGGTTTTAATCGAGTTGTGATCTTCAAAATGATTTTCAAGGTGATCTGCACATCTTGGGTGGATCATAAGTTGTTGCAGGAACAAGATTTTTTGATCCTCGTGGAGGATCTCCAAGTCAATCTGACTCACGTTGTTGTTCTTGTGGACTTTTTTGTTTCACAGCCTTCAGTTTTCATCGAAACTTCCTGAAACTTGGCATGTATATGTAAAAATACTCTGCGCAGACAGTAACCATCTCTGATTTTGAAAATTCCTCCGAGAAAAAAGTTATGACGTCAAAATATCTCCACTAATGGAAATCGCCTAAAAAATTATCTCCGAAACGAGGCAAGCTTTTTGAATTCTGTTTGCGGGAATCGAACGGGGCATTAGCACAGATAATTTATCGCAAACCTGATGAACATCACAATGACGTCATATTCGTTTTTATGACGTCATCATTAAGAGGACGAGGATCTTAGCTCATTTGAGCTTGCTCACTAGTAGGGCACTCGGTAGGTAGAACGCGTACCTCCACCACGTCATGCCTGATTCCACGAGTACATATCTGGCCCATGACATTGTTGAAATATCAGGCTCCGTATCGTTTTTGGCCCCATCTCTCAATGGTGAAGAATCACTTTAAAGAATTAAATAATTCTCATGTCCAGATCCAGATTCGGATCTTCACCAAAATCGAATCATTTCATCCTTGTCACACGCCCAACCTGCCCACCGAGTTTCATCCGAATCCATCCACAACTTTTTCAGATATCCTGCACACAGACAGACAGACAGATGGGGATGAAAACATCACCTCGTTCCACTCACGGTGGTGGAGGTAAAAATTGATGACGGACGGACACTCCTGCAGCTGATGGATGAAGAAATCAGGAAGAATGTGACAAAATGTCCTGCAGTTGATGGATGAAGAAATCAGGAAGAAGGTGACAAAATGTTCTTCTGCAGATCGGTCATGTGACCTTCTTGCCCCCATTGTGAGGCAGTATCTGCTTGTCGCAGATACATCTGACAGATGAATCCTTTACGTAACTCACCTGCTCTATACTTCCACCAACGAATTCGAGTTGTGTGGACATCCAGCTTAAGGTCCATCTATCGACGGGACTCATTGTGATGGAACACCCTACCCGTGAAGCACCAATCACATAGTTCATGGTCCAGTTGGGAGTCAAACCTTCTCGAAGGACATTTTATGATAAAAGATGCAAAAAGTAAACGAGTGCTTGTCTTGTTGTTGTTGTTGCTGGTTCATGCGCAGCCTGTGGGCTGCTGCTTGCATCGTTTTGTGCAAGCACTGCCGATGCAGTGCCCCCCTGTTACCAGTAAGCCGGTACTCATTTTTGCTGACCTCGGAAGGATGACAGGCTGAGTGAGTCAACCCAACCTGATGTTAATTAAATGCAGCAACAGTGGCTCAAACTCAAGACCCTAAGATCTTCAGCCAGCCACCTTGACCACCAAGCCAACAGAAGCCACAACTACCCGGGAGTAGTAGCAGCGGATGCTGCGTACTGGACACGTGATATCAACTCGAAATATTCCAGTGCGTGGGAAAGGAGACATGCTCATAGGTAAATCGAGACGTCGTTTCACACCTGCACGCATCCTTTCACTGACGTCATCAGCTTACTTCGGAGCTGGGGACTCCATGGTGATGGATCACCCGTCGGTCACACACGATGTGACATACAAGGAACGTTGGCACAGGAGGGGGCCATTTGGACCATCGTGCCCGCACTGCACCATGACCAAGTGTCAACTTGGAATGATTTTTTTTTCATCATTGGAGTGTTCTTGTTAAACCTCCCCCATAGGATCGGGGAAGGCTGATTGCTGTTTTAGGGTTTGTTTCTACAATTCGTGCCCCCCCCCAATTTTTAATGGTACCCCAGAGTTTCTTCCACCCCTTGGGGTACGAAACCGCCATTTCGGTTTTCTTTGGTTCCTTCTTTTTCTGCCAATGTCCGAGGATTTTTGGAATTACATTTTTCATCAATAATGGGAATTAAAAAGTATGCAGGGTTGACCTCATTTTAGACCTTGACCTAATTTTAAGGTCATGACCCTATTTTCGGCATTTTAACATCGGGCTAAGGTTTGTCCGATCAGAATGAAATTAACCTCTCGAGATAGCTTCGGGCAAGGCGCGTTTACACGTGACGTCACACCCCTCGGGGTTAAAGGTCAAGGTCAAATGGCAATCTGAAAAAAAAACAAAGTGCTTTTTTTTGTCATCGCTCAGTTTTGCCAAAGCGGAATGTCAAAGACCGCTTGGCCTTCCATGATATTCTTTGCATCACCATAGTGTACCTGTACGATGCAGAACGAAGGAGTTTTGGGGGTCGTTCGCGCATAGAGGGGCGAGAGAGAGGGGGGTGAGAGTGTGGGCGAGAGAGAGGGGTAGGGGCGAGAGAGGAAGGGCAAGACTAGGGGGAGAGAGGGGGGCGAGAGAGGGGGATGAGAGTGGGGGGACGAGAGAGACGGGCGAGACACCTTTTCGACACCTTTTCTTCATTCACACTTTATCCATAATGTTGAAGGTCAAGGTCAAATGGTGGTCCGAACATAATATGACCATTGGATTGCGGGCCGAGGGTAAGTATCCGGATCAGGGTTATGCTTACCCTTGGTGATTCCTTTGTGATGACAGATATCTGGGTTTTATTTCTTTGTTTTTGTTTTTTGTAAACATAATAAATTATTGAATGAGCATCGTCATATTATCGATCATAACTTACCTGGAGATGTGGACCTGACCTGACGTTGACCTCGTGCATACCTAACACGGTGCATTGTGACTCGGCTCACTGATGTGTTCTACGACGGGATGGGGAGGGGTAGAGGACGGTCGTCCATCGTTGTCGGGTTACCTGCCGGTGCCCAAAACACCCCTAAACCCATGCCTGTGTACACACCGTGCAGGTGTGTACTGTGTCGCCTGGGTTTAAATCTTCATATTCTGTGCCTCACACACACCTTGCTCGAGCGTGCAAACACGTGACCAAACTGCACGAACAATCATTACAATTAGCTTGAAAAAGTTCAATGAAACAGCAGCGAAGAAGAAAGCATTTTGTAAAACGGTTGAGAAACAAAGGGCCAACAATGTTCGAGTGATTGGCACGAGGAGGTCACGCACACCACGTGCGAGCATCACCTGCCGTGAACAGGTGTGGGCTGATTAAGGGCGCTGAGTCCGGGCAGTGTGACCCGTGGGGGGGGGGGTGTGGTGGGGGGGTGGTGGGGGTGGGGGTGTGGTGGGGGGTGGTGGGGGTGGGGGTGTGGTGGGGGTGGTGGTGGTGGTGGGGGTGGGGGTGGGGGTGTGGTGGTGGTGGTTGTGGTGGTGGTGGTTGTGGTGGTGGTGGTTGTGGTGGTGGTGGTTGTGGTGGTGGTTGTGGTGGTGGTGGTGGTGGTGCATGCTGTGCGCTCTCGCTGTCCTGGCTCCCTGTCTCGGGTGGTTCTTCAGGGCACAGAGCCGTAAAAACGTGCGGGGGATGAAAGGTATCAAGGTGAGTGAGCCACAACAAGCTCACGACCACATTTAACACCATTATATAAATATAAAATTCTCTCTCACACAACCTGTGGCTACAATCGTGTCATGTGACATGATTATGATTGAAACAACGACTGAGTCGGAACAAACCGTTTCAAAAATGGTACTCGCTGCTTAGTTGCTTGACTCAGCATTTAACTGCGATGGAGCACGGACAAACAACCATAGGTTGGTAATAATAGCGCAGGCTTTGATGGGCCTTGTGGCCTCCTGCGTCGATGTTCCCTGTAAGGACACTCACTACGAACTCGAACGGCACTCCAGAGAGCGCACACCTCCACCAGGTGAGCAGTTTACGGTTGGTATCCCACTGAGAGGCCGGATCTGGATTCGGACCCGAACCAAAAATCGAATCTGCTTGTTCTCGTCACCGAACCAACTCGTCCACAATTTTTGGAGATATGTGATACTGTTACGAATTTGGAAGCTGATTGCACACCCCATTCAGGTCCCAAAGATCGGTTATATCGGTAGGGACATGTGTTAGTAGTTTGGGCCCCGTCCCTTTGTTTAATGGGTGATTAAATGTTCATGCGCTGCAGAGTTATTACTTACAAAACCTGATGACTTCCATCCTCTGTTTGTGTGTTTGTTTGTGTGTTTGTTTGTGTGTTTGTTTGTTTGTGTGTTTGTTTGTTTGTAGGCACGATAACTCGAGAACGGAAGAAGCTACCAATGTCAAATTACACCACGTGATTCAGGAGGGTGACAGCTGGCGCTGATTAGATTTTGGTCAAAATCGGTCAAAGGTCAAGGTCACAGTGAGGTCAAAAATTCGATTTTTGATTGTTTTGTACAGAATCATCGAAGAAACTTCTGGTTTGCGTCGCTACCTTCTCGAGAGACAACTTTTATTAGACAAGGTCAGAGGTCAAGTTGATGATTTCCTAAGTACCAGTCTATGACTGCTTGTTTTGATAGTCAGGGTTTTCTTTTACATTTTCAACTACAACAACAACACCTTCGCCGTGCTCCATCCTGACGCCATGACGCTCGCGGTGGGCGGAGTTCAATGAAGGACTTGGCATCTCTCTCGACCAATCAGAAGATGCGATCGAGTTTGCCATCGTTCGGCCAATGGGAGCCAACGCAGGACAATATTACTCATCTTCCTGTTTGAGGGGCGGTCCGCCGTGACACCCGCCACGCCCCCCGGTCCAATCAGCGGACTTCGCGCCCCTTTTGGCCAATCACAGGGGCTACGAGCGGATCGCGCGCCAAAACCGTCCAGTAAGGGGGGGAGGGGTTACGAGAGGGAGTCCCATCCCCCCTGGACGGGGAGTGAATAATTTGATCAGCGCGATCCGACTGGGGGCAGTTGGGGTTTGCCTGCCGGATCGTCTCGGATCGCCTCGCCTTGCCCGCTGGCCCTCGCTGCCTTGTCCTCCCTCGTGCTGGTTGGCGTCCGTCCTTCACCCTCCGTCATTGTTGCTTGGAGTGGCATCGTTGTTGCGGGTTTGAGTCCCGCCGAGCCAGAACGTCGTAGACCGCACGAGGCAGACAGGTCCAAGCCAGCTCTGGTCTCCAGCTCACCTTTCCTCGAGCTGGAGGCCTTCAATAAAGACCTGACGGGGTCCATTTCTGGGTATTTGTGTGTGTGTCTGTGTCCGTGGGCCCCGTCCGATAAGTAAAAACTGTTAAGTGCCTGTGTTCCTTGTACATTATTTGCCTTGCTATATTCAGATAACTCTGCCCTTACGTGCTCCCCTCGTTCCCCAATTATTGTTGTAAATAAATCCCCTCTTGTTGAATGTCCCAGCTCGTCCTTGTCCTTTCAATCATTGGTTTGCTGCGCTGCGAACGGGAATTAGGAGGCCTCATTGTTGCCGTAATCGTGCAATCGGCCTGGCAGGATTCTGGTACTCTCCGCTCAGGGTACGACTCGGATCCGGCTCGGTAACGGTCCGGAGTGCGCAAATCCTGCCGAGGGTGAATTTCCCCTGTGGTTTGGATGACGTGGGTATTTAGGTATATTGAAATTGGCAATTGACCCTATCCCACGTGGTCGACCTATTGGCGATCTTCGGTCCGATGTGGGACCCGTGACCTTTCGGATTTATCTGAATGGTACGACAAATTCCGGGTGTTCGGTGGAGCCAACTCTACTGATCCCTCTAGCGGTTGTGCTCGCCACCAAGACCCGGCCCCACAACAATACTATCTCTTAATGGTGAAGAACCGCTTCAAAATCGCGGACCCGGATCTTCACCGAAATCGAATCGATTCGTCCGTGTCACACACACACACACACACAACCGGTCCACCAAATTTCGTCTGAATCCGTCCATATCTTTTTTGAGACATCCTGCTCACAGACAGACAAACATGGGTTACAACATGACCTCCATTCATGTTCGGTGGTGGATGTACTTGTTTCATCGGTGGTCGTGTGATGTTTCTATTCAATGTGGAGAAGATTCTTTCAACGCTCGACTTCTGACTCTGAAATAGGATCAGACGGCATCGGCTCATGTGTCCGAAAAACCTGCTGGGCTGGTCTTGCACATCCTCCCTCTGCCCTTTTCACCCTGTCATTTGCACAAGGGTCATCTTCCATTTGCTTGGAAATCCACAAACATCACGACGTCACATAAAAAGGTCCAAAAACAGATCGGTTTGCTTCCAATCATCAGTAAGGACATGGAATCCATCATCATTCCATGACCTTTGGTCACTTTCTGCGACTCATTGGGACTGACTCAATTGGTCAATTCCCCAACCCGGATCTCAACCAATGGTACTCCATCTCTGCTGGATCTGATTTTGACAAATTTGCCTGAAAATATCTGCTACACTTCCTCCGCTCTAATCGGTTCTTCTGACCACGTGCTTGTCAAAGTGGACATCTCTCTGGCTGTTATCAGAGAACCACCTCAACGCCGTTGAGACTGGCAGGGTCTCCAAGCAGCCATTGAAAGTTATAGACTGGTCTCCTATCGCTACTTCCTCGAACATCGACTCATCCTGGGAATTCTTTCAAAGAAACTTGCTCTCCCTCATGCACAGATTTATCCCCTCTTGTGTTCAGTTGTCCTCCGTTCCTGCTGTCCATAGTTCACTGAAGCTTGTGGCGAGGCAGTTGTCCTGAAACAACTTACCTTTGCCTCATGGAAAGCAAACCCAACTGAGGGTAATCTCAGTTCCTTCCATAAAGCTCGGAACAAGTGTGTATCTACCCTCAGGAGAGCCAGAAAACAACATCTTTCTCATCTCAAGTCTGAACTATCAAACATCTCTCCCTCCTCCAAATCCTCGTGGCATCCAATCAAATCTGTTTCTGGTGTGTTCCCCCTCCATCCCCTCCCTTTGGGCCCTGTCACACCTTGACGTTTTAGCCAGCGTATGGCAAGGTATCAAAATGTATGTAAAACACTGGCGTACGCTGAACTATTGATGTTTTTTTTTTAAGTTTTGGGCATATTCATAACGAGTTGGACGTATGCATAACGTATTAGGAACATACACAGAACATTTCAATCACAAACAGATAACTTATACCAACGAATGCTGAGCGTGTTGTCGGCGTTCACAACCTATGCCCAACGATAGTCGAACTTATGCATAGCGCGCGGCAGCGTATCGCCGACGATCACGTGGCGAAGGCTATTAATAGGCTGCGACTCGACGATTCAAATCATAACCGGACGAGACATCGAAGTGTGAAGCCGCTGTCACACCTTGACGTTTTAGCCAGCGTATGCCGACGTATGAAAAATTTGCCGAACCAAGCTGGCACATGTCGAATACGTTATGGGTAAGTTTTGTATACGTTAAGAGTACGTTGGCATACGTCGTAGTGTGCTGGCATACGTCGTCATACGCCGAGGCATGTTGAAAATTTCTTGACATACTCTGCATATGACACACATTCCGCATACGCTGGCTCTAAGTTGTGGGCACGTTACGCGATCGTTGACACACGTTGACGTAATGGTTAGCGTCAGTGTTCCGGACTCCCTGGTTTTTTTTTTTTTGGTTTTTTTTTTCCTTCGGCATGACGGTGATGTTAACACTTCGATTTCTAGTGCGGTCAAGGTGCGGTGCTAAATGGTCAAGGTGTGACAGGGCCTTTACCTCAAATGGCCGCACTGCTGTTACCGCATGTGAAAAGGCTGAATGCCTAAACTCGGTGTTTGCATCGAAATCTTGTGTCCAAAACCGATCACTTTCTCTACCCACCTTACCCAGTCACACCCAACTGTCCCTGCACTCTGTGTCCTTTTCTCCTGACAAGGTGGAGAGCTTGCTGTCAAACCTCAACTCAGAATCTGCAACCAGTCCAGACTGCATCAGCCCACGTGCCCTAAAAACTGCTCCGCTGCTCTTGCTCACCTTCTCTCTGTTCTATTCACCCTCTCATTTGCTCAAGGTCATCTGCCATCTGCTTGGAAATCGGCAAACATTACCGCTCTGCATAACAAAGGTGCAAAAACAGATCCCTGTAACTACAGACCAATCAGCCTTCTCCCAATCATCAGCAAGGTTATGGAATCCATCATCGCTTCAGACATTAAATCCTTTCTCTTCTCCAATGGCTTGATTTCCGATCTTCAATTTGGTTTCAGACCAGGTCACTCTACCCTGGATATGCTGCTTCTGCTCTCCCATCAATGGATGGAGGTCCTCAATGCCAGACAGGAAATCTGAGCCGTATCCCTGGACATATCACGTGCTTTTGACACAGTCTGGCACCCTGCACTACTCACCAAACTCTCTTCCCATGGTATTGAAGGCCATTTCCACTCATGGCTCGCAGACTTCCTCTCCTGTCACAGTCACCGTGTGGCCCTAAATGGAGTTCTTTCATCCCCTCTTTCATCCCATTCATATTTGCAGTGTGAGTTATTTTCAATGAATTTCCTTGTTTTAATTGCTGTTTTGACATTGATTTGTTGTTAGCGGGAGCGCTATGAGGTGGTGGGGGCGGAGGGGAGGAGAGGAGTGGCTCATTTTGAGAGGTTATAGATTTTGCTGACAGTTGAATATTTGCTGTACACAAGTAGGCAAACTCTGCTTCAGAATTTTTTTATGTTGTTGTTCACCACATTTGCTGTAGAGTCCACAGCTTAGACGTCCAGCAAAGGCGTTGTGAAAAACATAAAATGTGAAAGAGGTTCAATTCTTCTTCTCTTCTTCTCTTCTTCTTCTTCTTCTTCTTGCGTATGGCAGCTTGGCTGCTGGGTAACTATCGTTTTGTTGGGGCGCGACGTTACCCCTGATGCTGTGGTCCTATACCAGTATACTGCTACTCATAGCTGTTTCGCCTACCTCGGAAGGATGACAGGCTGAGTCAACCCCACCTGATGTTAATTCAGTGGAAAACGGGGCTCAAACTCAGGACCCTAAGATCCCAAGGCTGCCACCCTAACCACAAAGCCACCACCAGTCTTTTCAAGTTCATTGAAAATCATTCACATTCCATGTGTCCAATCACATAAAATTGGGTTCATTCAGGAATGACAATCTTACCTGGAGCAAAAATCCAACCTATCGCTACACCTGCCGGACATCTCCACATATTTGTTCTCACGAAGCCAGCACGATTCACTCCCAACGCAAATGGCTCTTTTTGGGATTGCACTTGACGCTCAGTTTGTTGGAAAAGGGTTCACCGTATATAACCTGTGGCCACAATACGTGCCTTACATACCTGATTTCTCCCATAGGGCCCGTGAGGCATTAAGACAATGTCTACCAGACCAGCTGAAGGACAACACTTTTGCAACGGTCTTGAAAGACGATACGACCACAAAGCGTTGGCTGGCGCAGCTCATGAAAAACTTGCAGGAAGGGGTAGTTACAGACCCCCGTGGTATCCCCTTGCCAGCACAGTGAATTGGGATGAATGAAAGTACTCTGCCTACCTTTTTGTGGCAGTTTGGAGTTTTGTAATCGACGAAGCCAAGAAAGTGCCTCCTGCCTCCAGCGCTAATCACATGACTGTTGCAGTTTGAACTTCTTTTGCCAACACCTGTTTTCACATGATATTTAATCTTTTTTTTAAGTCTTTGAGCCTTTCTTATTCCTCTTCTTGTTTTTCTTCTTCAGTCTTCTTCTTCATCATGTTTTGTTTGTTTTTGTCCTGATGCCAAGAAGGCCTTAAAATTGGAATTCATACCAAAGTGTGTTTGTTTTCAGAGTTGGTTAATGAACTGCTGATCCAATGCTGTTACAAGCAGCCTTCAATTGCTCGGACCCATGGTTTAAAAAAAAAAAAAGAGGGAGGGATGAAAGGCGAGAAGATTTTGTGTGCATTTCAATAGGTCACGATATTTTGTGGGCCGTGTTGGTGGAAATAGTTATTTGTTTTCCGTTTTGTGATGTTCGAATTGTTGTAAGTGCTCGTTTGATTGACCTGAGAAACGTTTGGAGCGCGATTTTGCTGTCCGATACAAATGAGGCACCGCAGCGTCTCCGTCGCCGCTCTCCGTGAACGTGACGACCCGAAACCGTGCCCCTCAATTTCAGGTGAATACCTTTTCCATCCGTCGTGGACACACCGTTCATCAAGTACCGATTTGTGAAAGCGGTACTTTTTGTGCTAAAAGGAAAGTAAGATGTTCATATTTATTGTTAGTACATGGAGGTGCGGTGAGGAGTGCAGATTTCCGTCAGCCATCATAATGCAGTGTGAAGAGTTCACAGAAATGTACAGGAACAAGATAAGTTTAAAATATGAACAGTTGGTAAAACGAATGAGATTCTTCACAACATTTGTTTATACCAACATTCCAGTTGGAAAAGTTTAGATTTTCTTTTGAACAGCTTAGTTGATGGCTAATTGTCCAGTAAAATGAGGAGTGTTTGCAACAACCTCTCAAACTGGCTGTTTCCATTTACAATAAACAATGTGCTCACTTTCTTCATACGAAGATGATCACTTTGGATACAAACTTTTTCTTTCGTTTTTTTTTTTCTTTACCGAGTGAAAACTTCATTTTTGAGGAACTGCTTCTCAAGCAATGACTTGTAAATGTACCTGTATAAAATGTTTTCTCACCTGCTCGCATCGTGGCCACGTAGCTCGTCAGATCCGTGGAGTGCATGAGGAAGAGACGCATTTCATTGGTTCAAGGCATTGGGTGTTTCAAAAGTCTTGGGACTATTTAAATGCTTTATTTTGAAAAGGGTAAACGAGATTCAAAATTAACGGTCACCCATCACAAAGGAGAGACTTGGGAGATTATTTTTTGGCCCTTTGATGTACAGTGATGGACGGCGTGAATGACCTGTTTGATGTGACCACGGCGGGCCGGGCAAGCGACGGTGAAATTCTGTGTCACCTCCTTACACACTCCTCCACAGGTATCTTGAGATGTAAACATCCTCCGCGTAGCCCCACGTGAAGAAATCCAGCGGATTGAGTCTTCTTTTTCTTGTGTATGGCAGCTTGGCTGCTGGGTAGCCATCATTTTGTTGGGGCACGGCTGTGCCGCTGATGCTGTGCCCCTATACCAATACAGTGGTACTCATTTCGCCGACCTCAGAAGGATTACAGGCTGATTCAACCCCACCTGGTGTTAATTCAGCAGCCAATGGGGCTGGAACTCAGGACCCTAAGATTGCAAGCCAGCCACCCCAGCCACGAAGATAACACCAGGTTTTGCAGATTGAGCGAGGTCTGGGGAATGGTGAGACCAAATGTGCTTTGTCTTGAAGGAGACAACCCTGTTGTCAAACTTCTCTGCCTCGTAGTTGGTGCATGTGAGAGTTTGTCATGTTGTGCCAAAGACTGAGCTCTTTTGAGCGCCAATGAGAGGACCTCCTTGGACTTTGAGTGACAGGTTGTGTCGCCACCTCAGCGTTCTCTTCTGAACACCCGGTCTTCATTCTCTCTGATTTCTTGAGATTGTGAACAGTGCCTTCTTTCTGAAACATCCTGGCATTGTGAAGAATACAGTTCTTGCTCGGTGGGTCTTTCACTTTGAAATGATTGCGATAAATCCAGAGACTTGATCATAGACTTCATCTCAAGGTACCATTCTACGACATTACTTCGTCGTTGTGCTTTGCACAACACATTATACTCCTGATTCATGAACCTTGGGAGAGACAATTTACCCACTTCCTACAACATAACCTGAAAATGAAATAACAATTACATTTACTAATGTTCAACACAATGGAAATAGTGCCAAGACTTTTGAACCATCCTACACCTGTAAAGATTGATCATTGATGATCCTTTATATACACGAACATGTGATGAGTAGTCTTGTATCTACGTGGCGTGAAAGGAGCGAATAATGAAGGAAGGATGGACTGTTGGAAGGATGAATGAGTGAGGGTGAGAAGTCGGATAGTGAAGAATTTTAGTGAAAAATGCTTTCGCTCAAACATATCACTGCATTATGCACTGTACTTTAAACAAATGGATACATGAGCATGTTGGGTATTATTTTCAATAAAATTGTGTCACTGTGCTTCATGTTGTTTGTACTTCACCAAACGATGTCAAGCAATGTAGTTTAGGGGAAGAGATGAAGGTAAACAGAAACGAAGATGGAGGTGAGGGAAGGAACAAAGCTTGTGAGAGATGAACAATTAACAACAATACTGTACTACAGGAAGATGTAATGGGACATGAACATGGTGGATGTCTAAACAACGCTTTGGTGTGAAGAACAAGAGCTGAGAGCCACAGAACAACCAGGGAATTAAATAATGATTAACAACATTCATTATTATTATTATTTAATATGTCACCTGTGGTTGCTGGTTACATCATTGCTGGGAGCGTGGCTGTGCTGCTGTTGCAGTGCCCTCTGTTTACAGTAACATGGTATTCATTTTGCTGACTTCGGAAGGATGACATTTCTGAGTCAACCCACCTGGTGTTATTTAACAGCACGAAAGGGGCTCGAACTCAAGATCCGGAGATCTTAAACCAGCCACCTTAACCGTTAAGCCAACATCAGGCTTCGCATTATAGATATAAATATGCTAACATGTACAACTAGAACGGCACTTGGTAGAGTTACAATTACAATGAATAATCCCAAGTGAGACGGACGCTTGTCTCCTGATGGAGGGCGGTTGTAGTTGGGATACATTCGGTGATGATTTATTTTCACTTTGATGGGAAGTGATGGGCCCGTGCAGACTGAAAGGCCTGATAACGTGATTGTTTCCCCACATTGAAAACTGTGAAGGATGAGCGAGTCCTCAATTAATCAAAAATGGTCCTTTCGTTTTTGTCCTGGGAAAGGAGACCCTTGGACCTTTTTAAATCTTATCAAAGAAGTCCAAAGGGTGTAAAGTCTGAAAGGTGTTGTAAAAGGGTCCTTAATAGACTATAAAGGGTACATAGGGCGTTTAAAAGGTCGACCAAATAAGGGGACGATAGGTCTGTGGCATCTTAAGTTCTAAATGTTACATTCCAAAAGTAGTTTTGGTCTAAAGGATGTAAATGTCGAAAGGATATTCAAAGGTCTGAGGCTTTAAAAGGCTCTTTCGGGGTCGAAAGGTCTGTGGTATTTAAAGGGTATGTCTGAACAGTTACAGTTTAAAGATTCCAAGAAGCGTAAGGGTGTGCAGTTTTAACGGGCGAAAGGTATATGGGTATGTTCCAAAAGTAGTTGGGGTCTAAAAAAGGATGTAAATTTCTGAAAGGTCTTAAAAAGTCTTGGGGTTTCAAGACTCTAAGCAATCCAAAGGTGCAAAGGGTACATTCCAATCGTAGTTGGGCTCTTACGGAATCTAAAGGGTGTAAAGTGTCGAAAGGGACTAAAAAGGACAAAGTACTGTCCACTCTCTGCCACCCCTGAACCATTTCTTCCTCATTATTCAAAGCCTCGTCCTGGCGGCGGAGTTGCTCTCTTCACCAAAGACTCTATTCATCACTCACCATGCACTGCACTCTCTCTCCCACACGCCTCGGAATACTTCTGGCTACGGCTTCCCTCCACTCCCACCTCATGTTGAAATGTGTGTTGTACCGTCCACGAAACAGCGATGACTCCATTTACATCTCACTCTCCGAAAACATGGACCAACTTCAATCCTCTCATCCCAACTCTCTCTTCCTCACATGTGGTGACTTAAATTGTCATCATGCCAGTTGTGTGGGTACTTCTCTCACCTACCATGGCACTTCAGCAAAAGTCTTCTGTGACTCATTGGGACTGACTCAATCTGTCAACTTCCCAACCCGGATCTCAACCAACGGTATTCCATCTCTTCTGGATCTGATTTTGACCAATTTCCCTGAAAATTTCTGTTCTTCCTCCGCTCCAATCAGTTCATCTGACCACATGCTTGTCAAAGTGGACATCTCTGGCTGTTATTGGAGAACCACCTCAGCACCGTCGAGTCTGGCATTTCACTCAGGCCGAATGGCAGGGTCTTCAAGCAGCCATCACACTTCTAGACTGGTCTCCCATCTCTACTTCCTCCAACATCAACTCATCCTGGGAATTCTTTCAAAGAAACTTGCCCTCTCTCTCTCTCTCATTCACAGATTTATCCCCTCCCGTCTTCCGTTGTCCTCCCCTTTCTCCCACCCAAGGTACACTGAAGCTTGGGCGAGGCAGTTGTCCTGAAACACTTTCCTTCACCTGATGGAAGGCGAATTCAACTGAAGGTAATCTCAGTTCCTTCCACAAAGCTTGGAACAAGTGTGTGTCTACCCTCAGGAGAATCAGAAAACAACATCTTTCTAATCTCAAGTCTGAACTCTCAAACCTATCTCCCTCCTCCAAATCCTGGTGGCATCTCGTTATGTCTGTTTCTGGTGTATGTTCCCCCTCCATCCCCTCCCTTATGTCAAATGGCCACACAGCTGACACTGCACGTGATAAGGCTGAATGCCTAAACTCTGCATCTGCTTCTAAATCTTGTGTCCCAAACGCATCGCTTTCTGGACCACCTTATTCAGTCGCACCCAGCTGTTCCTGGACACTGTCCTTTTCATCTGAGAAGGTAGAGAGCTTGCTGTCAAACTTCGACTCAGATTCTGCAACAGGTCCAGATGGCAACAGCCCACGTATCTGAAAAACCTGCTCTGCTGCTCTTGCACCACCTCCCTCTGCTCTTTTCACCCTGGGGGATTCAGACCAGGTCATTCTTCCCTGGATATGCTGCTTCTGCTCTCCCAACAATTGATGGAGATCCTCAATGCCAGATATGAAATTAGAGCCATCTCCCTCGACATAGTGCATGCTTTCAATACAGTCTGGCACCCTGCCCTGCTCACCAAACTCTCTTGCTTTGGTATCCAATGACATCTCCACTCATGGCTCACAGATTTCCTCTCCTGTCATAGTCAAGGTGTGGCCCTTAACGGAGTTCTCTCATCCCCTCTTCCTGTCCAGGCTGGAGTTCCTCAAGGTAGCTTTCTGGGCCCTGTTCTTTTACTGGTTTTCATCAATGATCTCTCCGACTCTGGAAAATCCTCTTTATCTCTTTGCTGATGACTCCACCCTCTGCCGTTCCATGTGTCATCCCTCAGACCAGCAAGCAGCAGCTTCTTCACTTACTGCAAATCTGCATAAAATCACAAGCTTGGAACATGTCTTTCAATGCCTGACGGAGTACTTCTCTCCCCTATGGGCTGGTGCTCCTGCCTCTCACCTTTCTTGGCTTCACGCTGTGGAAGCAAAGGCACTTAGGATCATTGATATCTCCCACGATGAGGCTGAGTTTGGATCTCTCACTGCAGCCAAGTCAGTGTTCTTTTTGTCTTCTACCATCTCCTCTCTGGCGTCGCACCCCCCCCCCCCGTTCCCTACTCTGTCTGTGATCTGTCCCCCCTCCCCCCATATTTCCGCAGGGTGCTCTAGGTCCACCAGGAACCCCCTTCTGGTAAACTTCCAAAATCAGGAATCACTACACACCTTCACCCTTTCATTCCTCTTTTTTCCTGCCTTTGGAACAAACTCCCACACTCTCTTCAATCCCAAGTGGAAACAAAAAATCGAAAAGCAAGAGGATATGAATGACGTCAAGAGATTAAAATTTAATTAAGAGGCGAAGTTAAATTATGATGAATTTTAAATTAAACAATGATGAAACGTCGACGGAACATCTCGTGAGATGACTAAATCTCACGATACCTGATGGACGTGCAACCACATATTACATTTTGAGTTAATTAGCTAATTATGTCACCACCTGGATGGAAATTTAAAAAGGACTTCATTCGTATATTGACGGCATGAATCATCATGCCGAGTTACAAAACGGTTCGTTGAGCCTCGGAGGAGGAAAAATAACGAAAAAAAATATTAATGGACCCATTGACTGACTGAAGGGCACATTGTGGCTTTAAAAGGTTATTGCGACCTCGTCGGAGATGAAGCAAAAATGATAAAAACAGATTGACTCAAAATACTCCATCCAATCATTGTTGGCTTCGCAGCACCGAACCAGGATTGCATCCAAAGCCTGTGGAGCCAGCAAACCAAACAGAACATTCCTGGCTTTTCAAGATAAACCAGGGGTGTTGATAACAATGTGGATGTGGGGTGTTGATAACAATGTGGATGTGGGGTGTTGATAACAATGTGGATGTGGGGTGTTGATAACAATGTGGATGTGGGGTGTTGATAACAATGTGGATGTGGGGTGTTGATAACAATGTGGATGTGGGGTGTTGATAACAATGTGGATGTGGGGTGTTGATAACAATGGGAATGTGGGGTGTTGATAACAATGTGGATGTGGGGTGTTGATAACAATGGGAATGTGGGGTGTTGATAACAATGGGGATGTGGGGTGTTGATAACAATGGGGATGTGGGGTGTTGTGTTGATAACAATAGGGATGTCCGTGCTGTGTTGTTAACAATGGGAATGTGGGGTGTTAATAACAATGGGGATGGGTGTTAATATCAATTGGAATGTGGGGTGTAAATAACAATGGGGATGTGTGGTGTTGATAACAATGGGGGATGTGGGGTGTTAACAATGGGGATGTGGGGTGTTGTGTTGTTAACAATAGGGATGTGGGGTGTTGTGTTGTTAACAATAGGGATGTCGGTGTTGTGTTGTTAACGGGAACGTGAGGTGTTCATAACAATGGGATGTGGGATGTGGGGTGTTAATAACAATGGGGATGTGGGGTGTTAATAACAATGGGATGTGCTGTGTTAATAACAATGGGGATGTGGGGTGTTAATAACAATGGGGATGTGAGCTGTTTTGTTGTTAACAATAGGAATGGCCATGCTGTGTTGTTAACAATGGGGATGTGGGGTGTTAATAACAATGGGGATGTGGGGTGTTAATAACAATGGGGATGTGAGGTGTTGTGTTGTTCACAATAGGGATGTCGGTGCTGTGTTGCTAACAATGGGAATGTGGGATGTTCATATCAGTGGCCTCGAGATATGTGCACTCGCCTTTAAGTTGGCTACCCTGGGTTCGAATCCCGACGCAGTTATGAAGTGTTGTCCTGGTATTTTACAGGGAGAGCGATTCATCAATGTGTTTGCCGTCCCTCGGATGGACATTAAACGGGAATCCCGTCTCCCAGCATTAGTTAGTGGATGTTAAAGATCCCACTGTGTCCTTCGCGATGAGTAGGCGAGCTATCTACGGTGTACCAAGTTCAAAACACTCTGGAGTATTTTCAAGCTTTGTTCAAAACATTTCCGAGTGTTTTAAACTTGTTGCACCAGTACCATGAACAAAGTACCAATTCCTACGTGGACTGTGGGTGCCAAGTGGTCCCTTTCATGTTACCTGACACCAGGTTACAGTGCTTGCTGTGTTCGAGTTTGGTTGCTATCTGGCCAACAATTTTCTGCATGATAAACAAATTCAGCAGCATGTAGTTGACATGTTTCATGTGAATGGCTTTTTCCAGACACCAGAGGACAACCAACACATCCCGATCACACAATTCCTGATCTCCAAAAAGACGGATCACAGCAGGAGTGAAAATGGGTACATCAGTAAACAAGCAAGGATTGGCAGTATTTGGTCATGATGACAATCATGCTGCATGAGTGAAGGTAGAAATTGTGAGTTTTTTTTTTACAAAAGAGGTTCAAAAATAATTCACAATGAGGAAGGTGAGTTTTATTTAACGTTTTTATAACCTTTAAAAAAAAAGTCATTTGTGATGCAATCAAAGGAAATCCAGTCTATTCATATCTTACAAGATAATTGTCAAATGGCCTTGACGCCAAAATATCTTCACCCAAAGGCCCGCAATGCCAGAGTCCCATTCGTCGGTTTGTAGCTCTCCCATCTCTCTCTCCACGATGTCACCCCAGCTCTCACCCTCCCCCACCAGCTTCACACAGGTCTCTTCCACCTGCTTCACACAGGTCTCATCCATCTGCTTCACACAGGTCTCCTCCAGCAGCTTCACACAGGTCTCATCCACCTGCTTCACACAGGTCTCATCCACCTGCTTCACACAGGTCTCATCCACCAGCTTCACACAGGTCTCATCCATCTGCTTCACACAGGTCTCCTCCAGCAGCTTCACACAGGTCTCATCCACCGGCTTCGCACAGGTGTCTTCCACCGGCTTCACACAGGTCTCATCCACCGGCTTCACACAGGTCTCTTCCACCAGCTTCACACAGGTCTCATCCACCTGCTTCACACAGGTGTCTTCCACCTGCTTCACACAGGTCTCATCCACCTGCTTCACACAGGTCTCTTCAACCGGCTTCGCACAGGTCTCTTCCACCTGCTTCACACAGGTCTCATCCACCGGCTTCACACAGGTCTCATCCACCTGCTTCACACAGGTGTCATCCGCCTGCTTCACACAGGTCTCTTCCACCGGCTTCACACAGGTCCCATCCACCTGCTTCACACAGGTCTCTTCCACCGGCTTCACACAGGTCTCTTCCACCTGCTTCGCACAGGTCTCATCCAGCTTCACACAGGTCTCTTCCACCTGCTTCACACAGGTCTCATCCAGCTTCACACAGGTCTCTTCCACCTGCTTCACACAGGTCTCATCCAGCTTCACACAGGTCTCTTCCACCTGCTTCACACAGGTCTCATCCAGCTTCGCACAGGTCTCATCCAGCTTCACATAGGTGTCATCCACCGGCTTCACACAGGTGTCTTCGACCGGCTTCACACAGGTGTCATAGACCTGCTTCGCACAGGTCTCTTCCACCGGCTTTACACAGGTCTCCTCCACCGGCTTCACACAGGTGTCTTCGACCTGCTTCACACAGGTCTCATCCACCTGCTTCAAGCAGGTCTCATCCACCTGCTTCACGCAGGTCTCATCCACCTGCTTCACACAGGTCTCATCCAGCTTCGCACAGGTCTCATCCAGCTTCACACAGGTCTCATCCACCTGCTTCACACAGGTCTCTTCCACCGGCTTCACACAGGTCCCATCCACCTGCTTCACACAGGTCTCTTCCACCGGCTTCACACAGGTCTCTTCCACTGGCTTCACACAGGTCTCTTCCACCTGCTTCACACAGGTCTCTTCCACTGGCTTCACACAGGTCTCTTCCACCTGCTTCGCACAGGTCTCATCCAGCTTCACACAGGTCTCTTCCACCTGCTTCACACAGGTCTCTTCCACCTGCTTCACACAGGTCTCATCCAGCTTCGCACAGGTCTCATCCAGCTTCACATAGGTGTCATCCACCAGCTTCACACAGGTGTCTTCGACCGGCTTCGCACAGGTCTCTTCCACCGGCTTTACACAGGTCTCCTCCACCGGCTTCACACAGGTGTCTTCGACCTGCTTCACACAGGTCTCATCCACCTGCTTCACGCAGGTCTCATCCAGCTGCTTCGCACAGGTCTCATCCACCTGCTTCACACAGGTCTCTTCCACCGGCTTCACACAGGTCTCTTCCACCTGCTTCGCACAGGTCTCATCCAGCTTCACACAGGTCTCTTCCACCTGCTTCACACAGGTCTCATCCAGCTTCGCACAGGTCTCATCCAGCTTCACATAGGTGTCATCCACCGGCTTCACACAGGTGTCTTCGACCGGCTTCACACAGGTGTCATAGACCTGCTTCGCACAGGTCTCTTCCACCGGCTTTACACAGGTCTCCTCCACCGGCTTCACACAGGTGTCTTCGACCTGCTTCACACAGGTCTCATCCATCTGCTTCAAGCAGGTCTCATCCACCTGCTTCACGCAGGTCTCATCCACCTGCTTCACACAGGTCTCATCCAGCTTCGCACAGGTCTCATCCAGCTTCACGCAGGTCTCATCCAGCTGCTTCGCACAGGTCTCATCCACCTGCTTCACACAGGTCTCATCCACCGGCTTCACACAGGTCTCATCCAGCTTCACACAGGTCTCTTCAATCGGCTTCACACAGGTGTCATCCACCGGCTTCACACAGGTGTCTTCGACCGGCTTCACACAGGTGTCATCGACCTGCTTCGCACAGGTCTCTTCCACCGGCTTTACACAGGTGTCTTCCACAGGCTTCACACAGGTCTTCTCCACTGGCTTCACACAGGTGTCTTCGGCCTGCTTCACACAGGTCTCCTCCACTGGCTTCACACAGGTGTCTTCGACCTGCTTCACACAGGTCTCATCCAGCTTCACACAGGTCTCCTCCACCGGCTTCACACAGGTGTCTTCGACCGGCTTCACACAGGTCTCATCCACCTGCTTCACACAGGTCTCATCCACCTGCTTCACGCAGGTCTCATCCACCTGCTTCACGCAGGTCTCATCCACCTGCTTCACGCAGGTCTCATCCACCATCTTCACATAGGTCTCTTCCACTGGCTTTACACAGGTGTCTTCAACCTGCTTCACACAGGTCTCTTCCACCTGCTTTACACAGGTATCATCCACCTGCTTCACGCAGGTCTCATCCACCTGCTTCACGCAGGTCTCATCCACCATCTTCACATAGGTCTCTTCCACTGGCTTTACACAGGTGTCTTCAACCTGCTTCACACAGGTATCATCCACCTGCTTCACACAGGTCTCTTCCACGAACCCCTTCTTTCCATCGTCCCGAGTTCCCCCATCCTTGTTACATTCGTCGTCACATTTGTTCAATGTGGTTTTCCATTTGAACCTCCTGTTTTTGCGAAAAGACACCATCCTGCCGTTGCTCCAGCTGTGCCGGACCCTGGATGGACACATTCAATGCACATCGTGTTAAAGCTATATTCGAGTTCAGAACTGATTTCGTAATTTTTGGGTAAAACTTTGCAAAACAACATCAGTTCACATGAAGTTTTTTTCACAAATGGGAAAGAAACTTTTGCAGAGTCGTTATTTGGGGGGTTCTGTCCAGGCTTCTGGAACTCTCTACTCATTTTGGTGAGTCGTACGTGTCGAGGATGAAGTCATTTTTACGATGATTAGCAAGTTTCCCACACGGGATTCTAAACGGGGTGGGACTGAGGAGGAAAAAAAATTGCAAATGGTGTCTTCTGTCATCGAGCCGGCAAGCTGGGAGCGCCGACTCACATTTATTGCCACATCTGATGCAATCTAAATGCTCTAATGGTGGCGAGGTGCTCCATCGTTTATTCGATCCATGTACCTGTTTGATGCCGAAGGTCCATTATATAAATTTGTCTTGGCGTCATCATCAGTGACCAATTTCAGATTAATATCAGGATAAACTAGTTATGTGTTTTTTCTCCAGCTGGACCCTCACCAATTCACATTTATTGCCACATCTGATGCAATCTAAATGCTCTCATGATGGCGAGGTGCTCCATCGTTTATTCGATCCATGTATCCGTTTGATGCCGAAGGTCCGTTATATAAATTTGTCTTGGCATCATCGCCAGTGACCAATTTCAGATTAATATCAGGATAAACTAGTTATGTGTTTTTTCTCCAACTGGACCCTCACCAATTCACATTTATTGCCACATCTGATGCAATCTAAATGCTCTAATGGTGGCGAGGTGCTCCATCTTTTATTCGATCCATGTATCCGTTTGATGCCTAAGTTCCGTTATATAAATTTCTCTTGGCGTCATCATCAGTGACCAATTTCAGATTAATATCAGGATAAACTAGTTATGTGTTTTTTCTCCAGCTGGACCCTCACCAATTCACATTTATTGCCACATCTGATGCAATCTAAATGCTCTAATGGTGGCGAGGAGCTCCATCGTTTATTCGATCCATGTATCCGTTTGATGCCGAAGGTCCGTTATATAAATTTCTCTTGGTGTCATCGCCAGTGACCAATTTCAGATTAATATCAGGATAAACTAGTTATGTGTTTTTGTTTTTTTTCCAGGTGGACTCTCACCGATTTGCCAGCAAGGTAATCCTGGGTCGAGAACTGCGACAGGTACGTTGATGTGGAAGAAGCAGGTAGGTGCAAAGAAGTAAAACCAAAGTAATTGTGGTTGTGGTTTTCATCGGATCGAAGTTGGTCCATCGATGAAGAAGCTCACGAGAAACCTTGTTCATGGAAGACGTGTCCAAGAACTACAGGAAAAGAAAAAAAGGAAAGAATTTCACAAGAAACAAGATGTAAATGATTCTTCTTTGAAGTTCTTCTAAAAAAAAAAATTCAAGCAAAACTATGTCCAGCATGTTTATGAAAGAAAATTCCTCCAAACTTGACAAAAAGCACTTGTAACCAAGACGATTTGTACACAGAAACCATCTTGTGTTTAATCCTTCGGTTTCCTGGCTCAAAGCACCGACTTACCTGTTTGGTTCTCCGTGTTCCTTTATCCAGGTGTGCTGTGTTCCCAGCTGCAGTTACCTTTCCAAGGGGGTTCACTTTTTTGCCCAGGATAGGGTTCCATTGAATGACGAGGAGAGCTCCGATAAGGAACAGTTTAAACATCGCGAATGAGAAGCGAAGAAAACGCCAAACGCCAAACGCCGTCGTTAAAAAAAAGGATGTGACATCACAAACGTTTTATTTTGAAATAACGGAAATGTGTGACGTCATGGAGGCAGTTACACAAATGACAACTCGATATGGATTATAAATGAAGGTAATTTTTGAATCACAGATGCTCACAGATCATTTGTAACTTTATTAATATTATACTGGGTGATGTTGTTTATTATTTGAGAACCATAAATAATTCCTACACACGAAACACTATAACTGTAAGGAACCTGATGTTTTGGGGGTAAATGTAGCCTACATAATGTTGTACAGACTGTGTACCGTGGTGTTTTCAGTTTTTGTCCGCTATCTGCGACACCACAAATCGAGTGGAAAAGTTGTGGTTTTAATCGAGTTGTGATCTTCAAAATGATTTTCAAGGTGATCTGCACATCTTGGGTGGATCATAAGTTGTTGCAGGAACAAGATTTTTTGATCCTCGTGGAGGATCTCCAAGTCAATCTGACTCACGTTGTTGTTCTTGTGGACTTTTTTGTTTCACAGCCTTCAGTTTTCATCGAAACTTCCTGAAACTTGGCATGTATATGTAAAAATACTCTGCGCAGACAGTAACCATCTCTGATTTTGAAAATTCCTCCGAGAAAAAAAAGTTATGACGTCAAAATATCTCCGCTAATGGAAATCGCCAAAAAATTATCTCCGAAACTAGGCAAGCTTTTTGAATTCTGTTTGCGGGAATCGAACGGGGCATTAGCACAGATAATTTATCGCAAACCTGATGAACATCACAATGACGTCATATTCGTTTTTATGACGTCATCATTAAGAGGACGAGGATCTTAGCTCATTTGAGCTTGCTCAATAGTAGGGCACTCGGTAGGTAGAACGCGTACCTCCACCACGTCATGCCTGATTCCACGAGTACATATCTGGCCCATGACATTGTTGAAATATCAGGCTCCGTATCGTTTTTGGCCCCATCTCTCAATGGTGAAGAATCACTTTAAAGAATTAAATAATTCTCATGTCCAGATCCAGATTCGGATCTTCACCAAAATCGAATCATTTCATCCTTGTCACACGCCCAACCTGTCCACCGAATTTCATCCGAATCCATCCACAACTTTTTCAGATATCCTGCACACAGACAGACAGACAGATGGGGATGAAAACATCACCTCGTTCCACTCACGGTGGTGGAGGTAAAAATTGATGACGGACGGACACTCCTGCAGTTGATGGATGAAGAAATCAGGAAGAATGTGACAAAATGTCCTGCAGTTGATGGATGAAGAAATCAGGAAGAAGGTGACAAAATGTTCTTCTGCAGGTCGGTCATGTGACCTTCTTGCCCCCATTGTGAGGCAGTATCTGCTTGTCGCAGATACATCTGACAGATGAATCCTTTACGTAACTCACCTGCTCTATACTTCCACCAACGAATTCGAGTTGTGTGGACATCCAGCTTAAGGTCCATCTATCGACGGGACTCATTGTGATGGAACACCCTACCGTGAAGCACCAATCACATAGTTCATGGTCCAGTTGGGAGTCAAACCTTCTCGAAGGACATTTTATGATAAAAGATGCAAAAAAGTAAACGAGTGCTTGTCTTGTTGTTGTTGTTGCTTGTTCATGCGCAGCCTGTGGGCTGCTGCTTGCATCGTTTTGTGCAAGCACTGCCGATGCAGTGCCCCCCTGTTACCAGTAAGCCGGTACTCATTTTTGCTGACCTCGGAAGGATGACAGGCTGAGTGAGTCAACCCAACCTGATGTTAATTAAATGCAGCAACAGTGGCTCAAACTCAAGACCCTAAGATCTTCAGCCAGCCACCTTGACCACCAAGCCAACAGAAGCCACAACTACCCGGGAGTAGTAGCAGCGGATGCTGCGTACTGGACACGTGATATCAACTCGAAATATTCCAGTGCGTGGGAAAGGAGACATGCTCATAGGTAAATCGAGACGTCGTTTCACACCTGCACGCATCCTTTCACTGACGTCATCAGCTTACTTCGGAGCTGGGGACTCCATGGTGATGGATCACCCGTCGGTCACACACGATGTGACACACAAGGAACGTTGGCACAGGAGGGGGCCATTTGGACCATCGTGCCCGCACTGCACCATGACCAAGTGTCAACTTGGAATGATTTTTTTTTTCATCGTTGGAGTGTTCTTGTTAAACCTCCCCCATAGGATCGGGGAAGGCTGATTGCTGTTTTAGGGTTTGTTTCTACAATTCGTGCCCCCCCCCCCAATTTTTAATGGTACCCCAGAGTTTCTTCCACCCCTTGGGGTACGAAACCGCCATTTCGGTTTTCTTTGGTTCCTTCTTTTTCTGCCAATGTCCGAGGATTTTTGGAATTACATTTTCATCAATAATGGGAATTAAAAAGTATGCAGGGTTGACCTCATTTTTGACCTTGACCTCATTTTAAGGTCATGACCCTATTTTCGGCATTTTAACATCGGGCTAAGGTTTGTCCGATCAGAATGAAATTAACCTCTCGAGATAGCTTAGGGCAAGGCGCGTTTACACATGACGTCACACCCCTCGGGGTTAAAGGTCAAGGTCAAATGGCAATCTGAAAAAAAAACAAAGTGCTTTTTTTTGTCATCGCTCAGTTTTGCCAAAGCGGAATTTCAAAGACCGCTTGGCCTTCCATGATATTCTTTGCATCACCATAGTGTACCTGTACGATGCAGAACGAAGGAGTTTTGGGGGTCGTTCGCGCATAGAGGGGCGAGAGAGAGGGGGGTGAGAGTGTGGGCGAGAGAGAGGGGTAGGGGCGAGAGAGGAAGGGCAAGACTAGGGGGAGAGAGGGGGGCGAGAGAGGGATGAGAGTGGGGGGACGAGAGAGACGGGCGAGACACCTTTTCGACACCTTTTCTTCATTCACACTTTATCCATAATGTTGAAGGTCAAGGTCAAATGGTGGTCCGAACATAATATGACCATTGGATTGCGGGCCGAGGGTAAGTATCCGGATCAGGGTTATTCTTACCCTTGGTGATTCCTTTGTGATGACAGATATCTGGGTTTTATTTCTTTGTTTTTGTTTTTTTTTGTAAACATAATAAATTATTGAATGAGCATCGTCATATTATCGATCATAACTTACCTGGAGATGTGGACCTGACCTGACGTTGACCTCGTGCACACCTAACACGGAGCATTGTGACTCGGCTCACTGATGTGTTCTACGACGGGATGGGGAGGGGTAGAGGACGGTCGTCCATCGTTGTCGGGTTACCTGCCGGTGCCCAAAACACCCCTAAACCCATGCCTGTGTACACACCGTGCAGGTGTGTACTGTGTAGCCTGGGTTTAAATCTTCATATTCTGTGCCTCACACACACCTTGCTTGAGCGTGCAAACACGTGACCAAACTACACGAACAATCATTACAATTAGCTTGAAAAAGTTCAATGAAACAACAGCAGCGAAGAAGAAAGCATTTTGTAAAACGGTTGAGAAACAAAGGGCCAACAATGTTCGAGTGATTGGCACGAGGAGGTCACGCACACCACGTGCGAGCATCACCTGCCGTGAACAGGTGTGGGCTGATTAAGGGCGCTGAGTCCGGGCAGTGTGACCCGTGGGGGGGTGTGGTGGTGGTGGTGGTGGGGGTGGTGGGGGTGGGGGTGGGGGTGTGGTGGTGGTGGTTGTGGTGGTGGTGGTGGTGGTGGTGGTGGTTGTGGTTGTTGTTGTTGTTGTTGTTGTTGTTGTTGTTGTTGTTGTTGTGGTGGTGGTGGTGCATGCTGTGCGCTCTCGCTGTCCTGGCTCCCTGTCTCGGGTGGTTCTTCAGGGCACAGAGCCGTAAAAACGTGCGGGGGATGAAAGGTATCAAGGTGAGTGAGCCACAACAAGCTCACGACCACATTTAACACCATTATATAAATATAAAATTCTCTCTCACACAACCTGTGGCTACAATCGTGTCATGTGACATGATTATGATTGAAACAACGACTGAGTCGGAACAAACCGTTTCAAAAATGGTACTCGCTGCTTAGTTGCTTGACTCAGCATTTAACTGCGATGGAGCACGGACAAACAACCATAGGTTGGTAATAATAGCGCAGGCTTTGAAGGGCCTTGTGGCCTCCTGCGTCGATGTTCCCTGTAAGGACACTCACTACGAACTCGAGCGGCACTCCAGAGAGCGCACACCTCCACCAGGTGAGCAGTTTACGGTTGGTATCCCACTGAGAGGCCGGATCTGGATTCGGACCCGAACCAAAAATCGAATCTGCTTGTTCTCGTCACCGAACCAACTCGTCCACAATTTTTGGAGATATGTGATACTGTTACGAATTTGGAAGCTGATTGCACACCCCATTCAGGTCCCAAAGATCGGTTATATCGGTAGGGACATGTGTTAGTAGTTTGGGCCCCGTCCCTTTGTTTAATGGGTGATTAAATGTTCATGCGCTGCAGAGTTATTACTTACAAAACCTGATGACTTCCATCCTCTGTTTGTGTGTTTGTTTGTTTGTTTTTGTGTTTGTTTGTGTGTTTGTTTGTTTGTGTGTTTGTTTGTTTGTGTGTTTGTTTGTTTGTGTGTTTGTTTGTGTGTTTGTTTGTTTGTGTGTTTGTTTGTGTGTTTGTTTGTTTGTGTGTTTGTTTGTTTGTGTGTTTGTTTGTTTGTTTGTTTGTGTGTTTGTTTGTGTGTTTGTTTGTTTGTGTGTTTGTTTGTTTGTTTGTTTGTGTGTTTGTTTGTGTGTTTGTTTGTTTGTGTGTTTGTTTGTTTGTTTGTGTGTTTGTTTTTTGTTTGTGTGTTTGTTTGTGTGTTTGTTTGTTTGTGTGTTTGTTTGTTTGTAGGCACGATAACTCGAGAACGGAAGAAGCTACCAATGTCAAATTACACCACGTGATTCAGGAGGGTGATAGCTAGCGCTGATTAGATTTTGGTCAAAATCGGTCAAAGGTCAAGGTCACAGTGAGGTCAAAAATTCGATTTTTGATTGTTTTGTACAGAATCATCGAAGAAACTTCTGGTTTGCGTCGCTACCTTCTCGAGAGACAACTTTTATTAGACAAGGTCAGAGGTCAAGTTGACGATTTCCTAAGTACCAGTCTATGACTGCTTGTTTTGATAGTCAGGGTTTTCTTTTACATTTTCAACTACAACTACAACTACAACTACAACAACACCTTCGCCGTGCTCCATCCTGACGCCATGACGCTCGCGGTGGGCGGAGTTCAATGAAGGACTTGGCATCTCTCTCGACCAATCAGAAGATGCGATCGAGTTTGCCATCGTTCGGCCAATGGGAGCCAACGCAGGACAATATTACTCATCTTCCTGTTTGAGGGGCGGTCCGCCGTGACACCCGCCACGCCCCCCGGTCCAATCAGCGGACTTCGCGCCCCTTTTGGCCAATCACAGGGGCAACGAGCGGATCGCGCGCCAAAACCGTCCAGTAAGGGGGGGAGGTTACGAGAGGGAGTCCCATCCCCCCTGGACCGGGAGTGAATAATTTGATCAGCGCGATCCGACTGGGGGCAGTTGGGGTTTGCCTGCCGGATCGTCTCGGATCGCCTCGCCTTGCCCGCTGGCCCTCGCTGCCTTGTCCTCCCTCGTGCTGGTTGGCGTCCGTCCTTCACCCTCCGTCATTGTTGCTTGGAGTGGCATCGTTGTTGCGGGTTTGAGTCCCGCCGAGCCAGAACGTCGTAGACCGCACGAGGCAGACAGGTCCAAGCCAGCTCTGGTCTCCAGCTCACCTTTCCTCGAGCTGGAGGCCTTCAATAAAGACCTGACGGGGTCCATTTCTGGGTATTTGTGTGTGTGTCTGTGTCCGTGGGCCCCACCCGATAAGTAAAAACTGTTAAGTGCCTGTGTTCCTTGTACATTATTTGCCTTACTATATTCAGATAACTCTGCCCTTACGTACTCCCCTCGTTCCCCAATTATTGTTGTAAATAAATCCCCTCTTGTTGAATGTCCCAGCTCGTCCTTGTCCTTTCAATCATTGGTTTGCTGCGCTGCGAACGGGAATTAGGAGGCCTCATTGTTGCCGTAATCGTGCAATCGGCCTGGCAGGATTCTGGTACTCTCCACTCAGGGTACGACTCGGATCCGGCTCGGTAACGGTCCGGAGTGCGCAAATCCTGCCGAGGGTGAATTTCCCCTGTGGTTTGGATGACGTGGGTATTTAGGTATATTGAAATTGGCAATGGACCCTATCCCACGTGGTCGACCTATTGGCGATCTTCGGTCCGATGTGAGACCCGTGACCTTTCGGATTTATCTGAATGGTACGACAAATTCCGGGTGTTCGGTGGAGCCAACTCTACTGCTCCCTCTAGCGGTTGTGCTCGCCCCCAAGACCCGGCCCCACAACAATACTATCTCTCAATGGTGAAGAACCGCTTCAAAATCGCGGACCCGGATCTTCACCAAAATCGAATCGATTTGTCCGTGTCACACACACACACACACACACACACACACACACACACACACACACACACACACACACACACACACACACACACACACACACACACACACACACACACACACACACAACCGGTCCACCAAATTTCGTCTGAATCCGTCCATATCTTTTTTTGAGACATCCTGCTCACAGACAGACAAACATGGGTGACAACATGACCTCCATTCATGTTCGGTGGTGGATGTACTTGTTTCATCGGTGGTCGTGTGATGTTTCTATTCAATGTGGAGAAGATTCTTTCAACGCTCGACTTCTGACTCTGAAATAGGATCAGACGGCATCAGCTCATGTGTCCGAAAAACCTGCTGGGCTGGTCTTGCACATCCTCCCTCTGCCCTTTTCACCCTGTCATTTGCACAAGGGTCATCTTCCATTTGCTTGGAAATCCACAAACATCACGACGTCACATAAAAAGGTCCAAAAACAGATCGGTTTGCTTCCAATCATCAGTAAGGACATGGAATCCATCATCATTCCATGACCTTTGGTCACTTTCTGCGACTCATTGGGACTGACTCAATTGGTCAATTCCCCAACCCGGATCTCAACCAATGGTACTCCATCTCTGCTGGATCTGATTTTGACAAATTTGCCTGAAAATATCTGCTACACTTCCTCCGCTCTAATCGGTTCTTCTGACCACGTGCTTGTCAAAGTGGACATCTCTCTGGCTGTTATCAGAGAACCACCTCAACGCCGTTGAGACTGGCAGGGTCTCCAAGCAGCCATTGAAAGTTATAGACTGGTCTCCTATCGCTACTTCCTCGAACATCGACTCATCCTGGGAATTCTTTCAAAGAAACTTGCTCTCCCTCATGCACAGATTTATCCCCTCTTGTGTTCAGTTGTCCTCCCCTTCCTGCTGTCCATAGTTCACTGAAGCTTGTGGCGAGGCAGTTGTCCTGAAACAACTTACCTTTGCCTCATGGAAAGCAAACCCAACTGAGGGTAATCTCAGTTCCTTCCATAAAGCTCGGAACAAGTGTGTATCTACCCTCAGGAGAGCCAGAAAACAACATCTTTCTCATCTCAAGTCTGAACTATCAAACATCTCTCCCTCCTCCAAATCCTCGTGGCATCCAATTAAATCTGTTTTTGGTGTGTTCCCCCTCCATCCCCTCCCTTAGGGCCCTGTCACACCTTGACGTTTTAGCCAGCGTATGGCAAGGTATCAAAATGTATGTAAAACGCTGGCGTACGCTGAACCATTGATGTTTTTTTTTAAGTTTTGGGCGTATTCATAACAAGTTGGACGTATGCATAACGTATTAGGAACATACACAGAACATTTCAATCACAAACAGATAACTTATACCAACGAATGCTGAGCGTGTTGTCGGCGTTCACAACCTATGCCCAACGATAGTCGAACTTATGCATAGCGCGCGGCAGCGTATCGCCACCGATCACGTGGCGAAGGCTATTAATAGGCTGCGACTCAACGATTCAAATCATAACCGCACTCGACATCGAAGTGTGAAGCCGCTGTCACACCTTGACGTTTTAGCCAGCGTATGCCGACGTATGAAAAATTTGCCGAACCAAGCTGGCAAATGTCGAATACGTTATGGGTAAGTTTTGTATACGTTAAGAGTACGTTGGCATACGTCGTAGTACGCTGGCATACGTCGTCATACGCCGAGGCATGTTGAAAATTTCTTGACATACTCTGCATATGACACACATTCCGCATACGCTGGCTATAAGTTGTGGGCACGTTACGCGATCGTTGACACACGTCGACGTAATGGTTAGCGTCAGTGTTCCAGACTCCCTGGTTTTTTTTTTTTGCTTTTTTTTTTCCTTCGGCATGACGGTGATGTTAACACTTCGATTTCTCGTGCGGTCAAGGTGCGGTGCTAAATGGTCAAGGTGTGACAGGGCCTTTACCTCAAATGGCCGCACTGCTGATACCGCATGTGAAAAGGCTGAATGCCTAAACTCGGTGTTTGCATCTAAATCTTGTGTCCAAAACCCATCACTTTCTCTACCCACCTTACCCAGTCACACCCAACTGTCCCTGCACTCTGTGTCCTTTTCTCCTGACAAGGTGGAGAGCTTGTTGTAAAACCTCAACTCAGAATCTGCAACCAGTCCAGACGGCATCAGCCCACGTGCCCTAAAAAACTGCTCCGCTGCTCTTGCTCACCTTCTCTCTGTTCTATTCACCCTCTCATTTACCCAAGGTCATCTGCCATCTGCTTGGAAATCGGCAAACATTACCGCTCTGCACAACAAAGGTGCAAAAACAGATCCCTGTAACTACAGACCAATCAGCCTTCTCCCAATCATCAGCAAGGTGATGGAATCCATCATCGCTTCAGACATTAAATCCTTTCTCTTCTCCAATGGCTTGGTTTCCGATCATCAATTTGGTTTCAGACCAGGTCACTCTACCCTGGATATGCTGCTTCTGCTCTCCCAACAATGGATGGAGGTCCTCAATGCCAGACAGGAAATCCGAGCCGTATCCCTGGACATATCACGTGCTTTTCACACGGTCTGGAACCCTGCCCTACTCACCAAACTCTCTTCCCATGGTATTCAAGGCCATCTCCACTCATGGCTCGCAGACTTCCTCTCCTGTCGCAGTCAACGTGTGGCCCTAAATGGAGTTCTTTCATCCCCTCTTCCTGTGCAGGCTGGAGTACCTCAAGGTAGCGTTCTGGGCCCTGTTCTTTTTCTGGTTTTCATCAATGATCTCTCTGACTCACTGGAAAATCGTCTATATCTGTTTGCTGAAGACATTACCCTCTGCCGGACCATCTGTCATCCCTCAGACCGGCAAGCAGCAGCTTCTTTACTCACTGCAGATCTGGATAAAATCACAAACTGGTCCAACACGTGGAACATGTCTTTCAATCCGGACAAATCTCACACTCTCACTGTGTCTCTCTGAAAGGACCGTTTAGAACCCCCTCCCACCCCCCATTCACTTTCTCAACAATCCTATGGAAGAATTCCTTTCTTTCAAGCTTCTGGGTGTCACTATCTGCTATGATCTTTCCTGGGAAGGCCACATTTCAAACCTCGCCTCCAAAGCCAGTCGCCGACTGGGAATCCTCAAGTGTGCAAAGTCCTTCCTCGGCTCACCTGAGCTCCTGACCACATACAAAGCTTTCATCCGCAGCCTGATGGAGTACTGCTCTCCTCTCTGGGCTGGTGCTCCTGCCTCCCACTTTTCTCGTCTTCACGCTGTGGAAACCGAGGCATTTCGGATCATTGGCATCTCCCGCGATGAGGCTGAGTCTTTAGGCCTCTCACTCTCTCACCGCAGGCAATCGGTGGTCTTTCTGTCTTCTACCGTTTCCTCTCGAGTCTCGCCCCCCCTTGCTCTCTCTGCAATTTGTCCCCACTACATTTCCGCAGGGTGCTCAAGGTCCCCTAACCCCCTTTTGGTAAAACTACCAAAATCACGAATCACTGCTCACCTTCACTCTTCCATTACTCTTTTTTTCCCGCCTTTGGAATAAACTCCCTCACTCTATTCAATCCCATTCCTCCCTCCAGGCCTTCAACACAGCTGTTCACCACCACCTCTTATCATCCTCCATCCAAATCCTCGATCTTTTCTACCCCCGTTAATCCACCCACCTCCTTCAAATTCCCTGCTTTCCTTCCTGAAAGTCCCTGTAATGTCCATCTTGTATTCCCTGCATTCCCTGCCCCATCCTTCTTCCTTCCACAGATCTCCTCATGTCTCTGTTCCCCACAGTTTTGTCCTTCCCACTCCCACCCCTCTTGTCTCATGCCCCCTTGCTGTTCCTTGTGTGTTAGCTCTCTCACGAGCCTCGACAAGGTATATATAAAAAAAATCACAGTTGACAAGAAATCCTTCCTTTTCGTCAACCTCATTTCAGATCACCAACTCGGATTCAGCCCAGGTTACTCTACCTCATGCATGCTGCTTCGACTAACCTAACAATGGATGAAGGCCCTCAATGCCAGACATATCTCGTGCTGTTGATACAGTCTGGAATCCTGCCTTACCCTCCAAACTCTTTGCCAATGCAATCCAATGCCAATTCCACACATGGCTTACTGACCTACTCTACTCTCGTAGCCAACGTGTGGCGCTTAATGGAATCCTTTCATCTCCTCTCCGTGTCAAGGCTGGAGTGCCCCAAGACAACGTTCTGGTCCCAATTCTCTTCTTCCGTCTTCATAAATGATCTCTCTGACTCTGGAAAATTCTCTTTATCTCTTTGCTGATGACTGCAACCTCTGTCATGACATACCTCATCCTACAGACAGGCTGCAGCCTCTTCCCTCTCTTTAGACCTTGATAAAATCATAAGATTGTCAAGCACTTGCAATGTCTTTCAATCCTGATGAAAGGACCATCTGGCAACTCTTACCCTCTTCCCCCCTCATCTACTTTCTTAACAATCCTCTTGAGGAAATTCAGTCATTCAAAGTCCTGGGCCTCACTATCAGCTGTGATCTTTCTTGGGAAAACCACATTTCAAAGTTGGCTTCCAAAACCAGTCATCGACTAGGCATCCTCCGTCATACATGGTCCTTCCATGACACACCTGAACTCCTACCACCTGCAAGGCCTTAATTTGCAGCTTGATGGAGTGCTGCTCTCCCCTCTTTGCTCCATTGAACACTGTGGAAACCAAGGCCTTTAAGATTATTTCAATCTCCTGTGATGAAGCTGAGTCTCTGGGCCTATCACTTCGCCAAAGCAGACAAGTCGGTGGTCTCTGTGTTCTTCCACCTCCTTTCTGGTCTTGCACCCTCTACTCTTTCCATGCTTTGTATAACCCCCCCCCCCTCACAACACCTCCCTCAGGTTTCTGCAGGGCACAAGTGGTTCACCATCAACCGCCTTCTGTTGAACCTACCAAAATCCAGGATCACTGCTCACCTCCTCTGATTTGTTCTTCCTCTTTTTCACACCTCTGGAACAAACTTCCACATTTTCTTCAATCTCATTCTTGTCTGCATGTCTTAAAGACAACTGCTCACCATCTCAGATTGCCCCCCATCCAAAACCATGATCTTTTCTACCTTCATTAGCTACCACTGCAATCCTTCCTCCTTCCAAATTTACAGTTTTCACTCCTTGGAGTTTCCTTCTGTATCCATCTTGTCCACAACATGCATCTTCTCCTGCACCCTTTTCCTCCCCACACCCATTTTTTGTCCAAGTGTTCCTCTATTTTGTCCTTCAATTTTGCTCTTAGTACCCATCCCCCCCCCCTTTACTGTTCCTGTTGCATCCTGATCTCCTGATCCATTCAGTGTACCAGCTCTTCCATGAGCCTCATCTGCACTCAAAAAACGCCCAAAACATTGGTGATCGAATTGGCTTCCCCTCCATTTTCCTCCACTGGCCACCGACTCCCCTCCTTACCCTCTGCTCCACAACCAGTAGGCTGGAGCGTCCCCTCGCCCCGCCGACCACCAGCTCCCTTCCTTCCCTCCGTCCCGTTGGAGTAATTTGCTTGAGCACTTTGAATCGAGGAAGCTGCCTGTCGTGTGGTGAGCAAGCTGCTTGCGAACAAAATTCGCCCCTATTGTCACTACTATCATTTTACACAGTTATTGACACCCATTTAGGTGTGATTGGACCTCAGGCAATTGTCACCATGGCCCTGTCCCCACCTGGCTGATGGACAGGTATGGACCCATCCATCCCTTGTTTCCCTTCATATTCTCCATGTGTCGTGATATTTTTTTTTCCTACTTTGTGTGGAATTCTTTGAAGTAGAGGTATTGAAACATTTGAGTAGTCGACATTCCCACGATAATGGGGTGCAGGTTTAAACTACGTCCTGAAGTTGTACCAATTTTGAATTGAGCTGTCTCATCAAGAACAATTGCAATCGGACTATGTTGAGTCGGTCAGTTTTGTCGTTCAGCACCAAACGTTTCATGAGTTATTGGGAAATCCTCCACAGACTGGGAGGTACGTTTGTAGGTTGATAAGTTTGTAAGTTGGTGGGTTTTTTTTTTTTTGAGGATTTGTATTGTATTAAACCAATGGAGTGTCCATGCCATCCCTGTGTAGGAAGTCTAGTGACTTCCTGATGCACAATTTTCTGCCAGTGAGATGTTCACCCATTAAGTTAAAAAAGTTAAATGTGTGCTTCAAGCAAATGGTCTCCTTATTCGCAGCCAGGTTTAAAATGATCTTGAGCTAAAGAGCTCCTGTTGCTCTAACGTCGAAACGCTAGATGGCAGTAAAACATTTGTGCTCCAAAAATCTTTTGTGGCAAGGGTTCTCTTGCTCCTTGCATGAAGAATTTGTCAGTGTGTCATATTTTGTGATATCAATATACCAAGCTTTCCAGGTGTGGTGGAATGATGTAGTATGTATGTATTGTTGTGGTTGACCAAATTCGCAAACCACCATTCAGGTCCCTTAGGTGAGATATCTCGGTAAGTATATGTGTAGTTAGGCCCAAACCCGTTGTCTAGAGGGAATAAATGTCATTCATGAGGGCTGCGACTCTTCAGGATAGCCGTTTTTCTTTTACTATCTTTATTTTGGACCAGCCGCCATTATTACCACCACCAACCACGTCTCAACAGCCAACACAACAACAACAACCACCAACCACAACGCCGCTTCACCACAACCGCCACGACCTTTACCGTCACAACTCGCCACCATCGCATCACCGTCACCTCGCGCCACTCGTGGGCACCGATGCTGGACTCGTGCGGGGCGCGCACCGAGCAGCGTGTTCAAAAACATCACGGCTTTCCGCAGAAAAACGGATCAAAAACGACTCACGCCCACTTTTGTTCCGTCCAATCGGTGAGCGAGGGGCGATTTGGCCCCGCCTCCAGGGCGTTGGAGGGCGGTCCCTATATGCAAATTCATGGATCAAAAAGCATTCACGCCCACTTTTCCTCGGGCCAATGGGGAGCCAGCAAGAGAGGTGAAGGGTCGGAGGCAGAGGGTCAAGGGTAAAAGAGCGAAGCCACGGGGCTTATAAAAACGACTGCGTTCGTCAGAAGAGGGCCGTTCGCAGTTGGCAGTTCGCAGTTGGCAGTTCGCAGTTGGCAGTTCGCAGTTGGGAGTTCGCGGAGCCAGTGAAGAGTTGGGACGAGTCAAGAGTCGGAGTGAAGAGGACGGAGCTGTGGAGAGGCGGCGGCGGCGAAGGCGGTTGAGGGGGTGCTCGCGTCGGATTCGGGGAACTGCGGAGGGAGAGGCCGGCGGCGCGACCGAGGTCGTGGTGGAGACGCTCGTCGCGGGACCCGAGATTTTGTGAAATCCTCCTTTCCCTGAGCATCAGCAACCCCCTCCTGTTTCCCCCCGCGCTGAGATAGTGCGACAAAAGGGGGCCCCCTTCCCACACCCTACCAGACACTGTCCGCGAGGCCCGCGGAGTTGAGGCACCACCGCCACTTCGCGTCTCATCATCAGACAGGTAGGCCCGACACGGTCTCGGCCCCAGGCCCACCTACCCCCCTCATCCTGGAGGGTGGTTCTCTTTTCTTTTGCTTTGGGAATATGTGTTGTTGGCGCCGTCTGTGAAGTAAAATTGTACAAGTGTTGCCGAGTGCCCGGTAGTCGGATAGATCTGCATTGTTGCATTTGCTTTTTGTCTTCTTCTTTTACATGTGCTTTTGGTGGAATTGTATATGTGTGCTTTCCGTTCATCGCGAAATAAATGTGCTTATTGTTGAACTGTTTTCCCGCTTCGCTTCATCATTTCTTTCATTGAATCCCCATCTTGCTTCACGTAAAGGGTTGGTCGTGGGCTAAGACGCCCGATAATTAATCGAACCGTCGAGGCCGACGAATAACACCGCTCGGTTATCCCGATAGTACGGAACGGGTCGCTTAAGTGGCCCGTGTCCGAAGTCGACCTGCGGCGAGGTGCGATCGCCCGGTCTACCCTCCGTGTGGGTACTTAGGTAGGTCGAATTTGGCGAGCAACCCTATCCCACGCGGGGGCCGATTGGCTCGATCGCGGTGAGACCGAAAGGTCCACCCGTGACTGGTTCCCGGCGTTAGTCCGAGAGGGTCACGACTGGATTGTCCGTCCGGTGGGCGACGTGCCGCGATTCGAGTTATGTGGCCGTTCGCACGCCGGCGGGCGCGAATCCGCAACAGTATGTAATTGTTGTGGTTTTCAAATCCCTGGGGTGTCACACCCGACACAAGGGAGACTGTGTTTGGATATTTCCAGAGTAATTGTGTCTCGTTTGTTTAACTTTCCCCTCGTATCAGGGAAAATGCGTTCAGTGTTCAACAGGTTCTACCCCATTGTAATTCTCCCCCCCCCCCCACAAACTCCCCTCCCTGGTAATCACACTCATCACCGATTCCTTCCAATCCTTCTCACCATTAAACCTTTCCTTCCCCACATTTTTCGGTCATTTCGTTAGTCTCGATGTCCGTCCGTACGTACGTCCCCATTTTTTTTTCCGATTTTCTTGATATTTGGGATGTGGATGCACGACGGTATGACCTTTGACCCGATTGAAGGTCAAGGTCAACGTCAAGGCCACTCCAAAGTTGCGAAATCGTCCATTTTCCAAATCTATCTCCTCTGCCGTTTATGATCCAATCTTCGAAATTCCTTCGGATTCCGATAATATGGAACAATATCTAAATTTGGTCGGGGCCGGTTTTTTGAAATTCGTCCTGGTTATCGAGTCACGTGTCTTCAAAGTTGGAAAAATCGTCGATGTGATACGGTCAAAAACAAATTCGCCCGATCTTGATGAAACGTGGTATGTAGGTTGGGGTCGATGAGTGATGCACGACTGTACGACTTTAGACACGATTGAAGGTCAAGGTCAAGGTCACTCCAAAGTTGGAAAATCAGCTAATTTCAACATTATCTCTGCCATTTATTATCCGATGTCGGCGGAATTTCCAACGGATTATGATAGTAGGGTACAATATCTGAATCTGGTCGGGTCGTATTTTTCGAATTTGTAATTTGATTTCTGAGGTTTTCTATCCTTTTTACTCCCGGGCTTTCGTCTGTATGTTGAATCAAAAGACTAGACGACATCGAAGCCATTTGAAGCCGATCAGGGATCCACATCTACGGAGCTTCAGAGATAACAGTCACCCCTAACCGGGGGTAATTTTATTACCATCCATCCATTGGGACCATACTCGGTGCAGAGCGTTGTTGCTGCCTAAGCAGTCTCTCCTTGGCTATTGGGCACAATCCTGGATGGGTCGCCACTCTGACACAGTATACCAGCATGATGACGGGCAGAGTTAACCCCACCTGGTATTCAACAGCTGAGTGGGATTTAAACTCAGAACCCTAGGATCCCAAACCCACCACCCCAGCCATTAAGCCAACACCAGGCATGCATTTTCCGACAACACAACATATTTTACAGTATACCCATTACGTTACAAAACGCTCATTCAAAGCCATGATTTTTGCTGCCATCCCCGTCTGCGAGTTCTGCAGCGCTGCCGAAATGCAAGAGCTGCACAACGGCAAGTAAGGAGAATGCGACGTCACAATGCAGCAGAGAGCCAATGGAAAAGCAATGCAAGCAGGTCAAAGGGTGCTACCACCACCTTTGCAACCCCCTCCCTCCTGAAACCCCACCCTGCCGAAGGCCCTTAAATGCCCTGACACTCCAGCGCTCGCTGCTGACGACTCTCACCAAGGTATTAGAACCTGAACAAGAAATACCTGCCTTCCTGCATGTCTGTATTGAGCAAGAGAACGGAGCAAGACTAGTTGCGCTGGGCAAAGGTTCCGAGGGTGAACTGCAGCACAAGATCCCTGGGATGCAGTGGCCACACACTGACACACACTGTCTTCTCTCCATTTAAATTTGTTGACTTGAGACTCACAAGAGAGTGCTAAAAAGAGCAATCGGTGATTAATGTCTTGACCAGTCTGGATGAGGTACTGACACGCATATCATGCCTTTCCTCTGGAGGTCTCTTCTTCATTGCATGGCCTGTGAGCCACTGGCGGCTCGTGGTGGCCAACAGTACGGCCCCTGACACGAAGCCGATAATACACAAATGTGAAAATGCCACATCATAATCCGCCATAAATACTATAAAATTAACACAATGGCTTCAAATGAGTGTTCCAACACGAAGCATAGAAGTAACATAACACGATACAATAAATTATGCTTGCAGCCCAGTTAATCACAAGGAAGAATACATGGCGGTGTGGCCTAATAGCAACTATTACGGAGTCCCGCAGGCAGTGTGGTGGCTCTCACGCTGATGTCTTCTTGGCAAAAGTGGCCACCCTCTAAAAAATAGTGAAGATCACTGCTCCAGAGCCTCCACTACATATGCTGCACCTCTCCTGACATATGACATCCACACACCAACCACATTCCCTTCCTTCCCTTCTCCTCCCTTCACTCCACTCTGTGACCAACGTAAGCCCGCTGCCTCTCGTCAAGTGAGCAAGAGGCCGCAACCATGCCTGAAACTTCTTTCTCTTCCTCTCTAATTTCCCCGGAGTGATGAGGCATGCCTGTCTTGTGTTTAGGTAAGTTAAGGATGTCTCGGTGGTTATTGTGCGCTTGAGGGTTAAGATATGGTTTGTTTCACCGTATTCTGTATGTACCTGTGAATATTGCCTGTAAATACAATATGTGCCTTCCTTGAATCGCTTATAAACTGTTTCCAACCTTCCTCGTTGTCTCTTTCCACCGTTGGTTCAACATAACATATGTAATAGATGGCAAGTTATACCCCATTGATTCACTGCACGAGCTGAGCCGACCTCCCACCTACGGTTTCGTTCAGCCATCTATGTATAAAAAGAGCTCTGTTTTTGCGCGTCAGTCCAACGGTCCTTCCCTCCTTCCCTCCGTTTGTCTGTCTGTCTGTCCAGCCATGTGACTTTATGTCTATTATTTACGTACGATTGGAATGTACCTTTTGACTCTATACTGCTGACACTCACCCCACCCCCCACCCCCAAGATGCTGAAGGCTCGGACACTTTCGACCCCTCGGACCAGAACATTTTGTTATTTAATTTCCACACACATGATAATCTCTGGAATCTCTTAACCTGAGAGAATTGCAGAATTGATGCGAGCAGCAGTTCCAACTGTTTAATAAAAGAAGAAGAAAAACAAGCCTTTAATTTGTCTAATTCGCACTTTTTTCTTTTTTTTTGACATCCCTTCCTCTCCTCGACCTCTGGAGAGTTGTATGGTGGTGGAGGGCGTTTGGGAGGAGGAGAGCATGAGGGGAGTTGAGGGGAAGGGAAGGTAGCATAAGGGGAGGGTCTGCTTTGTACCGGAGCGATACGACGAGTCCAAAGAGCGACATTTTCTTTATAACCACCATGTTCTGGATAATACTGGGTGAGAGTATTTAAAAATAAACCCCATGCTATCTACCTGGCATAGGCCTGCCTGCATGCATGACCCCCTCCTCCCCCATACGTGTTCCTCCAACTCCCTCACATTCAGGCATGCACACACCCCACAAAGTCATTTGTACCATGTCCATCTGTGCTGTTTTTGTACCTCTTCATTTTCCACAACTGCCGACCATTAATATATTGCAGCAACTATTAGTATTGTTGTATCCAGGGGTTAAGTGAATTCCCACCCTTGACCAAGTTGTCGTGGACGGGGCGGTTAATACCGACCTGGACGGACAGCTGATCGATTTCCCTTGGAGGCGAACAGCCGAGATCCTGGGAGACAGTTCCAATATTGGCTCAACAAAGTAAACTTCAAGATTTGCCTCCCTGTAAGTGCCAAGTTCAGGAAGATCCTCACCCAGCACCTTTGCAACTTCAATGTCATTCCTTATTGCACAATCATCAAAAGACATTTCTTGTGGATCCATTCTCAACTACAGCTGCACCGTCTGTATTACAACAGCGAGAAGCATTAGACTTGTCATAACCTTCTGCCTTGGCATCACTTCCACAATATTCATAAACCCTGAGTAATTGGCCTTCACAACTCTCAGGATCTGAACTCTGGGATTGGTTCTGCAAACTCCTTTCAAAAACATCACTTTCCGTCTTGTCCATTTGACAAGCATCTTGCTCTTTCTCTTGAGGTCAATCTGTGGCTGTAAAACCACCTTGCACTTTTTTTCAAAATGGGCAATTCTCTCTCCAGAGTTTACATCAACGAGCTCACTTCCGATTGTTTCAAGGTCAGCCACTTGCTTGGTACTTGGCGGCACGTCAACGTTAGTCGCTCTCCTCAAATGCATGTTCTACAAATGGTTCAAACGTTGGCTCTGGCAAATCTGCTCGACCTTTTTGTGTGATTGGCCGCTGGATTGAGCACTGCATCGTACTGTCTGCGAGCCGCCATGCCAGACCACTCGAATCGCCATGTTGGTTCAACATAGGATGTGTCCAACAGTTTGTCCATCCAGTTTGAATCTCCAATTTGTTATTTAGTTTTTACACATGAGTACAAGTCATCGTTGCCCATCCCTACATGGGTAGAAAAAGAGAGGCCGAAGTACCGGGTATCTGGGCCGCTTATTTCCACAATGACCGTTCCATCGTGTGTCCTGATGCCCACATTGAAGCGCAAAGCAGAAGGGGGAAGGTAGCCCAATGGGGATCGCATGCATGTTGTGTTCACCCCACAACCTCTGGCTGAAAACTGTTTTGAAAGTTTCGTGCTGTTTTGTGTGGAAGGAACAAATGGCATTCATTGGGTTGGAGGAGAAGTGGCTCTGGGTATTCTAATCGGAGGATCGTGACCGTCAACCCAAAACACCGTAATCTTTCACAAACATTTCCTGGAATTGAATGACTTCAGGGCCAGGAACAGATGGGGAATGCCAGAGCACACTGACACGAGATTTTTGGTTTGAGCTTGTGTGACTCGTGGCATCCTCGTCTTACAGAGTCTGTTGGACTCGAGCAACCTTTCCCTTGACAGTATTGTCCCAAGTTTTCAGCCGCTCCTGTGAGTGTAACATCTCATCCATCCTTTCCCCAGTCAATTGTGGCCCCTGCAAACCTTTATCAACGAAAACATCTTCTTCTGTACACGGGTTTCCAACTTTTTCACCTCCCCAGCCAAACCACCACCTTGGTGTTTGCCTAATCCCCATTCCTCGACCTGCCATTGTATTCTGGCATCCACACAAGTGTGATATCCCTCCAGGTCCTCATTCACTTTGTCAATTCTTTTATTTGTTGACAAAATTTCTTCTTCCAACTTTTTTCTCCATTCGGATTGCCTGGGTTTTATCCTCTTCTCTTTCCAATGCCATTTCTTCCAGTTTTAGCACAAATTCAGTCTCCAATTTCATCTCGCATTTTCCCAGTCTGGCCTGTATTTGGACTTCCATTCTTTTCTCCATTCCCCCAATTCGTATCCCCAATTCCTGTGTTATTCCCTTCTTAATTTTGTTCATTTTGATCAGTGATGCTTTTTACTTCGCCTTCAATTTTGCCTTCCAAGTGTATGTTCATTCCTTATCCCTGTGTCATAAGAGGCGACCAGGGTTGCGTGAGGAAGGGCATCCGGCGTAAAACATGTGCCAAATCAGTCTGCAGATCATACGGATGATCCGCTGTGGCGACCCCTAACGGGAGCAGCCGAAAGAAGAAGAAGAAGTGTCCGTTCATTCCCCTTAATTTCATTCCTTTGTTCATTTGTTTCCTTTATTTCCTTTCTGTAGTCATTTTAATTTGGTTTTCCATTCCCTTAATGTTATTCCTTTGTTCAACAATTTCTCTTCATTTCCCTCATGTCATTCCTTTGTTCTTCAATTGAAATTGTCATTCAATCCGTCCCTTCAACGCACTATCCATCGGTTCGTTCCTGTATTCCATTTTTCTCATCGTTTCCTCCAATTTCCTTTTTAATTTTGTCTTCCAATCGTCCATTCCTTTCCCTTATTTCTTCCCTTTGTTCAACAATTTTGTTTCCCATCTCCCACATTTTATTCCTTTGTTCATTAACTTCTCTCCTCAATTCACTATTCATTCGTTCCATCATTTTATCCCTGTGTTCATTTTGTCTCCTCATTTCCCCTCCAATTCTGTCTTCCAATAGTTCATTCCCTTCCCTTATTTCCTTTCTTCGTTTCAACGTGAATCGGAGCCAACGCACCGGCTCCCACGTCCCATTTCCCGCTATTGTGGAGGGGGGATTGACACTCGGGATGAGAAAAATTTAGACCCCATCCTTCTCAACCAACTCCACCATCGGCTCGCTTCCTTCATCCTCATTATCTCGCTTGAACAATGCCATCTTGTGTATCATGTCATCCTTCCTTTTCCCGCACATGCTTGATTTCCCTTAAATTTTCAAGTGTTCTTTTCTCTCGACACCAATTAACTGTACAATTTGTACCTCAGTCACGACAACCCCATCTCCATCAATTGTAGGGAGGCGATCGTTTAAAAATTTCGATTCCTTTTATTTATTTATTTATTTTGAAAGCTTAACTCGCTCCGACACCAAATGTCGTGGTCCCGATGGATTCAAAAATACCACCCCGATTCCAATTGTCGTGGTGGTGGGAGGGGGGAGGGCTCAAAAATCTCACTCCAACACCAGTTGTGCCCATGAGTGTTAAGTTAATTCCCACCCTTGACCCAGTTGTCATGGACGGGGTGGTTAGCACCGACCTGGACAGAGAGCCAAAGGATTCCCCTTGGAGGCAAACGGCTGAGATCCTAGGAGATTATGGTGTGCGTGGAACAGGAGGCGGCAAAGCATGTTCCAGAGGCATCCACCAGGACAGAAGCACAAGGGTTTATACTTGAACCCATGATGAATAGACACAAGCAGAGACGTACGTAGTAATTCACGTGGATGGTCCTCCTTCGTTAAGGGCCCATAAATCTTCTTGCAGTTTATTTTCACGAACGAATATACCGACCCTGCTCCTCTTGCACCAGGTCCGCTCACAACAAATGGGCGCCGCCTTTCTCCTTGACCATACGACGGGACGATTTCTGAGGCCCCGAGATAAGGCCACGAGGCGCGCTCTTCTTCTCTTCTCAGAAATGTACATCCTTCACGACTCGGCAACAGTTAATGGCTCGCATCTTGTTTAAGTACGTGAAGAAATTCACATCAGCACGAGCAACTAGAATCGCACTGCTATTTCGTCTTGCCGAGAAGAGAGCAAAAATGAGACCCTCTGTCTCAACCACGTTCCTCACACCAACCAACTGCTCTCCGATCATGCCCCCCCCTCTCTCTCTTATGTCACACCGACCAATCCCAAGCCTCTGGGCATGGCCTGTTAGTTGTTAAAGCATCGTTCCTTTTTATAGCCAGCTTCGTAAATGCAAAAATGTAGGAAAAGGTCACAGTGGGCAATGACATACTTGGAGAAATTAGTCTTAAACCTGACATAATTAACACAGCACCAGCCCGCCCCCCATGTGGTGACGCATCATCTTAAGCTGACAGTTTTTCTGACATAATTTACAGGGAGCTGTCTCCTGCTCATCCACAGACCATGCTACTTGATACAATACTACCTTTGCTTTGAAATTCCTCCATCTACTCCACAAACATAACAGTATATTTATATTAATATTTTGTTGTGAAAGCAGATCGCACAAAACGGTAAAAAAAAAACTGCATACATAATTGCCGAAAAAAATAAAAAGAAAGGAAGCCCTGTGGACTGTTGTCATGCATTGCAAAAAAAACGTTATGGAGCACGGCGTTGTGCACAATGAAGTTCCACTTTTTGAACATTCCTTAATCTTTTCTTCACTAAATATAATCATCCAAACATAAGAAAAAGTTAAGTTTAATGCTTTGCTGAAATATATACACTTGGTTATAAAAATTACTAATTTTGTTTAAATTTTTAGATTTTACTCCAGATTTCGACACTTATTTAGTCCAGAAGAACCGATTCTCAAATCAGACATAATATTTCGATTATATACAGTACTTTAATCAGTTGGTGAGAGTAGATCGTGTTTCCAAATCAAAGCGTGTAATTTGAATGGGCCAAACAAAGTGGCGACTTGGGACCCCAGCAACTGAAAGAGGGCTGACCAAAGATGATATGCCTTGCTGAAGGATAATAAAATAAGGCCTTTAATTATCTTTAAAGGGGGTGTTAAAATGAACCCAAACACCCAATTTTCATTTATGCACAACCTTGGAGTTCCCTTAATATGCATGCAAAGTTTCAGGCCGCTAGGTTTTGGAGTTATATGGAAGACTCATGCACCGAGACGTGAAAAAGGTTGTTCGCGATGCTGCAAAACGGTGTTGGTATGAGTAAAAGGTGAAACCAGGACTGGTTTAATGATTCAGAAATTCGTAATGTGGTGGATCAAAGATCTCTTACCCTTGCATCAAGAACAGCAACACATGACTTGGTGGTGCAAAATATTCTGTCGCTGCACTCATTTTGGAAAAATATCTGTAGTGGTAAAGCAAAGCAATTAACATCTCACCAGCTGATTCTGTCAATTCTCACATTTTCTGAACAACGACAAAAAAAATTTTTGATCCAATTAAAAAAAAAAAATCAAGCTCTCCTCTCCTCGCTGAAAATGTTGATGTTTCAACAAACAAATCACCATTTTTGAATCGCTGGAGTGAGCATTTCTCCAATGTTTTCAAAACTAATGATGATTCTTCAATGAGTATTTAGGTCTTCATCTCTCGTCTTGTTTTAGAAAGTCTGCCATGTGCTTGCTCTTCGGGTCCTCGCCAAACGCATACGAGAGTTTCAGCACGGGCTGCTTGCAGCCTATGTTGATCTCTGCAAAGTGTTCGATTCAGTGAATCGGGATGCCCTCTGGAGGATTTTTGGGCTTCGTGGGGTGCCACCAAGACTGATAAATCTGATGTCTCAACTATACTCTGGTACCAATGTGATAGCATCTCTGACTTATTTCCAGTTGTACTGGAGTTTGTCAGGGGTGTCTACTGGCCCCCACACTTTTCAGCGCTTGTCTCGACTGGATTCTCGGGAGGATGTCGAAGATCAAGCTGCGGTGCATCGTTTGGCAATGTCAAGATCTCTGACATTGATTTCGCAGATGATGTAGTCATCTTTGCATAGACTCTGGATATCCTTTTGGGGGCCCTCGAGGTGCTGAATGAAGAGTCAGAGCCGCTGGGGTTATGCGTTTCCTGGGTCAAAACTAAGATCCAGTCCTTCAATGACATCTTGGATGCTGCTATCTTGTCTGTACTGTTTGTGGTGAGGATGTTGAAGTCACGAAGAGATTCACTTACCTTGGCAGTGATATTCACGTCTCTACTGGCTATGAGCCAGAGGTCAATAGACGTCTGGATCAGGCCTGGGGAGTTATGCATTCACTGGATCATGGAGTGTGGCGCTGTAGGTACCTGTGCAGAAAGACAGAAGTCCGAGTCTTCAAGTCCTTGGTGCTTCCAGTCTTGCTCTGTGGATGTGAGATTCGGACTCTGACCAGGGATCTGTGATGGAGACTTGATTTTTTTTTTTCGCACCAGGTCTCTTCGGAGAATCCTTGGACACAAAGTCTGACCAGCTACAACCAACGAGTGGTTGCTGAGAGAGTCTCAAATGAGTTTTGTTACCTGCATCGTCCCTGAGCGTTAGCTGTGGCTATACGGACATATGCCTTGTTTTTCCTGATGCTGATCCTGCTCACCAGATTCTCTCAGTGAGGGAGCCTCATGAGTGGAGGAGGCCAATGAGCTGACCATCTGCCTTGTGGTTGCAGCAGGTTGATGAGCATTTCAATATGGGGATGGGCCAGGCATCAGCCTGGGGGATGGTCAGATGGAGGCCCATGGAGACCAGCGGAAAGTGGACACAGCGACGCGCTGCTCCGGTGCATGCTCCCATACCTGACCTGACCTCACCACACCCTCTGAATGTCTCCCCCTTACCACACCTCCAAAATGTTTCCCCTGCATTCTCACATACTCAAACCTTCCCTCCTATCCTATCCTCCCCCCCCGCACTTTCCCAACATCTCTTCCACTCCTTATCTCCAACTGTGTGGACCTCAAACATCCAGGGTCTCTGCTTACTTCCAATCAGCAAGGTCATGGAATCCATCATTGCAGTTGATATGAAATCCTTTTTTTTCTCCAGCAACCTCATCTTGGATCCCAATTTGGTTACAGCCAAAGTTACCCAACATTGGGCATGCTGCTTCTACTCTCCCAACTATGGTGGAGGCCCTCAGTGTCAGACATGATATCCAGGCTGTCTTTCTGGACATACCTCATGCTTTTGATAGTCTGACATCTTGCCTTGCTCTCCATACTCTCTGATTATGGCATCCAAGGCCAACTCGCATGGCTTACTAGCTTTATAGACTCTTAAAGCCAACATGTAGCTCTCAACAGAATCCTTTCATCCCTTTCCCCTGTCAAGGCCAGTGTGCCCCGAGGCAGTTTTTTGGGGGCCCAGTCCTATTCCTCATCTTCATAAATTATCTCTGACTATGGAAAATCCTCTATTTACTTATGACTTCACCCTCTTTCATGACATTCCTCATTATCCTTCAGACAGGCAGGTTGCAGCCTCTTCCCTCTCTTCAGATCTCGACAAAATCACAAGATGGTCAAACACTTCAAATATTTCTTTCAATTCTACCTGACAAATCTCACACTCACTATCTCTCTCCAAAAAGACGATCTGGCAAACCCTCCTTTATACTTTATACTTTCTAAACAATCCTCTTCAGGAAGTTTAGTCATTCAAACTCCCGGATCTCACTATCAGCCACAGTCTTTCTTGGGCAAACCACATTTAAAGGTTGGCCTCCAAAGCCAGCTCTGACTGGGTATTTTCCATCGTACTAAGTCCTTCCTTGGCATATCTGAATTCCTATCCACTGACACGGCATTCATCCACAGCTTGGAGTACTGCTCTCCCCCTCTGGGCTGGCTCCCCTGTCTCGCATCTTGCTAATTTTGACTCTACCAAGTGCCCTTCCAGTTAAACCTGTTCCCATCATTGGAGTGTCGACCTTGTATGTGGTTCGTGATGTGGAGTAATAACCACAGTGCGGGTTATACTCACGGCCGTTGGAAACTTGTCATGAAAACCTCATGAGGAGGCTTACCAATGTGGTTAATTTCCTCATGGTTCACTCGGCTCCACATCCTTATTCATGGGGAAATTACCATCGGTGTCAGAACTCAGAGTTTCTGGACGTTTGAAAACTAAAAGATCTGTTTGGCTTTCCCAGAAGATGGCGTACGTTCTCCAAAGACAATCTGTCACAAAATTTGGTGATCGTTCCAGTGGAAGATTTGACCTCAAGTCCACTGTTGAGAACAAATATATATGTATATATACATATGTATATATACATATATATATGTATATATATTGTTGCGAATTCGCACCCGCCGGCGTGCGAACGACCGTGTGGAGCCAAAAGCGGCCGCCTCGCCCACCAGAACGGACAATTCAATCGTGACCATCCGGGAACTACCGCCCGGAGCCAGTCATGAGTGGGGGTTTAACCTCACCACAACTCAGTCCGCATTCTACCCGCGCGAAATAGGGTCCGATCGCCGAATGGTCGATTTACCTAAGTACTCGCGCGAGTAGCGTACCGAGGAGTTGTACCACGCCACAGGTCGACTCCGGACACGAACCGCTTAAGCGGCTCGTTCTGTACTACAGGGAAAACCGAGCGGAGTTATCGTCGACCTTGACGGTTCCAATTATTTACCGGGCGTTTTAAACCCACTATCAATCCCTTACGTGATGCAAAATGGAGATTCAATAAAAGGAAGGAGACTAAGCAAAGTGGGAAACAGTTCAACAAGCAATGCACATTTATTATGGAAACACAGAAGGCACGTATATTACAGTCAAGGCAAGATGCAACAAAAGCAAATGCAACACGACCGAATAAAAGGGCAATTATTTACAACACTTATACAGTTCTACTTGTCGGGACTCGGCGCCAAATCACTCATACAAAAAGCAAAGGAAAGAAAGCCACCCTCACAGGCAAGGAGGCAGAGAGGTCCGTGGACCAAATGTGCGTGGATCCTGGAGGACCGGCCAGGTCCACGAGACCGAGAAGGTCTTACCCGTGTCCTCGTGACTCGATGGCGGGCAAGCCGCAATGTTCGTGCAGCTGCGCCCCGACTCCGTGCCCCTGGCGTGGTCGGCGAGCCCTCTCCGGCGTGTTCCGCACAAGCAGTTTTGTTGGCACCACGTTTAGGGTGGGGGAGGAACGGGGCCCCCCGGCACTATCTCAGCGCGGATGGGGGGGGGGAATTGCTGATGCTCAGGGAGAGGGGAATGGCTTGCTGGCTTGGACCCCGCGACGAGACGAGCGACCCCCACACCGCAACCTCGTTGCCGACCGCCGTCTTCACTTGACTCGAACTTGAACTCTTCACTTGCCCCGACCAGCTGCCTGCAACTCAACCGCGCGAACTCTTTAGTCGCCTTATGCTCGCGTCTTTATAGGCCGCAGGAGGAGCCTATATGCAAATTTCTGGATCAAAACTCGATTGGAGGCGGGGCCACGCCACCCTCTGTTCAGCCATTGGTGCGGCAAAAAGGGGGCGTGAACCTCTTTTGATCCTAATTCATCTCGTAAAGAATCCACGTTCATCGCGCTTGGAGGCGGGGCCATACCGCCCGACGCTCGCCCATTGGACGGAGAAAAAGGGGGCGTGAAGCCTTTTTGATCCGAATTTCTCCCTCAGAAAGGCCGCCATTCGCGCTCGCGGCTCAATGCGTTCGGCACCAATCGCCGAACGGGCCCTGGACAGCACAACATTTGGTGTTGACTGGTGGTGTGGTCGATGGTTGTAGAAGGAGATAGGCGAAGGTGGTGGGGGGTTTGCTGTGGTGGTTTGGTGGTTGGGAGGCGTCGTTTGGGAATGGCGTTGAAGCGATGTTTGCGGGATGGAGTTGTGAAGGTAAAGGTAGTGGCTGTTTGCGTTGTTGGCGGCTTAATGGTCCAAAATAACAATAGAAAAAGAAAAATGGCTAACTCAGTGTCGCAGCCTGGATGAATCACACATATTCCCTCTATACAACAGGTTTGGGCTAACTACACATGAACTTACCGATATATCTCACATGAGGACTCTTTATGGTGTAATGCGAATTTCCACAACCGCATCTATACATATATATATATATATATATATATATATATATATATATATATATATATATATATATATATATATATATATATATATATATATATATATATATATATATTGTTGTGGTTGACCAAATTCGCAAACCACCATTCAGGTCCCTTAGGTGAGATATCTCGGTAAGTATATGTGTAGTTAGGCCCAAACCCGTTGTCTAGTGGGAATACATGTCATTTATGCGTGCTGCGACTCTTCAGGATAGCCGTTTTTCTTTTACTATCTTTATTTTGGACCAACCGCCATTATTACCACCACCAACCACGTCTCAACAGTCGTCACAACATCAACCACCCACCACAACGCCGCTTCACCACAACAGCCAGGACCTTTTACCGTCACACCTCGCAACCGTCGCATCGCCACCGTTCTTGCGCCGCTTGTGGGTACCGGTATTGGACTCGTGCAGGGCGCGCGCCGAACAGCGTGTACAAAACCACGGACTTTCCGCTCCAAAAACGGATCAAAAACGACTCACGCCCACTTTTGTTCCGTCCAATCGGTGAGCGAGGGGCGATTTGGCCCCGCCTCCAGGGCGTTGGAGGGCGGTCGCTATATGCAAATTCATGGATCAAAATGCATTCACGGCCACTTTTTCTCGTGCCAATGGGGAGCGAGGTGAAAGGTCGAAGGCAGGGGATCAAAGGCGAAGCCACGGGGCTGATATAAGCGGCTGCGTTCGTCAGAAGTTGGTAGTCATCGTGTGCGTTGGAGTTGAGTGCAGTTGGGAAGTTCGCAGGAGGAAGAGTTCGGAGTTGGAGTCGGAGCGAAGAGGACGGAGCTGTGGAGAGGCGGCGGCGGCGAAGGCAGACGAGGGGGTGCTCGCGTCGGTGCCGGGAGCTGCACACCAGGGAGGCCGACGGCGCGACCTGGTCGAGGTGGAGACGCTCGTCGCGGGACCCGAGGCAGAGTAAAAATCCTCCTTTCCCCGAGCATCAGCAACCCCCTCCTGTTCCCCCCCGCGCTGAGATAGTGCGACCAAGGGGGCCCCCTTCCCACCCCCTACCAGACACTGTCCGCGAGGCCCGCGGAGTTGAGGCACCACCGCCGCTCCGCGTCTCATCACCAGACGGGTAGGCCCGACACGGTCTCGGCCCCAGGCCCGCCTATCCCCTCATCCTGGAGGGTGGTTCTCTTTTCTTTTGTTTTGGGAATGTGTGTTGTCGGCGCCGTCTGTGAAGTAAAATTGTATAAGTGTTGCCGTGTGCTCGCGTAGTCGGTATTAGATCTGCATTGTCGCATTTGCTTTTTGTCTTCTTCTTTTCTATGTGCTTTTGGTGGAATTGTATATGTGTGCTTTCCGTTCATCGCGAAATAAATGTGCTTATTATTGAACCGTTTTCCCGCTTCGCTTTGTCATTTCTTTCATTGAATCCCCATCTTGCTTCACGTAAAGGGTTGGTCCTGGGCTAAGACGCCCGATAATTAATCGAACCGTCGAGGCCGACGAATAACACCGCTCGGTTATCCCGATAATACGGAACGGGTCGCTTAAGTGGCCCGTGTCCGAAGTCGACCTGCGGCGAGGTGCGATCGCCCGGTCTCCCCTCCGTGTGGGTACTTAGGTAGGTCGAATTTGGCGAGCAACCCTATCCCACGCGGGGGCCGATTGGCTCGATCGCGGTGAGACCGAAAGGTCCACCCGTGACTGGTTCCCGGCGTTAGTCCGAGAGGGTCACGACTGGATTGTCCGTCCGGTGGGCGACGTGCCGCGATTCGAGTTACGTGGCCGTCAGCACGCCGGCGGGCGCGAATCCGCGACAATATATATATATATACATATATATATATATATATATATATATATATATATATATATATATGTATATATATATACATATATACATATACATATACACGCATATATGTATATGAATGTATATGTATATATATATATATATATATATATATATATATATATATATATATATATATATATATATATATATATATATATATATATATATATATATATATATATATATATATATATTGTTGCGGTATTCGCGCCCGCCGGCGTGCTGACGGCCACGTAACTCGAATCGCGGCACGTCGCCCACCGGACGGACAATCCAGTCGTGACCCTCTCGGACTAACGCCGGGAACCAGTCACGGGTGGACCTTTCGGTGTCACCGCGATCGAGCCAATCAGCCCCCGCGTGGGATAGGGTTGCTCGCCAAATTCGACCTACCTAAGTACCCACACGGAGGGTAGACCGGGCGATCGCACCTCGCCGCAGGTCGACTTCGGACACGGGCCACTTAAGCGACCCGTTCCGTACTATCGGGATAACCGAGCGGTGTTATTCGTCGACCTCGACGGTTCGATTAATTATCGGGCGTATTCAGCCCACTACCAACCCTTTACGTGAAGCAAGATGAGGATTCAATGAAAGAAATGACGAAGCGAAGCGGGAAACAGTTCAACACAAAGCACATTTATTCGCGCTGAACGGACAGCACACATATTCAATTCCACCAAAAGCACACAGAAAAGAAAAACACAATTCAATTTACACAAAAAGCAAATGCGACAATGCAGATCTAATACCGATTACGCGAGCACACGGCAACACTTATACAATTTTACTTCACAGACGGCGCCGACAACACATACCCAAAACCAAAGGAAAAGAATACCCTCAAGGATGAGGCGGGCCTGAGGCCGAGACCGGGTCGGGCCTACCCGTCTGGTGATGAGACGCGGAGCGGCGATGGTGCCTCAACTCCGCGGGCCTTGCGGGCAGTGTCTGGTAGGGGGTGGGAAAGGGGCCCCCTTGGTCGCACTATCTCAACGCGGGGGGAAAACAGGAGGGGGTTGCTGATGCTCGGGGTACAGAGGATTCTTATTGTCCCGCGACGAGCGTCTCCACCTCGGCCAGGTCGCGCTGTCGGCCTCCCTGGGGTGCAGCTCCCTGCACGACGCGAGCACCCCCTCGTCTGCCCTCGCCGCCTCTCCACAGCTCCGTCCCCTCCGCTCCGACTCCAACGCACACGACGACCAGCTCCTTCTTGCCAACTCCACCACCCGCGAAGTCTTAACTCTCTGTTCTCGACTCTCCTACTCACTGGACTGACGAACACGGTCGCTTTTTATCAGCCCCGTGGCTTCGCCCTCTCATCTTTGACCCCCTCCCTTCGACCTTTCAACTCGCTCCCCATTGGCCCGAGAAAAAGTGGGCGTGAATGCTTTTTGATCCATAAATTTGCATATATCGATCGCCCTCCAACGCCCTGGAGGCGGGGCCAAATCGCCCCTCGCTCACCGATTGGACAGCAAAAAGTGGGCGTGTGTCGTTTTTGATCCGTTTTTGAAGCACAAAATCCGTGATTTTGTACTCGCTGTTCGGCGCGCGCCCTGCACGAGTCTAACACCGGTACCCACAAGCGGCGCAAGAACGGTGGCGATGCGACGGTTGCGAGGTGTGACGTGAAGGTCGTGGCGGTTGTGGTGAAGCGGCGTTGTGGTTGGTGGTTGATGTTGTGGTTGTGGTGGTAACAATGGCGGTTGGTCCAAAATAAAGATTGTAAAAGAAAAACGGCTATCCTGAAGAGTCGCAGCACGCATAAATGACATGTATTCCCACTAGACAACGGGTTTGGGCCTAACTACACATGTACTTACCGAGATATCTCACCTAAGGGACCTGAATGGTGGTTTGCGAATTTGGTAACCACAACACTACCCCCTCCCCTTTTTACAGACTCGTCCCGAGTCGTCAAATTTTCGTGTGCCATCTTGTGTAGTTTTCCCCTAGTACATTTTACCTACGGATCCCTGAGTGCGACATTCATGGTATTCGTGTCCCCAAAATAAATAACCTGAGGGCTGCGTAACTATCTAAACAAACTCACTCACACGGACGACTTAAATAAAATTGCCGGCGCTAGGACAGACATGCCGGGGGCGCACTCATATTTACAGTACATCTTAACCTTAACTTACAAATTTTACACTAAACCATGGTCCAGGATCATTGAACTCTGCAAAAAGAAAGCAGTTAGCAGGGAGCCAGGCTGCTCGCATGCAGTCTCTGGCTCAAACAATGCAGGTGACAGGGAACGTGGCTGGCTGCTCACACGCAGTCCAAGGCCTTCCCTTTTGAACTGAACGCAGTGAACCACAACGGTGCATGGGCTGCACAACGCAGTCTCCGTGCCAGCTCAAGTGGCACACGCAATGAGCACAACGAATGGATGGGTGAACACAAACACGGTGCACGGGCCGCCACTGCAGGCCCGTGTTGTAGCTGCCAACAGGGCAGTTCTTGCAGCTTGCAAACTGTTGCCTTGTGGATCCTGGCGCACATGGAAATGAACAGGGGGGGGCAAAGCAAAAATTGAACGGGGCTGGTGAACATGGGCAGTGGGCATGGCATGGCAAAGGCAGCAGGCAAACACAGCCCGCAGAAGAAGGCCGCTGCAGGCAAACACAGCCGGCAGACGAACTGGCCGGCACAGGCCTTGAAGAAAAACAGCCAGCAGATGAACTGGCCGGCACAGGCCTTGCAGAAAAACAGCCAGCCGGCAGACGATCCAGCCGGCACAGGCCTTGCAGCACAGCAGCTGCAGCTGAAGCTGGCCAGCCTTTGCCGTTCAGTGGAGGTTGGTGGAGGGAGTGCGGTGGTGCTGGCCACTTGGAAGGCGGGCTCGGACCTACCTACCTGTCTCCCTCCCACCTATCGCCTTTGCCTGTCACTGTACATACCCACTCCCTTAATTTGTGAAAAACCAATTTAGCCCCAACTTATTTTTTTGTTGTTTTTATTTTTACTTCCCCACTATAAATCGTCCCCTAACCCCCTTTATCGTCCTTGTTCGGCTAACCTATCCTGTCACCGAGCCAACTCCCAACCCCTACGTTCCCTTCCCGGAGGGGAATAAGGGAGAGCTAACGTCCTGTGTCGAGGCCCAACTCAAGCCTCAGAATGGCCTCCCCAGAGTTCGGCGATCTTAACACCAAGTGGGTCCAGCGGCCCACAACGACAGCGAGGGGATGGATGGTGCGGAGGGGTACATCTCCTAATCTACCCTAACCATTTAACTGCTAAACTACCCCGGGGCTTTCAACAAGCGCCTCTCGCTTAAACTATTGGTTCTAACAACCCAGATTCCCGTCGCCTGTGTTGGTGTCCTCACAATTTCGGGCCTCGCCCCCCAATTTTCTCTCCGTGCCCTCACACGGTCTCCTGGCTGGGACACGTGGCTCCCTTTGGCAGGCACGACCCTCTGCCGAATCTCCCGCTATGGCACCCCCGGGCACTACACTGCCTCCGAGCCTACCAGCTCCCTAACACCGGGGAGTGCCCCCCATGGCACCTCCCCTGAAACGCACACGTGGCAGGCTGGCTTCCCGGGCCCCTTTCCGAGGGTCACCCCTGCCCACAACACTGCCCACGCGGCTAATGGCGCCCCGGGCCTCCGCACCAAGCAGACGCACCCGTGCCCACTACGCTATCCCGGCCCCCCATGGGCCCTTGGCCTACCACGGCCGACTAGCCTGGTGCCCGGGGTACCCACTCAGCGATACTCACCTTTCGCAGCCACGCTCCCAAGCCCGTCAACAGGGCTCCTGCACCCCTCCAAATGGGTCTCGAGCCTACTTTCCCACCAACAACAAAACGACCTCCATTTTTCAATTTGACTAACCCAGCTAACTCACTTTACTCTGACCCCGGGGTCCGTTGGGCGGGAGTCACTCCTCCCCCCAATCACTCATCGCACCATGCATTCCCCATTCGCTCCATACACACAGACCCGCTGGCCTCACTCACTCACCATGTACTCACCTCACAACTCTCCAACTCTTCAACACACACACCGCTGAACTCTGCCATCCTCCTAACTACATCCCCTAACTCACTTGTGCTCCCACGTCGTCCCTTAAACTACAGCACGTTCCTTTTAACACTACGTAGCTAAGCTACGTCCCCTCTACACATTCACAAGTCTGTCCATGTCCTCAAATAATTCCATTAATCAATTTCCCAGGGGGGGATTTCCTCCCTTCCTACTGGGCTCATGAACTCGTTGCAAGGCTCTGAGAGCCCTGCGTCTCTGCGGGAGCGGCTGTTCCAGCACCGACTCCTCCGGCAAGACCTATCCATGAGGGCGTAAGGTCGCCCTTGTAAGGCCTCAGGCGGTCCGCGTGGACGATCCGAGGGAGGGCTCGTGGTCCCATTTTAATTTTTAGGACCACGTCACTGACTTGCGCCAGGACAACCCCCGGGCCCTGCCAAGGTGAGGTGAGCTTCGGGCATCTGCCCTTCCTTCGCCGGGGGTTAAAGAACCAAATCTTTGCGCCCGGTGGGTATTTGCTCACCTGGCTCCGGTGGTCGTACCTGCGCTTCATCTTTATGCCCGCCTGTTGGAGCTGGTGTCGTGCGAAGGCGTGGACCTTCTCCAAGCCTTCCTCCAACCGACGGGCATAGCCCTCCCCCGGGGGCCTATCAAGCCGCTCAGGCGTCGGACCGCACAATAAATCGACGGGGCTTCTCAGCTCCCGTCCATACATCAACAGCGCCGGACTACATGCGGTAGACCCGTGCTGGGACGCGCGATAGGCCATCAGGAGGTACGGAAGGTGTTCGTCCCAGTCCTCCTGGTTAGTGGCGGTGAAGAGGGCCAACTGTTGGACCAGGGTCCTGTTGAACCTCTCCACCATGCCATCAGACTGTGGTCTCAGGGGCGTTGTCCATGTTTTTCGAATTTCCAGGAGCCTGCACACCTCTTTTAGTAATTCACTCTCAAAATTTCGTCCCTGGTCCGTGTGCAGCTCCTGCGGAATCCCATACCGGCATGTAAATCCTTCTACGAAGGCCTTGGCCACAACCCCTGCTTCCTGGCTGGGAAGGGCAAAGGCTTCTGGCCATTTGGTGAAATAGTCCATAATTACGAGGACGTACTTATTACCCTGGCGAGTGGGGGGCAGTGGTCCCAAAATGTCCATGGCCACTCGCTCCAGGGGAGCCCCAACCTGATGTAGTTGGAGTGGGGCCCTCATCCTCTGTGGCGGTCCCTTTTTTGCAGTACAGGCGTCGCATGCTCGACACCAGTCCTGTACATCGCGCCCCATGTTAACCCAATAGAACCGCCGGCGGGCCCGAGATTTTGTTTTGGTCCTGCCCAAATGGCCGCCGGCGCGGGTACCGTGCACCTGTTTCAAAATTTGGGTCTTAAACCCATCAGGGACTATCACCAGCCAAGAAGTTTGTTCAGAAGGAATCTCCACCCACTTGCGATATAAGATGTTGTCCCTCATTTCTAGGGTCCTCCACTGAGCCCAGTATGCCTTTGTTCGCGCCCCGAATGGGGCGATTTCCTCCCCACCGGGCCTCCTGTTTTCCTGGACCCATTTGTACACTGGCCCTAGCACCGGGTCTTCCCGCTGGGCCGTGCTCCATGCCAATCCACCAAATTCCTCTCCCGCGGTTAGTGGCAAAGTTGGGCCTACCACCCGGGCCGCACGGACTGGGAGTTTCGGGGAGGCGTCTGCCAATTGGTCCCTCTCCTCATGTCTCGTGCAATATTTGCAGTTTTCCCTCAGACAGGGGCGTCGAGAGAGCGCATCGGCATTCCCATGAGCCTTACCGGCTCTATGGACCACACTGAAATCGTACTGCTGCAATTTTTCCAACCACCTTGCAATTTGGCCTTCCGGTTCCTTGAACCGCAAGAGCCATTGCAAGGAGGAATGGTCAGTTCGAACCAAAAATTTCCTCCCGTACAAGTACGGGTGGAAATGGCTCACGGCAGACAGCATAGCCAATAGTTCCTTGCGAGTTACGCAATAATTTCGTTCGGGCCTACTCATGGCCCGACTGTAATACGCGATCACTCTTTCCACGCCCCCTGTGTCTGGGACAAGACTGCTCCCAATCCTTCCTGGCTTGCATCCGTGTCCAGGGTATACATCCCGTCATCGGTGGGGTACGCTAAAACAGGTGCGGATGTCAAACACCCCTTTAATTTGAGGAAGGCCTCCTGGCACTCCTCCGTCCAATTAAATCTCAACCCCTTCTCCGTCAACCGGTGAAGGGGCCTGGCTATCTCCGCAAAGTTTGCCACGAAACGCCGGTAGTAGGAGCAAAGTCCCAAAAAGCCCCGTACCTGTTTGACAGTTGTAGGCACGGGCCACTCCTCTACCGCTGTAATTTTTCCGGGGTCGGTCTTCACCCCCTCGCGGCCTATCACGTGTCCGAGATAGGCCACCTCTGTCGCGAACAAAGTGCATTTCTCTGGGCTCAATTTCAGCCCTGCCTGCCTGAGGTGCCCAAACACCTGGTCCAAATTGGCTATCTCCTGGGTGAATGTTTTAGCGTGTACCAGGACGTCATCCAGATACACCAGGCATGACTGCCACGGCATGCCGCCTAGTACACGCTCCATCAGTCTCTCAAAGGTGGCGGGGGCGTTACACAAGCTGAACGGCATCACAGTGAACTGATACAGTCCCTTCCCTGTGGAAAATGCCGTTTTCTCCTTCCCCGTCTTATCCATCTCCACCTGCCAATACCCACTCTTGAGGTCCAGAGTTGAGAACCATTTAGAGCCTGCAACGGCATCGAGGGTATCGTCAATTCTAGGCAGGGGATAGGAGTCTTTGAGTGTCACGTTGTTCAGCTGGCGATAGTCCACACAGAAACGCGTGGTCCCATCCTTCTTTTTAACCAGCACAACTGGTGACATCCAAGGACTTCCCGAGGGCTCGATGACACCTGCATTGAGCATCTTTTCAACCTGTTCATCAGCCTCCTCTCTTTTGCTCCATGGGAGCCTTCGAGCAGGCTGACGGACAGGCCGGGCCCCATTGGTGTGGATCTGATGTTGCACCAGGCCCGTACGTCCAATATCCTCGGGTGACAAGGAGAAGATCCCGATGTGTCGGTCGACCAGCTTGTATAAGGCCTCCCGCTGGGCCTCCTCCAAATCTACACTACTCCGATTTACCATCTCACAAATGGGACCGGGCCAATTCCTAATCGAGTCTGGAGACTCCTTCTGGGGCCGGTCCGGCTCGACGTTATCGTCCCTCAGCTCTGCGACCTCTTTTATTGGGGTGCAATCTGCCACCTTCGTGCCCTTCCTGATAGTGCGTGGTTCCGTGCTAACATTTATCACCCGCACGGGCGCTATTGGCCCGTCGGTACTTACCAGGGTGCGGCCCACGACTAAGCCCGGGGTCGACGGCCCTGCCGGTAGTTCCGCCAGGCCGCAGGGGCCCTGCCACGTTGGGGGTGCTCGCCAACGGGCCGGGACCACCGCCTCGGCACCCGGGGGAATGACCACGGAGTCAGGAGCCTCCAGCTCCACCCTCTCATCCGTGCTCACGCCCCCTAACGGCAACTCCTCACCACCCAACTGCATGACCCCCCGGCCCAAGTCGATGACTGCATGACCCCCCGGCCCATGACTGCATGACCCCCCGGCCCAAGTCGATCTTACAACCACCGGCCGTCAGCACATCCAACCCTATTAGACATGGGTCGTACACCTCTGCCACCCAAACCTCTATCTTGGTTTTCACAGTGCCCAATTTAAACGACACGAAACCACGTCCTATGATAGGGGCCGTTGCCCCGGTAGCTAGCTGCAAACTATGGTTTTGCAGACGGTGGATCTCATCCCAACCGTCTACACTCTAATCAAGGACCACAGGGCTGATGATCGTGGCGCTTGCTCCTGTGTCCACAACGGCGTCTACCCCTACGCCGGCAATCTTGCACCGAATTGTTAAGCTACCTTTGCCAATTTGGCCACAACTGATGACCTGTCGCAGTTCTGAGGGCTCTTCTCCGTCTGAGTCTGCCGAACACGGCCCTACATGTTCGGCACTTCCTAGTTTCCCGGGGACTGGTGGGGGGGTGATGGTTGGGCCTGGCTATCCCTATTGACCCGGGGCGGAGTTGGTGGTCTAGGGGGCCGTGGCTCTTCTCTTCGCAGGGGCCTTTCCCTGCGCGGGGCGTTGCACCTCCGCTGCAGGTGGTCCCCTGCGCCACAATTATAACACCTCTTCTGGTAAGGTGTTTGCCTCCAGTACGCCGAATTATACCCCCCTCCATTCCGAATTGGGGTACCCCCCGATGGCCCATCTCCCGCCCTTCCCGGGCCCGACCGCCTCTCCACAGGTCTCCCGAACCGGCGGTCGAACATGCCCTGCACCATCCTTTCCACTCGCGCTTGGTCGCCCAGGGTTGCCCCGGCTCCCAGCGCACTGTCGTGCACGGGGTCCACCTGTCGGACTGCCACCGCGTGGCGCCCAGCCCCTCCCAATGGCGTTCTGGCTGCCTCCCAGCAGGCAGCAGTATCAGCCGCCTTCTGGAGGTTGTCCGGGCGCCATACGGTGAGCAATGCTCCGACATCGGTGCGCCCTATTGCTCGAAGGAAATGGTCCAGGGCAATCTCCTCCCGGTACTCCGGCGGCATGTTGGTGTGCGCGATCCCCACCAAGCGGCGAATGTCATGTGCCAATTCTCCCAGTGATTCCTGGGGACGTCGTTTGCGCCCGTTGAGCTGAGCTTTAACAAGCTCGCTCTGCTGGTCCATGCCAAATCGGTTTTAGGGCCGAATGGAGATCCTCCAGGGTCGCCCCCTCACTGGGTACCGTGGTCAGGACTTCCAAAGCCACGCCACGCAGGGCCGCTGTGAGTTGTGCCACACCCTGCACCTCGTTCCAGCCATTGCCTCTGGCAACACACTGGAACTGGGCCATATATGCCCTCAAGTCCATCTTGCCATCGTACGGGGGTAGCGGCACCCTCGGTTCTTTCGAGGTCTCCTCCCGTTCCCTAGGGACTCCGGGAGGAGTGTACCTCCCCAGTCCCAACGGTGCCTCACTCCCGCAGGGTCCGAGCCATTTGCCCGGGGGCTCCACCACCCTTGTCTGCGTCTGTCCGTGCCCCGCGTCGTCCCGCTTACTCTCCCAAGCCATTGGACTCACACTCTGCACACCCCCTGGAACAGTCATTCTGGGTACCCCCATTAGGCCAAAAGACCCCGCGGTCTCTACCCTCCCCAAGCTTGGCATGCTCACCCCCGCATCGGGCAAGCCTCCTCCTCCGCCTTGTGACACCGGCCCCACCTGGGCACGATCCGCCTCGAGGGAGTATATCCTCTCCCCGTTGCCGAAGGAGGCCACCCTGCTTCTCACACCGGGCCTCCACCCTATCCGTCAGTCTCTTCTCCATTTCCTCCATTTTCCCCTTTATTACCCCATTTATTTCCTCCCCTATCGTTCCTAACGACAGTTCCCCGACTTTTTCTCTTATTTGCTCCACCTCCCCTTGTACCTGTGTCACCATCTTATTTGTCTTGGATATTTCCTCCCTCGTTGTCCTAAACTGCTCTTCTGTCTCGCCCCGGTTTTTTCCTATCTGTTCCCCCAGTTCCTCTGTCTTTTCTCCGGCTTTCCGCTCCATTTCATTAATTACCTCCTCATGTCTCTTTCTACATTCCTCCGCCACCTTCTTTAATCCTTTCTGTGTCTCCGCTTTTACCTCCTTTCGCAGGTTTTCAACTTTGTCTGTCATTTCCCGATGTCTTTTCTCACAGTCCTCCTTCACGGCTCCCAATCCCTCCTTTATTTTCCCTTGTTCTCTTTTTAATTCCTCTATCGCCGTCGTGTTCCTCCCTATTTCCTCCTTTATTTGGTCTTGTCCCTGTTTTACTTCTCCCAATCCTTTTCCTACTTTGTCTATTTTTCCAACCACCGTCTTTATTTCGTTTACCCTCTCTTGTTTACTTTCTTCCATTGCGACTCCCACTCCTTTTACTTTCTCTTTTAACCCGGTCACCTCCGCTCGTATCGTGTCGACTTCCTTTTTCATTTCGTTTTTTAGTTCTTCCAAGCTTCCTTTTAGGCTCATTCCCATGTTCTGCATCTCACCCCGCAGCTCTTTCATTTCTTCCTTCATGTTTGCTTCCATTCCGCTTATTTGCTTGTTCATTTCGTTTTTCATTCCATTTGTGTTTGTATCCATCTTTTCGTTCATTCCTTTCATTTCGTTTGTCATTGCCGCCAGCATGGCGCATAGCTGGGCCATGTCGGGTGCGCTTGAGTGAGCCGTTTCGGCAGGGGTTGGGGAAGAGTTTTGGTGGAGAGGGGGGGGGGAGGTGTCATACACTGCGGCCGCTGCCGCACCCATTTCGGGCTCTGGGTTCAGTTGGGCGAGTTCATGTTCCTGCACGGGCATTCCATCCTGGGCCATGGATCCTACACATTCTACATCCATTTCTAATACCCCCGGCTCCCGCTCGCCTTGAGACGCCATCTTGCTTCTCTTAAAGGGTTAATTTCGCTCGCTCGTAATTTCCGTCGTAATCGCTCGTAATCAAAGGGCGGAGGAGCTCCTTGTGAGCCAACGGCCATCCATATCTAGTGCCCAACTGTGTCTGCGGACATCCTCCTGCAGTTGGGTTACTTCTTATTAGGAGGTTGGTGGCAGGATTTGCACTCCAGCCACCGTAAAACGCTTCATTCCGCAAAACGCAAAAACGCAAAAAAATCTGAAAACCCACTCCGTGGGAGTACCTCCTGTGCAGCTTCCCTTCGCAGGGCAGCTCACCGGATGATGGGATTGGGGCAAAGCCTTCGGGACCCCCAATCTTTGATAGGAGGGAAACCACGGGGTAACATCCCTGGGTCAGATTGCGGGAGAGTGTGTCGGAGTGGTGCTGAGGTGTCGTCCACCAGACGGCGGTCTCCTTGGGTTAACCTGAGGCGGTCCCTTCGGGTGGGTGCCTGGAATGTCCTATCCCTAAGAGAGGATGATCACCTGTCTCTGTTATCATCTGAGCTCAAGCGTTTGGACATCGGGATTGCAGCTCTCTCTGAGGTTCGGAGACCGGATTGCGGCGAGATAATGGTGGGTGGTTACACCTACTATTGGTCTGGTCGCTCTGATGGTTACCATACCCAAGGAGTTGCTGTAGCTGTGTCCAATAAGCTGACCCCAATGATAATTGAGGTAACACCGGTCAACGAGCGTATTATGAGATTAAGGATTCGTCACTCCTTAGGTGTCATTTCCCTGGTCTCTATTTATGCTCCGACTGAGGCGAGTGATCTTACCGTGAAGGACACATTCTACGCCACACTCGAGTCTGTGGTTGATCAGTGCCCCAGACGAGATACACTTCTAGTCTTGGGGGATTTCAATGCATCGACTGGAACTGATAGGGATGGTTATGAGGTGTGTGTTGGTCCCCATGGGTCAGGAACTATGAACCAGAATAGCACTAAGTTCCTTGACTTTGCAAGAAGTCATGGACTTAGGGTGGCTGGTTCATGGTTTCAGCGCCCGCAAGCTCATCGCTGGACTTGGTATTCCAACGCTGGCGGTGTGGCAAAGGAGATTGACCATGTCCTCATTGACGGTCGTTGGAGGATGATCCAGAACTGCAGGGTCTACCGGAGTGCTCAGTTCCTCAATACAGACCACAGGCTTGTTGTAGCAACTCTAAAGCTGCACCTTAAATCCTGGAGAATGGTACCATCCCAGCCTAGGCTGGATGTTGCCAAGCTCAGGGATGAGAGAGTAGCTGAGGAGTTTGCGAACAGGCTGAGTGGACACTTGGGGGGTCTGGGTGCCTTGGGGGGTCCTGAAGAGTTGTGGAGCACCTTCAAGACCACCGTCCTTGATGTTGCCGGTGGATGCCTTGGAGTTCACCGCAGGGCAAAGAAGAATTTTGTCTCTCAAGGGACACTGGATACCATTGACCAGAGTCGCAGGGCCAGGCTGAATGGCAGAGCTGAGCTGTTCAGGGAGCTGAGGCGTAAAACTGTACGTGCACTGAGGGTGGACAAGGAGGCCTATGTGCGAGGAATCTGTGAGGGGGTAGAGCATCACCTGTGGACAGGTGATTCTCGTCCCGCTTACAGGGGAATTCGCGCATTACGTTCATCCAAGCCCATCCCTCGGAGCACTGCAGTTCGAGCAGAGAGTGGTAGGCTCTTGACAGAGGAGTCTGAAGTGAAGGCCCGCTGGGCCGGTTACTTTGAGCGGTTGTACCAGGCTGATCCCCCAGCTGTCGAGTTGGACGTCAAGGGTGTTACAATCCCTGTTGCTGACCCTCGAATCAACTGTGGTCCACCATCGCTTGTGGAAACACGGGCTGCGGTGAACCAGTTGAAACGGGGCAAAGCTCCAGGGATCTGTGGCATCCATGCCGAACTTCTCAAGGCTGGTGGAAATGCTGCACTCGCGTCGTTGCATGCAGTTTTGTGCTCTGCCTGGAACACAGGCATCATCCCAACTGACTGGAAGAGGGGCCTTGTTGTCCCTCTCTGGAAAGGGAAGGGTGATCGCCAAGACTGCAACAACTACCGAGGGGTGACGCTGCTCTCAGTGCCGGGCAAGGTCTTTGCTCGGATAATTCTTGATAGGGTTCGCCACCATCTGCTTGAGCACCAGCGTCCAGAGCAGTCAGGCTTTACACCAAAGAGGTCAACGATTGACCGTATCCTTGCACTTCGTGTCCTCACCGAACGCAGACGAGAGTTTCGGCAGGGGCTGCTTGCAGCCTATGTTGATCTCTGTAAAGCGTTCGATTCAGTGAATCGGGATGTCCTCTGGAGGATTCTTGGTCTTCGTGGGGTGCCACCAAAACTGATCAATCTGATGTCTGAACTCTACTCTGGTACTGAGAGTGCTGTGAAGTGTGGTGGTACCATCTCTGACTTATTTCCAGTTGTTACTGGAGTTCGTCAGGGGTGTGTACTTGCCCCCACACTTTTCAGCACTTGTATGGACTGGATTTTTGGGAGGATGTCGGAGAGATCAAGTTGCGGTGCATCGTTTGGCAATGTCAAGATCTCGGACCTTGATTTTGCAGATGATGCAGTCATCTTTGCGGAGACTTTAGACATCCTCTTGGGGGCCCTCGAGGTGCTGAATGAGGAGTCGGAGCCGTTGGGATTACGGATTTCTTGGGTCAAAACAAAGATCCAGGCTTTCGGTGACATCTTGGATGCTGCTGTCCTGTCTGTGTCTGTTTGTGGTGAGGATGTTGAGGTCGTGGATAGATTCACTTACCTTGGCAGTGATATTCATGTCTCCGCAGGTTGTGAGCCGGAGGTCAATAGACGTCTGGGTCGGGCCTGGGGAGTCATGGATTCACTGGATCATGGGGTGTGGCGCTGCCGGTACCTGTGCGGGAGGACGAAAGTCCGAGTCTTCAGGTCCTTGGTACTTCCAGTCTTGCTCTATGGGTGCGAGACTTGGACTTTGACCAAGGATCTGAGACGGAGACTTAATTCCTTTGGTACCAGGTCTCTTCGGAGAATCCTTGGCTATCGCTGGTCGGATTTTGTGTCCAACGAGCGGTTGCTGAGAGAGACTCGGATGAGATTTGTTACCTGCATAGTCCGTGAGCGTCAGCTGCGGCTGTATGGACATGTGGCTCGTTTTCCTGACGCTGATCCTGCTCACCAGATTCTCTCAGCGAGGGAGTCTCATGAGTGGAGGAGGCCAGTGGGCCGACCACGTGCCTCATGGTTGCAGCAGGTTGACCATCATCTCAAGGAGATGGGGATGGGCCTGGCATCTGCCTGGGGGATGGCCAGACGGAGGCCCCTGGAGTACCGGCGGAAAGTGGACGCAGCGACGCGCTGTTCTGGCACATGCTCCCATACCTGACCTGACCTGACCTGCTCGTAATTTGGAGGGAATCGGGGGTCGCTTCTCTCACCCCTGGACCGATTCCCGTGAATTTAATTGGAGACAGGAGAGCCCGTTTTCCTTTCTCCGATACCAGTGCCGCGAGGAGGGCGATGAATTTGTATCCCACTCCTGACACCAGTGTTGCGGTATTCGCGCCCGCAGGCGTGCTGACGGCCACGTAACTCGAATCGCGGCACGTCGCCCACCGGACGGACAATCCAGTCGTGACCCTCTCGGACTAACGCCGGGAACCAGTCACGGGTGGACCTTTCGGTCTCACCGCGATCGAGCCAATCAGCCCCCGCGTGGGATAGGGTTGCTCGCCAAATTCGACCTACCTAAGTACCCACACGGAGGGTAGACCGGGCGATCGCACCTCGCCGCAGGTCGACTTCGGACACGGGCCACTTAAGCGACCCGTTCCGTACTATCGGGATAACCGAGCGGTGTTATTCGTCGACCTCGACGGTTCGATTAATTATCGGGCGTATTCAGCCCACTACCAACCCTTTACGTGAAGCAAGATGAGGATTCAATGAAAGAAATGACGAAAAACGAAGCGGGAAACAGTTCAACACAAAGCACATTTATTCGCGATGAACGGACAGCACACATATTCAATTCCACCAAAAGCACACAGAAAAGAAAAACACAATTCAATTTACACAAAAAGCAAATGCGACAATGCAGATCTAATACCGATTACGCGAGCACACGGCAACACTTATACAATTTTACTTCACAGACGGCGCCGACAACACATACCCAAAACCAAGGAAAAGAATACCCTCAAGGATGAGGCGGGCCTGAGGCCGAGACCGGGTCGGGCCTACCCGTCTGGTGATGAGACGCGGAGCGGCGATGGTGCCTCAACTCCGCGGGCCTTGCGGGCAGTGTCTGGTAGGGGGTGGGAAAGGGGCCCCCTTGGTCGCACTATCTCAGCGCGGGGGGAAACAGGAGGGGGTTGCTGATGCTCGGGGTATAGAGGATTCTTATTGTCCTGCGACGAGCGTCTCCACCTCGGCCAGGTCGCGCTGTCGGCCTCCCTGGGGTGCAGCTCCCTGCACGACGCGAGCACCCCCTCGTCTGCCCTCGCCGCCTCTCCACAGCTCCGTCCCCTCCGCTCCGACTCCAACGCACACGACGACCAGCTCCTTCTTGCCAACTCCACCGCCCGTGAAGTCTTAACTCTCTGTTCTCGACTCTCCTACTCACTGGACTGACGAACACGGTCGCTTTTTATCAGCCCCGTGGCTTCGCCCTCTCATCTTTGACCCCCTCCCTTCGACCTTTCACCTCGCTCCCCATTGGCCCGAGAAAAAGTGGGCGTGAATGCTTTTTGATCCATAAATTTGCATATATCGATCGCCCTCCAACGCCCTGGAGGCGGGGCCAAATCGCCCCTCGCTCACCGATTGGACGGCAAAAAGTGGGCGTGTGTCGTTTTTGATCCGTTTTTGAAGCACAAAATCCGTGATTTTGTACACGCTGTTCGGCGCGCGCCCTGCACGAGTCCAACACCGGTACCCACAAGCGGCGCAAGAACGGTGGCGATGCGACGGTTGCGAGGTGTGACGTGAAGGTCGTGGCGGTTGTGGTGAAGCGGCGTTGTGGTTGGTGGTTGATGTTGTGGTTGTGGTGGTAATCATGGCGGTTGGTCCAAAATAAAGATAGTAAAAGAAAAACGGCTATCCTGAAGAGTCGCAGCCCGCATAAATGACATTTATTCCCTCTAGACAACGGGTTTGGGCCTAACTACACATGTACTTACCGAGATATCTCACCTAAGGGACCTGAATGGTGGTTTGCGAATTTGGTAACCACAACAATATATATATATATATATATATATATACCCACACACGTCTGGCAATAAAGTTCCAGGACTGATGCTTTTTCTCGACAGACGACAGCACTGGCTTGGGTATCGTAATCTTGTCGGTAGAGTGTTAGCCGTTGCATTGATCGGTTGTGTCTTGTAGCCGTACGGTACTGGAGTTTTGTTTAAATTCTAAGTGTTTCAACCGTAGTCTAAAGATTAACGACAAATTCATGGAACAGAGAATAGTCAATACGTTTTTTGGTAAAACTAAATGAAAGTGCCACAAACATTGTCAAAAGGGTGAGAATGTTGGTCCGGTCTCACTGATGTCCGAAACTCCAATTAAAGGAACTCATTTTGCATTGAAAGAGAGCCGTGACCAATGAGCTAAAATAGCCCATCAGACAATGACTTTAAGGGTGCTCTGAAGTATGACAGCGATGTTGGCGAGTGTGTATGGGCTGCCAGGGAAGTTACTTTGAAGGCAACCATGAAACATAATTGGTACGTTTGCAATTAGATTTTCAACTGTTTTAACCCTGGAAATTTATTGGCCGGCCTCGTATATGATGTACCATGATAGTCTGGGAGCAGAGAGGATTAACCCTGCATTGTTGTATTAAGTTTTTATTTTACTGTTGATTTTGATAGCCAAGGGGTCTCTATTTTCAGAAACTGCTTGATGACATGTTGTCACCCTTGAGCAATTTGAGAAATTCAAGATGGCCGCCATTACCTATAAATGACCATAACTCCCTAACTATTCACCCTAGGAAGGTGATGTTTGTCTCTATACCTAGGTGTTAGGGGTCAAGCTATCCATTAGAACTAACTATTATGTTAATATCATATTAAATAATGGTAATTTCCAAGATGGCTGCCGTAACACTAAAACTGGCATATCTCCTTAACTATTTACTCCAAATTAGTCATGAAGGTGTCTATCACTGGGTATTTTGGAGACACATCTATCTGTATCAGATCAAAGTTCATATCCTGATGATGTCATCTATAAATCCAAGATGGCTGCCGGTTTGCAAGCACTGGTATATCTTCCACACTATTCAATCTTGGGGAAAATATGAAAAGGTAAATGACCACAGGTGTTATATTATAACAAATGTTCTTTAATTTTAAATCTGAATTCTCACACAGACTACCAAAAGCATATTATACAATTCATATTTAAGGATGGCTACCACTTCACCAAATAATTTACACTGTTGTAGATTGTGTTGCCTATGTGCATCGCAAAGACATGCAATCAACTATGATGTTGGGTTACAGCAACCCTGTTATAGCAGGCGCAAAATATTGTGCATTTCATGTTTGCAGAGTTGTAACTACAAGCACGTGAACTGCATGGAGTAGTACTGTGGCATCCACATTTTATTAGACGTAGTACCATCTCTGGGGCTAGTTTGACTTCATCAGGGAGGGTGACTGGTTGAAGGGACTTGTTTTGGTCATCCTTTACCCAACCATATTCCGTTGAGTCCAACTCGGGTGGATTCTGCGCTTCCTTCTATTCCACACTCTATTGGGGAACCAGTTCCCTCACAGCAGCCTGGTGGAACCAAGTTAACTGCTAGCAGCTCGTGAGATTATGTAGATATATATAAACACACACACATCTGTGTCCAACCAATAACTGAAGTTTTTCATACAAATGGTATGTTCTCCTTGACTGGTATATGTGAGTCAGATAGCACCCAGTTGTTTGTGTCTGGACCTCATATATGTTGCATATATTATTCACGTCATTTACACGGCCTCTGCAGAATTTGTGTACCAATCATTTCTGTGTACTTCAAACGACAGGGGACATGAATATAGTCAACCTGTGGTGTGGTGGGGGGGGGGGGTGATGCATCTTTTTAAATTGTAAAACAAGGAACCAGAATTTGGGCTAAATTGCTGGCAAACAACTCTCCCTTGTGGGTGGCAGAGGATTTCCAAAGGAAGAAAGCTGAGAAACACCCTTACCTATCTGTGCTGGCAGAAGTCTTCTTGTGTTGCTTCCTTAATCTGGAGAGTAGTTTTTCCAATCAGCTAAATGTACTCTCACATGTCTTGCGCTCCTTCACCTCTAATGCCCCAAAAATTAGCCTTTGCGAGCACTTGAAGTTAATTAATTTATTTTATTTCCTTTTCTTTTTCTTTTCTTTCTAGAACACCCATAATACTTTTGTCACACAATTTACTTCTCTGTTTAGCAAGAACTGTGGTCTTGACTTTGCTTTTTATCAACACAATCTGTAGGTCTTCTTCTGGTGCACATGGAGGGGGTCTGCCAGAAGCAGCAGCATGTATCATCAGTGTTTCTCTACCTTTGCACTTCATCACTGTACTGTTAAATCATGTCAGCTGCTTATCTGCGAAGAACAATCTGATGTGAAACAGACCGAACATGCTCGACAGACAGTTTTTGTAAAATACAGTGATGGCGCTGATGAGGCGATACCCGTTTTCACTCCCCTTCCTTTTGGGTCTTTGTGATCTCAAAGAAATTACTTTTAAGGTGAACTTTGATAATAGCATCCATCCATTGTTTTTTTTTTTTTTTTTTTTGTTAATTACTGTTTTTTGTCATCCTATGTGCAATTGCTGGCAACTTTTAACAGACAATGCCATTAAATTTTTTTTTTAATTATTAATTTAAGACTTGGTGGAAGGCTTCTCAACAGTTTGGCTTGATGTGGGTGTTTTTGGTTGAATACCGTGTCGTCTGTTTCGAATTTCCATTTGGCGTCCTACACACAAATGTTCCCATCACTTGCTGTTGTGTTGATTTATTGACTTTTTTTGCTTTAAAGTCGTGTCCATCGTTAACTTTATCAGCGTTTTTGTTCGTCCTGTGATTTGATTTTTCATGGCCTTGTAAGGGGAAGCAAAAGTGCAACTTCAAGGCTTGGGTCCTGTCAACGAAACAGACCACTGTTGCCCTTTTGGAAGATGGCCAGAAAATTGCATCAGATGTGACACCTGGTTCTGTTCATATTTGAAAACAGGAAGTGAGAAAGCAGATATGGGTGGGGTGTGGTATGGTGACTAGCTTGAGGGCAACCCCCATGATCTGCAGCATGTCGGCAAAGAAGAGCTGATTGCACTTGGAAGTGATATCAGTGGTTTGGTGGAAGACTCGTTGATGGAGGAGGACTCTGACCCTGTATTTGCAAGAGTGGCAAAATTGAACATATTGCCACTCTTCAGTGAATTGCAGGATCTCTTGAGTGTTAAGATTGTGCTGTTAACTAAAACCGGTTTTGTTTTTGTTAATCCATAAAACCTACAGCTGAAAAAAAAATAGCAACCTTGTTTGTTCTCCTCTCCTCGGCCAACTTCTGGCAGATGTATTGTTTGACTGCCTGGAAGCAAAATATTGATGCTTTAAAATGTCCATGTTTTTGATGTATTGCAATTGCCAAGTACAAGTACACCTTTTTTTTAATTACCCCCCCCCCTCCCCCACTACCATTCAACATAAATGAGCTCTCCCTCACTTATGATTTATCCGATCTAAGAGATTGTACGAGGAGGTTATTGGAGAAGAATGCACATGCATGGTCACTAAAAGACCACTTTTATTTTTTTTTTGTATACCTTGTCGAGGCTCGTATAGAGCTAACACACAACGCACATCAAGGGAGGCATGAGACAGGAGGGGAGGTAGTGGGAAGGACAAAACAGTGGGGAACAGAGACATTAGGAGATCTGTGGAAGGGAGAGGGATGGGATGGGTAACATGGGAATAGAAGATGGACATTACAGGGACTTTCAGGAAGGAAAGCAGGGAATTTGAAGGAGGTGGGCTTGGGTGGATTATTGGGGGTAGAAAAGATCGAGGATTTGGATGGAGGATGATAAGAGGTGGTGGTGAATGGCTGTTTTGAAAGCCTGGAGGGAAGAATGGGAAAGAATAGAGTGAGGGAGTTTATTCCTAAGGCTGGAAAAAAGAGGAATGAAAGGGTGAAGGTGAGCAGTGATTCGTGATTTTGGTAGTTTTACCAGAAGGGGGTTGTTGGCGGACCTTGAGCGCCCTGTGGAAATGTGGTGGGGACAAATCGCAGAGAGAGCAGGGGGGGGCGAGGTTGGAGAGGAGACGACAGAAGACAGAAAGACCACCGACCAACCTGCAGTGATTGAGTGAGAGGCCCAAAGACAGCCTCATTGCGGGAGATACAATGATCCGAAATGCCCTGGTTTCTACAGCGTGAAGCCGAAAAAGGTGGGAGGCTGGAGCACCAGCCCAGAGGGGAGAGCAATACTCCATCAGGATGCGGACAAAAGCTTTGTAAGTGGTCAGGAGCTCAGGTGGGCCGAGGAAGGACCTTGCATGGCGGAGGATTCCAGTCGGCGACTGCCTTTGGAGGCGAGGTTTGAAATGTGGCTTTCCCAGGAAAGGTCATAGCAGATAGTGAGACCCAGAAGCTTGAAAGAAGGGACTTCTTCCAGAGGATTGTTGAGAAAGTGGATGAGGAGGGGGGGGGGTTTCTAAACGGTCCTTTCGAAGAGACATAGTGAGAGTGTGAGATTTGTCTGGATTGAAAGACATGTTCCACGTATTGGACCAGCTTGTGATTTTATCCAGATCTGCAGTGAGTAAAGAAGCTGCTGCTTGCCGGTCTGAGGGATGACCAATGGTACGGCAGAGGGTGGAGTCATCAGCAAAGAGATAAAGAGGATTTTCCAGAGAGTCGGAGAGATCATTGATGAAAACCAGAAAAAGAACAGGGCCCAGAACGCTACCTTGAGGAACTCCAGCCTGGACAGGAATGGGGGATGAAAGAACTCCATTTAGGGCCACACGGTGACTGCGACAGGAGAGGAAGTCTGCGAGCCATGAGTGGAGATGGCCTTGGATACTGTAGGAAGAGAATTTGGTGAGCAGTGCAGGGTGCCAGACTGTGTCAAAAGCACGTGATATGTCCAGGGATACGGCTCGGATTTCCTGTCTGGCATTGAGGACCTCCATCCATTGTTGGGAGAGCTGAAGCAACATATCCAGTGTACAGTGACCTGGTCTGAAACCAAATTGATGATCAGAAATCAAGCCATTGGAGAAGGGGAAGGATTTAATGTCTGAAGCAATGATGGATTCCATCACCTTGCTGATGATTGGGAGAATGCTGATTGGTCTGTAGTTACAGGGATCTGTTTTTGCACCTTTTTTGTGCAGGGCAGTGATGTTAGCAGATTTCCAAGCAGATGGCAGATGGCCTTGAGCAAATGAGAGGGTGAATAGAACAGAGAGAGGGTGAGCAAGAGCAGAAGAGCAGGCTTTGAGGACACGTGGGCTGATGCCGTCTGGACCGGTTGCAGAATCTGAGTCGAGGTTTGACAGCAAGCTCTCCACCTTGTCAGGAGAAATGGACACAGAGTCCAGGGACAGTTGGGTGCAACTGGGTAAGGTGGGTAGAGACACCTGGTTCTGTGACACCTGGTTCTGTTCATGTTTGAAAACAGGAAGTGAGAAAGCAGATATGGGTGGGGTGTGATATGGTGACTAGCTTGAGTTCAACCCATATGATCTGCAGCATGTCTGCAAAGAAGAGCTGATTGCACTTGGAAGTGATATCAGCGGTTTGGTGGAAGACTCGTTGATGGAGGAGGACTCTGACCCTGCATTTGCAAGAGTGGCTAAATTGAACATATTGCCACTCTTCAGTGAATTGCAGGATCTCTTGAGTGTTAAGATTGTGCTGTTAACTAAAACCGGTTTTGTTTTTGTTAATCCATAAAACCTACAGCTGAAAAAAAAAATAGCAACCTTGTTTGTTCTCCTCTCCTCGGCCAACTTCTGGCAGATGTATTGTTTGCCTGCCTGGAAGCAAAATATTGATACTTTAAAATGTCCATGTTTTTGATGTATTGCAATTGCCAAGTACAAGTACAAATTTTTTTTTAATTACCCCCCCCCCCCTACCATTCAACATAAATGAGCTCTCCCTCATTAATGATTTATCCGATCTAAGAGATTGTACGAGGAGGTTATTGGAGAAGAATGCACATGCATGGTCACTAAAAGACCACTCGTGATCATTCACCACTCGGTTTAGCATGCCAAGCTCCATTTGCGTGCTTTACCATGTCTGATCATTGTGCACCACTCCTTCACAATTCCATATCCACGTGATGCATGACATCGTCAATGGGCAAAAGGAAGAGAGTACTCATTTTTTACTCTGTTTGTTTGTTTTCTTGGTTGTTTTCTTGTTTGCCTGGGTGATATCTCAACCATCCTTTGAGCAAGGAAGCTGAAATTTGGGGACCGAAATGAACATGTGCTTTGGCAAAAAAGGTATTTAAAATTTTTTTGTTTTTTTTATTCTTTGATGAATCACTTGATTGATTAATGACTTAATTATTATTGATTTGTTAAATATTTATTTTCTTTCTCATCTGGGCAAATATCTCGGGCACCTTTGTAGCTAGAAAGCTGATATTTGGACATGACGGTGAACTCGTGATTTTGCTTTTAGGGGTACTTTTGATTAATTGATTAATCAATCCATTATTCATTTTTTGATGAATTACTTGATTTTCAAAAAGTTACAGATTCGGATTAAACGGTTGTGGTCTTGGTGATGCTTATTAGCCATTTGATTAAGAAATTAATTATTTTACGATTACTATTTATTTCTTTTAATTATGCAATTAATCAATCAATCTATTGTACACTTCTCCCTCCCAATTCCATCTGCGTGTACTGCACGCAGGGCTGGATTTAGGGGATGACCAGCGGGACATTTGTCCAGGGCCCAAACTCCAGGGGCCCCACAAAAATATTCAGATGAATGATGAGATTTATTTCTTTATAAAGCTGTTATTATTTATTCCCTTGTCTCAAAGTTAGCAGAGATGAGAGACAGGAATTCAATGTCTAATATAAATAACCCAACATTTTATTAAAAAGTCATACCACACAAATCACATGACCTTTTTGGGGAGGATTGCGAGTGGCATCATACATCCAAATGATGCAATCACGCAACCACGAACGATGGATTTTTTTTTTTTTAATACAGTTTAGAATTGTAAAAAAAAAAAAAATTGTTTTATACATCGACACAGACATATGGGACAAAGAAACACTCCTGGAAGAGACAGAGAAGTGGTGTCGAGTATAGCAGAATAGCACTCTCCACTGCAGCGACCGAGCGACGTTCGGGAAGATGGAGCATGGTGCCACTAAGCGGAAGAAACTAAAGGAAAAGCAAGCAGGTGAAAAAGGTTTTCTTTGTAAAATACCTAAATTATCCAATTTCTGGTTTGCATTATTGCAAGATGATGCAGCAACAACACCCGTGGATCGAACCAGTTTAACTGTCAGTGCTGATGACGGCGGCGTTGCAAAAGAACTAGGCCTGGGGGCAGAAAATATACTTGACTCACCTTGAAGACAACCATCTCGTCCCACTCAACACCCTCATCCTGATGTTCTTACCTTGAGTAATGATCCAGCTAAATGGAAAGATTACTAGTCACTTTGCGTGTACTGGACAAGGCGGGTACCAGCTGATTGCCAGAATCGCTGTGAGAGATATGTGGCATCAGAGAGAACATGTGAACAGGGTCGAACTCGACATATTCCAAAAAGCATTTTTAAGCGAACGCTGTAGAATGAGCAAATCTTTGCTCGTGAATGGTTGCTGTACTCGCCGTCAAAAGGGTGTATATTTTTCTTTGTGTGCAAATTATTTTCATCAAAGAAAAGTGCATTGTCTGATTCAGGATTTGATGATTGGAAATATACTGCTATCAGATTCGGGGAACATGAAAAGTCACCAGAACATGCACGATCTATGGTGTACGATTCTGTGGTGTACGAGGTGATAGAATTGACACGTCACTGGAAATTCAGCCCCAGCCGGAGCAACAGTACTGGCTGAAACAAGTTGTTCACGCCATTGAATTCCTTGCTGAACATGGTCTGGTATTTCGTGGAGCCACATATCTCTCTCTTAATCTCTCTCAACACACTAAAGTGCGTAATGAAACTCTCGGCTCACCACATAATGGAAACTTTATTGGAATTTTGGAGCTCATTTCACAGTTTGATCCTTTCTTTTCAGACCATCGTGCCAGGTTTGGAAATTCAGGAAGTGGAATTTCATCGTATCTTTCGTCCAGTACATATATGACGAGATTATTGGACTGATGGGGAAATAAAGTAAAATCTGCAGTTATTCAAGACATTGATGATGCAAAGCATTTCTCTATCAGTGTTGACACTACACCTGATACATCTCACATAGATCAGCTCGCCATCATTATACGCTATGTACATGTGACGGGGGCTCCTGTTGAACGATTTCTGAGTTTCCTTCCTATCACTGATCATTCAGGTGAGAATCTGGCTGATGCAATCTTGAACTACTGTCCAAAAAATGGAATCGACTTTTCAAACTGCAGGGGCCAGTCATATGATAATGCATCCATCATGTTTGGAAAACACCAAGGTGTCCAAGCACGGCTAAAATAAATACATCTGTGCGCCGTTTGCATTCCGTATGCTGGACATTGTGTAAAATTGGTTGGAAGAAAGGGAGCTGAATGATGTGTGGATGTCATGACCTTCTTTGGTATTCTAACAGGAATATACAATTTGTTTTTGTCTTCCTCTTATCGCTGGGAAATACTTCGTCAAAACTTTGGGGGAAATGGCATTGTTGTCAAGTGATTGTCAGACACAAGATGGTCAGCAAGACTTGATGCTGCTAGAGCGTTTAAGAAAGGATACGCACAGATAAAGAATGATAGCCGCTCAAGACAGTGACCATCAACCACCAGAACGTAGACACATGGCTCAACACTTCAGCAGCCAGATGGACCACATCGAAACAGTCATTCCAACTGACTTGTGGGATACAACCCTGGATAGATTTAATGTAACGATTCAGTCAATCCAAGCAGAAGACGTCGAACTGTCACCGGTGGTTAAATTACTGGAATCTCTAAATGTTGTTCCACGTTTCCAAATGTTGCCACGGCTTTGCGTATTTACCTTTCCTTGATGTGCACCAACTGCTCCGGCGAACGTTCATTCTCTCGTTTTGGACTCGTAAAGAATGAACTGAGAGCCACCATGGGCCAGGATGGTCTCAACTGCCTTGCCATCATGACTCTGGAATGTGACATTTTGAGAAAGTTGGATTTCTCTGATATCGTCACAGACTTTGCAAGTGTGAAATCAAGAAGGAAAACATGATGAAGTGGTGAGACAACGTTCATGTTGCTTGTATTGCAATGCAGTACAAGCACATAGAGTGACATTGTAAACTGTTTTTCTAATTTTTTTTTTAATTTATTGTAAGTTATAAGTTAATAGTATAATTAGTATATGCTATTGGTATCAAAGTTAATGAAAAAAGTATTTTTACTTTTGATTTTTATGAAGTTTTAAAAAGTGCTGTAGTGAAATCTTTATAGATCAAGAGACAGTAACACAGTTCAGCTCTTTTATTATTATTTCTTTTTATTTTTAATTTTTAATTTCTTACCACTACGTTTCAAGGTTTATGGTGGGGAGGGGGGCTCTACTACTCTAATGTTCCGGGGCCTGTTAAACATAAATCCGGCCCTGACTGCACCGAGGCATTGCCGGATGCTGTTGATGCCCCGGCTATGTCGCACACTGGAGGATTTGTTATTTATTTACTTGGTACAGGGATGGTGCACTTTTAATGTAACAACTTGTTTTTTTGGGGGGGTTTTTTGGTATACCTTGTCGAGGCTCGTATGATAGTGAACACACAACACACAGCAAGGGGGGGGGGCATGAGACAAGAGGGGTGGGAGTGGGAAGGACAAAACAGTGGGGAACAGCGACATTAGGAGATCTGTGGAAGAGAGAGGGATGGGGCGGGGAACATGGGGTATACAAGATGGACAAAAAACTTCAAAAAACAAACACTTTATTGAAAATAAATAAATAAGTTCGCATTTTCTTCCTTGGATCGTGTGTTGAGAAATTGTTGTGGTGTTGATGTGGCACAGGCATGATTGGCTGAATGACTTCCACCAATGTCTGATTTCCTTGTCTTGCTCCCCTAAGGCTTGCAACAAACATTTAAGATCCTGAGGCAAAGTGTAAAACGTCTTTCAAATCTCAAGGCCACACCAGTTTACTTCCTTCAAGCCACAGTGCAATCGTGTGCAGTCTTTCTGGTATTTGCTCCCCCACCACCCCCTCCCTCCGCCTCAAAGGGCAGTACTTCAGATTCTGCCCGAAGATAAAGTAGAATGCTTGAAACTCTGTCTTTGCCTCCAAATCTTGTGTACCACACCCAAACCCCCTCTGTTCCAACCTTACTGTGACGTACCTACTGTTTACTGGATTCTGTGTCCTTCCCATCTGAGAAGGGTGGGAAAGTTCTGTCCGACGTTGATTCTGCTTTGGTGACGATCCCAGATGGTATCAGTATCCATGTTCTCAAATCCTACCTTGCTGTGTTTGGCTACTCTGTCTGCACTCATCGCCCTGCCTTTGGCCAGCTTCCGTTTGTTTGATAGTTTGCCAACATTTGAGGAAACTACACAGATTTCAGTGTTTTCTGTATTTTGTTTTTCATTTCCTGTTCATCCTTCCCTTGTTTATCGTATCGCAGAGTTGCTCTGCTGCAGCAATGACGGTTCATAACACTTCATGGCAGTGCTCTTCTATGAGCCTCCCTCTTGTCATGTAAATAAATAAATTTCTAATGAATGCTTTGCCGTAACGTATTTTGAAGACTGATTAGAGCTAAACTTTGTAATTAAAAAAAAAATATGAAAGTAATTTGTCAACTGGAACATGGGATGATGTTTAGTTTTCTTTCATTTTTCATGACAATATAATTTTACGTCTGCCACCAAAGGTGGATGGAAGTTGTGTGTTTTCACCCTTGTTTGTCTGTCTGTCCAGGAAGACGGAATTGATTCAATTTTGGTGAACGTCTGCATACAAGAATTTATTAGGGTACCCAGACAAATGGACTGGGTAATTAGGGTGCCCAGTCAAATTGACTGGGTAACCTATTGTTTTTCTTCTGTTTATTTCTTATTTATTCTTTTTCCACCGGCAATTTGCGGGTTCTTTCGCTTTAAAAATCATTTTCTCTGCAACTGTAAGTCCGATCGACACAATTTTCACCATAGTATGTATCTTTTTTGATAGCATACTTAGTTGATAATTGTGACGTCATAGGTCATGGTACGGGCACCATCTTGAAAAACCGATAAACTTTGGACCTCTGTATCTCTGAAACCGTGCAATGGAAAACATTTTTGTTTCATACATTTTAATAAGCTCCCTGGAAACGGGTAATTTTTCGTGACGTCATCGGTGAAGCGGTATGCCGGTGAAAATTCGTTAAGTAGAACGCTGCATGGGAAAAATCAAATTTCTTGAGCATTATCTACACAATTCACTGTAGAAATTTTTTATTATGACGTCATAGGTGACTTGGTTTGGCAGCCATCTTGTTTTGAAAAAAAAATAATTAAAAATATCTTCTCCAGAACAGCTGAACAGATTGAGGTGAAACTTTACACACACATTCCCCATGACATCCTTTTACAAGTTTGTTAATTTCTTATTGATAGGTCACATGCTTTGGTGGCCATCTTTAATTTACCCTAAAACCTTCAAACTTCTCCAGAATGGCTGGTCAGATCAAGGGGAAACTTCACATACGTATTGCACACGTCAAGTGAATACAAGTTTGTTAATGAATAATTGATAGGTCACATGATTTGGCAGTCATGTTGGATTCAAGAATAATATTAAATAATGTTTTCTCTGGAACCACATAACCTATCGAAGTGAAACTTGGCAACTGTAATCTACCCCCAAGCTGCATATACGCTAAAAATTATGACGTCACATGTCACATGGTTTGGCGGCCATCTTGGATAGAATAACGCACCTTATCCGATTAACACGAAACTTCACACCCTTGTTCCACTACCCGCTTGGAAGCAGAATATAAATTTATGATGTCAAGTCACATGGTTTATCAGCCATCTTGGATTGAAAATTAATATATTTTTTAAATCTTCTTTTCCAGAACGGCTGGACAGATTGAGGCAAAATTTCACATACACTTTCCCCAAGACATCCTTTCACAAGTTTGTTAATTTCTAATTGATAGGTCACATGGTTTGGTGGCCATATTGAATTTACCCTAAAACCTTCAAACATCTTCTCCAGAACGGCTGGTCAGATCAAGGGGAAACTTCACATACGTATTGCACACGAGCAATGAATATAAGTTTGTTAATTTCTAATTGATAGCTCACATGGTTTGGCAGCCATGTTGGATTCAAGAATTTTATTAAATAATGTTTTCTCTGGAACCACATATCCTATCGAAGCAAAACTTGGCAACTATCATACACAACAATGTCTGCATATATGGTAAAAAAAATTATGATGTCACAAGTAGCATGCTTTGGCCTCCATCTTGGATAGAAAAATGCACCTTGTCTGATCGACACAAAACTTAACAAGCATGATCCACTACCCCATTTGAGGGAGCATTTAAATTTATGTTGTAATAGGTCACATGGTACAGCAGCCATATTGGATTGAAAATTAATAACTTTAAAAGTCTGCTTCTCTGAAACGGCTGAACAGATTGAGGCAAAACTTCTGGAGAAGAAGATTTTTTTTTTTTTTAAATTCAAAACAAGATGACTGCCGAACCAAGTCACCCATGACGTCATTTTTTTTTGCGGTGAATTGTGTAGATGAGGCTCAAGAAATTTCAGATTTTTCCTATGCAGCGTTCTACTTGACGAATTTTCACAGGGATACCGCTTCATTGATGACGTCACAAAAAATCACCCCTCTTCCCCATTGGGAGTTCATTACAATGTATGAAGCGAAATAATTTTCCATTGCACGGTTTCAGAGATACAGAGGTTCAAAGTTTATCGTTTTTTTCAAGATGGCGCCCGTACCACGTGACCTATGACGTCACAATTATCAATTCAGTATGCCATCAAAAAAGATACATACCATGGTGAAAATTTCGTGTCGATCGGACTTGGCGTTCCTGAGAAAATGATTTTTAAAGGGAAAGAACCTGCAAATTGCCGACGGAAGAAAAATAACAAATAAACAGAAGAAAAACAATAGGTTACCCAGTCCATTTGGCTGGGTAACCTAATAATACTAACCCCAAAAAACAATATGTTATCCAGTCCATTTAACTGGGTAACCTAATAATACCAACCCCGAAAAACAACAGGTTACCCAGTCCTGACTGGGTACCCTAATAATACCAACCCCGAAAAACAATAGGTTACCCAGTCCTGACTGGGTACCCTAATAATACCAACCCCGAAAAACAATAGGTTACCCAGTCCTGACTGGGTACCGTAATAATACCAACTCCAAAAAACAATAGGTTACCCAGTCCATTAGACTGGGTACCCTAATAATACCAACCCCGAAAAACAATAGGTTACCCAGTCCATTAGACTGGGTACCCTAATAATACCAACCCCAAAAAATAGGTTACCCAGTCCTGACTGTGTACCCTAATAATACCAACCCTGAAAAACAATAGGTTACCCAGTCCTGACTGGGTACCCTAATAATACCAACCCCGAAAAACAATAGGTTACCCAGTCCTGACTGTGTACTCTAATAATACCAACCCCAAAAAACAATAGGTTACCCAGTCCTGACTGGGTACCCTAATAATACCAACCCCGAAAAACAATAGGTTACCCAGTCCATTAGACTGGGTACCCTAATAATACCAACCCCGAATGGCGTTGTCATCATATTACATTTGAAATGTGATCATTCTGTAACATCAACAAAAGATTTTTATATATATATATATATATATATATATATATATATATATATATATATATATATATATATATATATATATATATATATATATATATATATATATATATATATTGTTGCGGTTTTCGCGCCCGCCGGCGTGCGACGGCCACGTAACTCGAATCGCGGCACGTCGCCCACCGGACGGACAATCCAGTCGTGACCCTCTCGGACTAACGCCGGGAACCAGTCACGGGTGGACCTTTCGGTCTCACCGCGATCGAGCCAATCAGCCCCCGCGTGGGATAGGGTTGCTCGCCAAATTCGAACTACCTAAGTACCCACGCGGAGGGTAGACCGGGCGATCGCACCTCGCCGCAGGTCGACTTCGGACACGGGCCACTTAAGCGACCCGTTCCGTACTATCAGAATAACCGAGCGGTGTTATCGTCGACCTCGACGGTTCGATTAATTATCGGGCGTATTCAGCCCACTACCAACCCTTTACGTGAAGCAAGATGGGGATTCAATGGGGGAAAAGACGAAGCGAAGCGGGAGAACAGTTCAACAATAAAACACATTTATTCTCGGCACACGGGAAGCACACAAATACAATTCCACCAAATGCACACAAAAAAAAGAAAACACAATTCCATTTACACAAAAAGCAAACATAAAAGTGAAAACACAGTGCAGAGCTAATACCGACTACCGAGCACACGGCAACACTTATACAATTCTACTTCACAGACGGCGCCGACAACACATACCCAAAACCAAGGAAAAGAAATACCCCAAGAATGAGGTAGGCCTGGGGCCGAGACCGGGTCGGGCCTACCCGTCTGGTGATGAGACGCGGAGCGGCGATGGCCCCGCAACCCGCGGGCCTCGTGGACAGTGCCTGGCAGGGGGTGGGAACGGGGCCCCCTTGGTCGCACTATCTCAGCGCGGGGGAAACAGGAGGGGGTTGCTGATGCTCGGGGTATAGAGGATCTTTATTATGTGCGACGAGCGTCTCCACCTCGGCCAGGTCGCGCTGTCGGCCTCCCTCGGGTGCAGCTTCCTGCACGACGCGAGCACCCCCTCGTCTGGTGTCGCCGCCTTTCCACAGCTCCGTCCCCTCCGTTCCGACTCCAACGCACACGACGAGCAGCTCCACCGCCCGCGAAGTCTTGACCCTCTGCTTCCGACTCTCCTCTTCTTGACTCTCCGACCGACCTCTCTTCTGACTCTTCGTTCCCTTTTTGCTGACTCCGACTCCTTCTGACTGACGAACACCGTCCTTTTATCCCCCCGTAACTTCGCCTTTGACCCCCTCCCTTTGACCTTTCACCTCGCTCCCCATTGGCCCGAGAAAAAGTGGGCGTGAAGGCTTTTTGATCCACAAATTTGCATATATCGATCGTTCTGGAGGTGGGGCCAAATCGCCCCTCGCTCACCGATTGGACGGCAAAAAGTGGGCGTGTGTCGTTTTTGATCCGTTTTTGAAGCAGAAAATCCGTGATTTTGTACACGCTGTTCAACGTGCGCCCTACACGAGTCCAGCATCGGTGCCCATGAGTGGCGCGAGATGACGGTGATGCGATGGTGGCGAGTTGTGACGGTAAAGGTCGTGGCGGTTGTGGTGAAGCGGTGGTTGTGGTTGTAATTGTGATGGTAATCCTGGCGGTTGGTCCAAAATAAAGATAGTAAAAGAAAAACGGCTATCCTGAAGAGTCGCAGCTCGCATAAATGACATGTATTCCCACTAGACAATGGGTTTGGGCCTAACTACACATGCACTTACCGAGATACCTCACCTAAGGGACCTGAATGGTGGTTTGCGAATCTGGTAACCACAACACTACCCCCTTCCCTTTTTACAGACTTGTCCCGAGTCGTCAAATTTTCGTGTGCCATCATGTGTAGTTTTCCCCTAGTACACTTTACCTACGGATCCCTGAGTGCGACATTCATGGTATTCGTGTCCCCAAAATAAATAACCTGAGGGCTGCGTAACTACCTAAACAAACTCACTCACACGGACGACTTAAATAAAATTGCCGGCGCTAAGACAAACATGCCGGGGGCGCACTCATATTTACAGTACATCTTAACCTTAACTTACAAATTTTACACTAAACCATGGCCCAGGATCATCGAACTCTGCAAAAAGAAAGCAGTTAGCAGGGAGCCAGGCTGCCCACATGCAGTCTCTGACTCAAACAATGCAGGTGACAGGGAACGTGGCTGGCTGCTCACACGCAGTCCAAGGCCTCCCCTTTTGAACTGAACGCAGTGAACCACAACGGTGCATGGGCTGCACAAACGCAGTCTCCGTGCCAGCTCAAGTGGCACACGCAATGAGCACAACGAATGGATGGACACAAACACGGTGCACGGGCCGCCACTGCAGGCCCGTGTTGTAGCTGCCAACAGGGCAGTTCTCGCAGCTTGCAAACTGTTGCCTTGCGGATCCTGGCGCACATGGAAATGAACAGGGGGGGGCAAAGCAAAAATTGAACGGGGCTGGTGAACGTGGGCAGTGGGCATGGCATGGCAAAGGTGAGCAGGCAAACACAGCCCGCAGAAGAAGGCCGCTGCAGGCAAACACAGCCCGCAGAAGAAGACCGTTGCAGGCAAACACAGCCGGCAGATGAACTGGCCGGCACAGGCCTCGAAGAAAAACAGCCAGCAGATGAACTGGCCGGCACAGGCCTCGAAGAAAAACAGCCAGCAGATGAACTGGCCGGCACAGGCCTTGCAGCACACAGCTGCCGATGAACTTGGCCGGCCTCCGCCTTGAAGCAAAACACGGCCAGCCGATGAAGTTGGCCAGCCTTTGCCGTTCAATGGAGGTTGGTGGAGGGAGTGCGGTGGTGCTGGCCACTTGGAAGGCGGGCTCGGACCTACCTACCTGTCTCCCTCCCAACCTATCGCCTTTGCCTGTCACTGTACATACCCACTCCCTTAATTTGTCAAACCCCAATTTAGCCCCAACTTATTTTTTTGTTGTTTTTTTTTTTTCTTACTTCCCCACTATAAATCGTCCCCTAACCCCCTTTATCGTCCTTGTTCGGCTAACCTATTCTGTCACCTAGCCTACTCCCAACCCCTACGTTCCCTTCCCAGAGGGGAACAAGGGAGAGCTAACGTCCTGTGTCGAGGCCCAAAGAAGCCTCAGAATGGCCTCCCCAGAGTTCGGCGATCTTAACACCAAGTGGGTCCAGCGGCCCACAACGACAGCGAGGGGATGGATGGTGCGGAGGGGTACATCTCCTAATCTACCCTAACCATTTAACTGTTAAACTACCCCGGGGCTTTCAACAAGCGCCTCTCGCTTAAACTATTGGTTCTAACAACCCAGATTCCCGTCGCCTGTGTTGGTGTCCTTACAATTTCGGGCCTCGCCCCCCAATTTTCTCTCCGTGCCCTCACACGGTCTCCTGGCTGGGACACGTGGCTCCCTTTGGCAGGCACGTACCTCTGCCGAATCTCCCGCTATGGCACCCCCGGGCACTACACTGCCTCCGAGCCTACCAGCTCCCTAACACCGGGGAGTGCCCCCCATGGCACCTCCCCTGAAACGCACACATGGCAGGCCGGCCTCCCGGGCCCCTTTCCGAGGGTCACCCGTGCCCACAACACTGCCCACGCGGCTAATGGCGCCCCGGGCCCCCGCACCAAGCAGGCGCACCCGTGCCCACTACGCTATCCCGGCCCCCCATGGGCCCATGGCCTACCGCGGCCGACTAGCCTGGTGCCCGGGGTACCCACTCAGCGATACTCACCTTTCGCAGCCACGCTCCCAAGCCCGTCAACAGGGCTCCTGCACCCCTCCAAATGGGTCTCGAGCCTACTTTCCCACCAACAACAAAACGACCTCCATTTTTCAATTTGACTAACCCAGCTAACTCACTCTACACTGACCCCGGGGTCCCTTGGGCGGGAGTCACTCCTCCCCCCAATCACTCATCGCACCATGCATTCCCCATTCACTCCACACACAGACCCGCTGGCCTCACTCACTCAACATGTACTCACCTCACAACTCTTCAACACACACACCGCTGAACTCTGCCATCCTTCTAACTACATCCCCTAACTAACTCGTGCTCCCACGTCGTCCCTTAAACTACAGCACGTTCCTTTTAACCTACGTAGCTAAACTACGTCCCCTCTACACATTCACAAGTCTGTCACTGTCTCCTAATCTCTTTAATCAATTTCCCCACCTAAATCTGGCTACAATCCCTCTAACTAATCCATTCCACGGACTCCATGAGGACTTACCCCTGCCCCATGAAGTCGGTCTAACTAAGCTAACCCTTCCCCCTAACTAGTTTCCATCCTGTGCCCAGGTAAGGGGGTCTTTCACCCCTTGCCCAGGAATCCTGTACACCCGAAAGTGAGGCTTGCTTTTTTTTTTTTTTTTTCCCATGCGCAGCACCTGCGCGGCAACTCAGAGCTCGCGCACTTTGCACCTGGCCGTGACGTCATGCAGCTGCACGTGTTCCTCGTCCCTCCTTGGACGGTGCCATCCGGCAGAGATACCCCTCCTGCCGGATTCCAACCACACGTGCAGCCATGACGTCACCGTGCGCAAAAAAAAACACAAGCCCCACGTCTCGAGGGGTTTCCCACGCGAACACATGTGCTTTGCCCGTTGGAGCTGAACACACACGATCGCGTGGAGAACCCGTCCGGTCCAAATCCATTTACCTGCCTAAACTTTGTCCGTCCGCGGGATCGGCAAATCCACCGCGTGCGTTTCCGGACCGGGACTTCACTCTCGCAAGCGAGCACGTGGCGGTCTCGTGCGTTGCACAGCACGAACCGCGTGCTCACTGCTGGGTGAACCCGGCACGGTCCTCGAAACAACTACAGCCGCTACTCGGCTTTCTCTCCTCTGTCGCCGTCTCCGTCGCCATTCCACACACGCATACCTGCGTGTCACGACGCACACAGTCCACACCATTAAACTCACACCGGGAGACGCGGCTGCGTGCTCCCGCATGCCAACCGACATCTCCCTCTCATACCGCTCTCTCACACACACGGTCTCCCTTGCATAACCCATACCACTCACACGTGGTGCTCCATTCACTCGTGCCTCACTCACACACGCGGGGGCACTCAACCGCGGTTCCTCATCCACACACGGTGCCTCACCCACACACGCGGGGGCACTAACCCGCGGTGCCTCACTCACACACCGTGCCTCATCCACACACCGTGCCTCACTCACACACGCGAGGGCACTCACCCGCGGTGCCTCATTCACACACACGGCGACACTCACACACGGTGCCTCATCCACACACCGTGCCCCACTCATACACGCGGGGGCACTCAACCGCGGTGCCTCATCCACACACGCGAGGGCACTCGCCCGCGGTGCCTCATCCACACTCGCGGGGGCACTCACCCGCGGTGCCTCACCCACACTCCGTGCCTCATCCACACACGGTTCCTCATCCACACACCGTGCCTCACTCATACACGCGGGGGCACTCAACCGCGGTGCCTCATCCACACACGGTGCCACACACGCGGGGGAACTAACCCGCGGTGCCTCACTCACACTGGCCGTTTCACTCACACACACGGCCTCACTCACACACGGTGCCTCACCCACGCACGGCGTGCTGGGAAGCACGTACTCTGGCACCATCGCCACCACACCACTCACACACGGGGTCGCTTCCACACACGGGGACGCACTCACGCCTTGCACCACACACACAGGGACAACCACACTGGGGATTTGTGTCCCCACAAGGGTC
>NC_140963.1:18128996-18206496 GCF_056783735.1 Eptatretus burgeri
GAGCAATCCATGGAATCTTGGAATCTGAACATTAGTACCACTAATTCTGGATAATTACTGATACGAGTTTGAGAGGCTGGGTGGTGGGTATTGTGTCCATTGTCTTCATGGCTATGTGTTCGATTCCTCTTGGAGCTCAGCGGAGGGTTTTGGGATCTCTCCAGGGAATGGCGTGCTTTCCACGATTGTTTGAGCCATGGAAATTGTCCTGAAAGCTTGAACGCTCCTTCACCACAACCACCACCACCACCACCACCCATATTAATTTGTGCTGATAGGGTATTTTTTTTGGTCGCACACTCGCACAGGTGTCGTCCCATCCAGGTTTAATTCACACCACACCTATAAACTGTTCGAATTGTTTTGCATGCCAGGGCGTTTCCTCGATGGGTTCTTCAAGAGGGATGTTAAATCCAGCTTTTCCGTCCTTTCGCAATCGCCGGTGCACATTTTAAAAGATCCCTTTCGAAAGAGAAGGCCAGTTCGTTCCGGTACCCGGGACAAATTTTCCTAATTCTAGCCTGACGCACACAGCACGGTGCGATGGAATGACGACCTGTCCAGGGTTGCTTCTCAGCCATGGGAATTGCTTCGGCAGACCCACACTGGAAATTGATGTTGTGAATATTAACTTCGTCTTGGACGTGAAGTAGTTTGAGGAAGTGGAAGGTTTCAGACAGTTTCATTTTTTTTCACTCCTTCTGTGTTAAGCCTCTTGCGGCCACATTTACCAAGAACGTTACAAAACGACCATCACAAATTAGATCGACTATGGTTTTAGCCTGGCGTTGGCTTAGTGGTTGGGGTGGTGGCTTGGGATCCCGGGGTCCTGAGTACGAGCCCCGTTGGCCGTTGAATTAACACCAGGGGGTTGTCCCAGCCTCTCATCCTTCCGAGGTCGGCGAAATGAGCACCGGTGTACCGGTAATAGGGGACAGCCGTGCTTCTAACTAATGATGCAACCAGCAACCAAAAAAGGCAGCACACGAAGGGAACTATGGCTTTCAAAATGTTGATTACTTACCTTCGGATCATTTCCTACTTCACAAGCACATAACCTTTTGGAGTGTATATTTCTACCTGTTATACGTTCGCATCGGCCGACCGAGATCCACTAATTGGCATGTCATTTATTGCAGGAGTTGAAGACTCCCACACCACAGCAAATGAACCGGGCTTAACTTCTCCAAAACACATGAATGTTGTTTTTATGACCATGACTTGCATGTTGAATTTTTTTTTTTTTTAATGCTTTTCCTGTTTTATTACTCGCCTAATGTCAAGCACATTTGAGCAGATAAGGAATTTCCTAAAAGATTTGAAATTTGGTAAATTTGTGAGGGTTATAATAAAAGATACCTGCTATGTTATCGTTCATTGAGGAATTTGTTAATTTCTACATTACAGGTTACACAAAATCAGGTTCAAGGCAAGAACATGTTTTCATACAAATTACAAGGACCACGGTAAACAATCGATAACTGCGTCATGCATTGTGGGATTTGAACCTGGATTCTGAGCATCATCATTCATGAGCCATTGGTACAGATAACCAGAGAGTTGGTGTCAAAGCCACCCAATGCTCGCCTGTTTATACATTTATCGTTTTTAAAACACTAGTCTAATAATATTTTTTTTATAAAGCATTGCAGTGAAATCTGATCCAAATAATTTTAAAGCAATATATGTATTTGTATATTGTAATCAGTAAAAAAATAGTGTGGTGGATAAAAACATTGGAAAGGAAATAACTTGCACCAAAAACTTTAACATTTTCACGCTCACGCCGGGGGTATCGCTATAGCTCTCTGTTCTTCGAACAATCGAGCTAAAAATGTGAAAAGGGCAAGTCTGTTAAAACAGGTTTAAAAAAAATAAAATAAAATAAAATATTTTTAAGGACCTTATGGCAAAACAGTTGCATGGGCTCCGCCGATTAGGTAATACCGGGAAGAGAATTTCTCAATTTTATAGATAAGTTCACCCCAGAAAGGGAACATCCACAGATGTGTTTCGGGCTTGTTGGCCCTCGCCTTACGAGGGAAGCCTTTTTTTATACAAAAAAGGTAATAAATAAAAAATTAAAAACATTTAAACAGCTTGGGGTGCACACCTTGATCCCATGACAAAGGTACGAAGTTCAACAAGACTGTCACATGAGCATACACATGCACGTCAGCCCAAAGGTTGACAGTCAATCAAACACACACACTTCCTCAACCCGAATGATCGGAACGCTTGGTCATACAATTGGACCACTCCTCAATCGGAGGAGGTCCCAATGAGCGAGGAACAAAGGACCTCAAGTCGAGAGCAGATCCCATTACTGTGGTGGGTACCAGGAAGCAAGAACCACACCAGCTGTTGCTGCAAGAATCCTGTGAATGGGGTGACCTCGCGTGAGTGGGGTCTGCCGAACAGGCATGTAGGATGTCGGCCATTGTGAAGCTTTCAGTGCGAGTGTGAGAAATTCATGAGGTTATCCTGAAAACTCAATATCTCGGTGGGCTGTTACTGTGTTAGTGATAAGGTCCTTGGGTTTGAGTTTGGATTTTTTCACACTAGCCTGATGCAGGTGTGTGCGTGTGTGTGTGTGTGTGTGTGTGTGTGTGTGTGTGTGTGTGTGTGTGTGTGTGTGCGTGCGTGCGTGCGTGCGTGTTGCATTGCAGAAACCCCTTTAAACTCAGTGAAAACTTGACTGTCCACTTGTGCAGCTAGGGTAAATAAAACAAATATGACCTCACTGATTGCCTCATTGCCTCATATTTTTTTTTGCATTCGAAGAAAACAGTTCTTCACTATGGTGCAATGTCAGGGTCATGGTGAGAAATGGAAACAAAATAAAGGATGAGACGTTGGTGGAAAGAGGACGAGATAATAAAATCTATAACTCGGTCGGTCTTGGCGTGCCTGCGTGCATCCGTCCGTCAACAATTGTCCTACAGGGGACACCACTAATCAAGCCCAATCTGCAAACAGTATGATGTAGTCGAGTAAGGTGAGGATACATGGGCCGGTTTCAATTTACATTGAAACAAAACAAAACAAAAAACTCTTCCACCTTCATTTATAATAATGGCGAGACTCGTTCAGTCCCGTTTCTCATATCGATTGAACGCTAGCTATATTGAAAACTTATTTTTGAAACATTTCCATTTTATTCATTTTGCCCTATCAAGCAGCATTACCGATAATTATACACCGCCTTTTGAAGCATCACCAAGCAGGTCGCTCGACTTGCAACGCAGGTGAGAAAAGGAAACCAACAAAGAAGCAGCTGATATGGAATAATTTATTCACATGATTTTTAAAGGGTGAAAGTCAGGGCTGGATTTAGGCATGGGCAAGTTGGGCAGTTGCCCAGGGGCCTCCACAACCAGTGGGCCTCCACAACCAGGGGGCCTCCACAACCAGGGGGCCTCCACAACCAGGGGGCCTCCACAACCAGGGGCTTCCACAACTAGGGAGCCTCCACAACCAGGGGGTTTCCACAATCAGGGGGCCTCCACAACAAGGGGGCCTCCACAACTAGGGGGTTTCCACAACCAGGGGGCCTCCACAACCAGGGGGCCTCCACAACCAGGGGGCCTCCACAACTAGGGGTTTTCCACAACCAGGGGGCCTCCACAAACAGGGGGCCTCCACAACTAGGGGGTTTCCACAACCAGGGGGTTTCCACGACCAGGGGGCCTCCACAACTATGGGGCCTCCACAACCAGGGGGCCTCCACAACCAGGGGACCTCCACAACCAGGGGGCCTCCACAACTAGGGGGCCTCCACAACCAGGGGGCCTCCACATATTTCATGGAAAAAAAAATTGTAAGGAAAAATGTATTTGTGAGTGCCTGAATGGTAGTTGGTAGTTCGTGGAACAGATATAAGATATTCATCTTATCTCATTCTCTATTTTATATAGAAGTTCAGATTCTTTGTTGTTGAAAAATATACTTTATGGATGACTGTAAATATGTCTTGTCACCTTTTTAGTGTTCTAAGGAAGGGTGGGCCTCCACTACTGAAGGCTGCCCAGGGGCCAACACATGTCTAAATCCGGCCCTGGTGAAAGTTAATTTTTATTTATTTTCTCTGACATTGTAGTGTAATATTTCCAGCCTGTGTATAATACTGGATGCTGAGGATCTGTGACAGAAAAGTTGAACGTTTTGAAGTTCCAGGAACGTTAAAACAGGAACAGAAATGGAGTTTGAAAGGCCGAAGTGAAAGATTAAGGGGAAATGATTGTATCACATGTTTACTTTGCGAGTGAACTCTGTTGTTGTTGCATTTAAACATGTTCCTTGGTTCGTGGAACGGAAAAGGCAACACAAGATTCAGTGGCTGATAAAAGCTTTTGGAGTAAAGTAAGGAAATTTACAAGGAAATCAAACAGGTGGAGGCCATTCAGCCCATGGTGTCTGCGTGAATGCCATACTCATTTATCTAAACATGATCCAAGTAAGAGAATTCAATTTTTTATTAAATGATTTAATTAATTGTTTTTTCTTTTTCTTTTTACCCTTGGAGGGGGGGCATGGGTTTGGTTAAAACCACACATCAACCACACAACACCCCTCGATGAGGCCCCCACCAACAGCACTCCTTACACATGTACACAATCACCCATCAATGCTCAAACTACCTAAAAGTCCTGTCAACAGCCCCATACCCCTCTATCTCCATAACTTCCAGGTACCTATCTAATTCTAATTTAAACTGATCTACTGTTTCTGCTGCCACTACCTTTCCAGGGAGGCCATTCCATGCATTAACTACTCTCTGAGTGAAAGTCCCCTTCCTTACTACCGTCTTAACTCTCCTCTTATTTACTCTCAGGCTGTGGACCCTGGTCCGATCACTGTCTACTCTATTGAATAATTCATCTTCACTTATTTTATCTCTACCTTTCATTATCTTAAACATCTCTATCATGTCTCCTCGTAACCACTTCCTTTCTCATGAATAAAGCCCCGTCTCCGTCAGCCGCTCCTCATAGCTGAGTCTAGCTCGGCCCGGAATCAATCTAGTCACTCTGCGCTGAACACTCTCTATAGCATCTACTGTATGTCCTTCCTGAGTTGTGGCGACCAGAACTGCACACAATATTCCTGTACAATGTTAACACCTCCTCTTTTGGTTTATCAATGATCCCCCTCATTATACAGCTTAAAACCCTGTTTGCGTTACCTATAGCTGCCTGGCACCGTGCTACCTGTTTACCTCCCATATCTATGAAAACATAACCCCCTTCACCTTCAGTGGCGGAGGTAACTAGACCAGCATTCATAGAGCACATAGTCTCGCCTTGTTCATTTTGGAAAAAAAAATTAACTGAACAGGTTTTAGTTTACCATTTTAAAAGTTTGATCATTAGCTGAACACGCTACTATTTTGGCCCATATACGTAGCCGGATCATCCATGCACCCTACTATATGTCACATAGTTTCTTGGCATTGGTTATGAACGTCATAAATCAAATTCACTCACATGGGGTTATCGATCAGATATAAGAAGTTTCAGAAATTTTCGGATAAAGATTTCAATTCAACGAATTATGGCTGGAATACCACTTCACCAATGACGTCATCATTATCACCCTATATACCCCATGGGAGTTAATGGCATGCCAAGTTTCAATTTTTTTCGTTTTCATACATGTCTATACCTGTTGGTTTCCCAGCACACATGGGAAACCAACAGACATACACATGTATGAAATTTGAACGTGTACAGTTTAGATCCTGCACGTAGTTTTCCAAATGGGTACAACAGACAATTCTGCAGAACCAGAAATGATGGAATGTAAATAATTTATTAACCACATAAGATGTGAATACATGTCCATGTGAAATACTTGGATGTCATCAAAATTTCCCTTTCTTTCATGACAAACGACGCATTGTTCCGTCTTCAAATGTACACCAGAGGTTTGAGGCCTGAGGCCTATAAGTAGTGACCAAAGTTGTGGATGGAGGATTTGATCTTTTTCAGGTTACAATTGTAGGTGGAGTCAGGTCAGTAAGCCAAGCTCCATCCTGGAAGGACAGAACTTCAGACTGGCAGAGGATATTATCATGGATTGTCATGGAAATGGCTTTTCGGGGTTCAGATTGTACAGCTTAGAAATAGTTATTGCCTTCATGCATGTATTAGCATAAGAGTGAGGTAATTTAATTGTAATGGGATCATGTGTCAATATTTGCAAATAAAACTGTTCTTCCCTCCCTAATATTTGTCTAAAACCACTTCTTCCTTGAAACCCTTTTTAATGCTCTTTCCTTTGTAATCTGTCCTCAATGTGCTTTGAAAGAGGAATTCTGCCTTGCACAAAGGTGCTTTGAGCTTTTGAATCGAATCCCAAGGTTCAGGAGAGGGGGTTCCCTTTGATTTACGACTGAACAGCCAATCGGTGCATGGCAGACGGGGAGGTGTGACGTCGAGAGGTGGGGAGTCATGGGTGCCAATAACCCACATGCAAGATGGGTCAGGGTTCCAGTTGCCTTCCCAGAGTTCAAGTGGAGTTGAGTCCATCCAGGGGCAGGCTCAGTTCCATTTGCATGCTCAGTCCAGTCAGGATCCAGACAGGGTCCAGTTGGAGTTGAGTGGAGTGCCCAGTTCAAGTTCCAGTCCCCGGATTGCATTGCCATTCCAGTTTGCGGAGCCTGGGAGGGAAAGTATGTTCCCGCCTCTCGCCTGCAAATGCTCTGGGCCTCCCTGACCCCTCTCACACTGTTGTGGAGCCGTTGGCTCCAAACGCAACTGTTCGGCACCCGAGCAGGCCATAAAACAGGTATTTTCAGTCCTGTCGCTTCTTCTGGTTTTTCTCCTACGGTTTTCTCCGTTAAGGCCTATTTCATTGAAGACTTCCCGCTCGGACGAAACCTGGGACGTGTATTTCATTGTTGTAAAAAGTGGATAAAATGTTTTCATGTTCCCTGTTCTTCCTTCCCCTGTTCTGAAATACACACATTTATTCATTGGGTCTCATGTGAGTTATTTTGAGTCAGCCTGATCATTAAACCATTCAGTTTTGCAAGTCCTATAAACGACAGATTTGGTGGGACGTTTAGTGTCTCAGCTTAACCCCCCCCCCCCAAATTGAGTGTGATGAATCACTGCAATCACAATTTTGAATGGCTCAGCGAGGAGGAGGAATCCGGCGTGTCGCTCAATCAAACCAAATTTTGCTAGGTAAAGTGCAATTAAGCCCTCGATATGGCTCCCTGCATCTGGATAGGTAGCTCAGGAGACATACTTGTACAGAGGGTAAAAGCACAAGCCTAAAAGAATTTAAAAATTTTTTTAAATCCTGACGTTTCAGAAGAATACTATCTTCCGTCTTCAGAAGTAACAAGACACCAGACCAAGTTTCGGTCTGGTGCCTTGGTACCTTTAAGGACAGAAGATAGTGGTGCAGACGCTGAATTGACACCAAGGGGAGCTCTGGCTGCCGAGTTTAATAAATAAAAGCAAAAGTGTCTCTGTGGTTTTATGACTGGTAACTAACTACTCAGAGTCCCTTGGGCCAATCGACACCAAATTTTCAAGGTATATTCAACGGGTCCCGACTTTGGTTTTCTGTAAAATAATTTTCAAAGAAATTTCAACCTTTTCTTTTTGATTGTTTTTTTCAGATTTCTCATCGGTGGTATTATTTGGGTTATTTCTCCATTGTGGCAGAGCAGTCCCATCACTTTGTCCAACAACTACTCCGAGATCAAGGACCGTAGATAGATAGGATGGGAAACTCTGATTACGCGTGCTTGAGCCAAATGAGCATTGTCTCCCTTTCATTAGAGGTCCAACCAGCAACCGGATTACATGATATTTTAATGCCGATACCATCGGATATCAAAACCCAAAAAGTCAAATTAATAGTATTTCCGATCCCTTTGAGATACTTTGACCCTCATATTGGATGTGGATGATTTTAGATCCCTCAAGACCCTTTATACCCCTTATACACTTTTGACCTTTCTACCCCTTAGACCGGTGGTTCCCAACCTTTTCTATGCCCCACACCCCTAGGAAATGTTCGATTAATGTTCGCATCCCCTACAAAAGTAATATCACATTTGAAGATGAAGAAGTCTAATTTATAATTTTTGAACCACATACAATACTGTGGGTGAACAAATTGAACTTAAAAAAATAAGCTTTTAACTCGGTGCATAAAATGCAAGTATAAATTGAGCAATTAGATTCTAATTTATTCAGAAAAAATTGTAAACAGTAAAATCAATCCCAATTGTGAACATAAAATTCAATGACTTCTTTGCTCCTGCTTCTCATTCACGATTTTGTCAAAACGTGGAACTTTGTTGCTGACTGCGATCCATAGGTCTGCCTGTGGATTCAGGCGATTCCTAGATTTTGTCTGGATTGACAAAAGAGAACTGAATCCACATTCACACAAGTATGTTGTTGCAAATGGAATGAGGACACGGAGTGCTTTTCCACCGAGTCTTGGGAACATATCCAGTGCTGCACACCAAAACTCCACCAAAGTCTTGCTTTCAAATTGCATTTCAAGAGTTCGATTTGTCCGCAAATCAATAAGATCTTCCTTCAGCTCTTCATCATCTGACATTTTCTCCAAGTTATGGGAATATGGATTCATGATCCATTCTTCTGAAATCTTCAGGTCTCCAGCAGCAAAATATCCATCAAACGATTCTGACAGCATTTCCAAATGAGCCACAATTTCTTCATGCACAGCAAGAGTTATGGATCCAGCATCATCAACCATCTCTTCTAGTGAAGGAAAATTTGAAAGACTGCCTCTTTCCATCCTTCGATGCCAAAGGCGGTCAACGTGCTAAGATAAATCACACTCAGTATGGAGACACAATGCAAATTTGTAACACGCTGCAACCGTTTTCCAGTCCATCACCGCATGTACTTTAACCAGTCGCTCGCCCGTAAAAATGAACAAAGACAAATATCTTACGCCTACAGTGTAGGCGTAATGATGTACAATGATTGTCAGATGTTGCGTTATAATGATTTTGAAAGCAATACTCTGACAATCAGTTACTTTACTTGTATGTTAATTCTGTTATTCTCTCTTTTTGATTAAATAATCGTAAACGAGATTACTATCTACGCAACACAACCACCTACTACCACTTCTCAAGGCACACTGGTAGCTGGCTGAGTGGTGACTCGTGACTCGTCACTCAAGGACACAAGCCACTCTTTGTCGCACCCCCTGAAATTCCATCTCACACCCCCAGGGGGTGTTGGCACCCCAGGTTGGGAACCTCTGCCTTAGACACTTTGAGACACAAACCACAGAAACATCTAATCATCTTGCAATATACAGACGCCACTTTTATCCAGTGAGTAGTGCACAAAGTCTACCGAACCAGTGTGGGTCCCCTGCTAGTTAATAAATGATTGGGCAGTTCATGTCTGCCTTCTTGCTCTGTTAGTCAGGTGGCATTTGCTCATGTTTTGAAGGTACTTCAGAGAACTTTCCAACTCGAGTTTCCTGTTTTAGTTTAGTCGTTCACATGGTAATCTTACTATAATTCACCATCTGTCTGTTCCCAGGTACCGCAAAAATGGCTGAACCGATCGCGACCATTTTTTGGCTGTGTAATCCTGGGACCCCTTGGAGTAAAATAGGCATCAATATAATAGCATGACTCCGTTGATGGTTCCCGTAGGGAGCGGGTGCTTCTGGTAAAGCCAATGCATCTTCTGAAGTTTGTGCATTGTATTTTCATCATACGGTGATACTGCCAAGTTTCACGTGATAGTGGTGCAAAACTGACCGATACTGAAGACATGAAATTGATGCAAGTTCTACCATCAAATAATTATTACTTTGCCGTGTAACTTGACAATACATCATACGAGCAAACGAACAGTGTTGATAAAGAATGTGATGACATTCCCTTTTTTCAGGACTTGACTTAGTGTGGGAAGTATCAGGTGCGATTGGACATTTTGAATTGAACAGTCATCGATTCAGACCACTATAGATTCAGATTTGTGTCCATTTAATCTTAATTATTCCTGTTTTGAAAGCCTGTTTTTTTCTGGGATTGCAAAAGAAGAGGAAGGACATTGAGCTTTCATGTAGCGGCTCCGGCTCCTGCTGTCGTAGAGTGGTACGATTGGAAAGCTAATCATCAATTCAATTGGAACAAATAATTTGTGTCCGTTTAATCATGAAGATGTGCGTTTTAAAAGCTCTTTATTATTCTGCAATAGCAGGAACACTTTAGGAGGACGTGGAAGTAGCACACAAAATGACAGTATATATAGTAATACTTCTCAAAAAAATATTTTAAAATGTATAAAACTACACGCAAGGAGCACACAAGCAACAACTACGGTACTCGGTCGAGCGCATACCCCACCAAGCTGAACGGCTTGTGTTTTGTATCCCACTGATGGGCTGAATCTCGACCTCCACAATCTAATACACTTGTTCTTGTCACCTACCCAAGTCATCCACCAAGTTTCCTCTGGATCCATCCATAACTTTTTGAAATATGTCACATATCGTTTTTGGCCCCATCTCTCAACGGCGAAGAATCACTTATCCGGATCCAGATTGGGATCTTTACCAAAATCGAACCAATTCGTCCATGTCATACACCCAACCTGTCCACCAAGTGTTGTCCGAATCCGTCCACAGCTTTTTGAGATATCCTGTTCACAGACAAACAAACAAAAACAGGGGTGAAACCATAACCTCCACCTACCTTTGGTGGTGGAGGTAGTAGCAACAACAACAACGTGTTAGAAGAGATCCATTTTTCATTTGTTTCATTTCATTTCACATCTTCATTGAGATTCACAGATAGACTTCAAACATGTTTGTTTTGTGAAGCACAACATTTTGTCTATTGATTAAACCCGTCAGTGAAGCGACACGTACGCACGCCTAGTATTCTTGTATAAAATTTGAGAAGCGTCTATCAGTGTGTTTGACTTCCATGCACTCCTGAACCACTGAACAAAAAAGGTTGAAAAACAGTGGTTGTACCGATGGTGTGTACGGAAGGTTTTCGGGGGTTAAAAAAGAGAGAGATAGTCTTCGGGGTCTAGGTGGGGGGAATGTTAGTATGCATCGGATAGCACAACGCGCTGTGGGAAGTGGTATGACAAATCCGACGAAAACACAACTCTGGGGGAATATCCCATCCATAACTTTAGGGTAATTATCTGTTCCATAAGCATGAGTTCTTCCCTCGTGTGATTGAAGAAACACAGGAGAATACAGTTTATAACTTCTTAACATTAAGCTGTGGGAAGAGATCAAAAGAAACTGTGGAACATTGAGAGGTAGTGTTCTGAAGCTCCAGGACAGTGTTTCTGCTCTCACTGCCCAAGTGTCCCACTGCAACTTTGAGGTGCTGTTGGTTCGAGCACTTCCCATATTTACATGAATGAGCACAATCAGACCTTTATCTTTCCAAACATGAAGATATCCCAAAGGAAAATGTTTTGAGCCTGATTTAAAGGTCTTTTGCTGTTCACTGAACAGAGGACCAGAAAATAAAATAATTTTATTTGCAGACTGACAGAAAACCTTCAGCACCAATGGGAGAAATGCAAATACGTTTTGGGAGATTATGCATAAGAATTGAGGATTATTTGTATAAACTGTAATGAGACTACAACTTAACTTCTCCACCTACATGGCCTTCATCCACAGCTTGAGTACTGTTCTCCCCTCTGGGCTGGTGTCACTGCTTCACACCTTCCTCAACTTGATACCATGGAAACTAAGGTCTTCAACATCATTAGAAGCTGCTGCACTGAAACCGAGTCTATGAGCCTCTCACGTTGCCATCACAGACAGGTCGGTGGTCTCTCTGTCTTCTACCGCCTCCTTTCTGGTCTTGCACCCTCTGCTCTTTCCGTGCTTTGTCCCCCCCCTCCAGGATTCTGCAGGTGCATGCCGTCCACCATCGATTAACTCCGGACGTTCTGTTGAAACTCCCAAAATTGAGAATCACTGCTCACCTCCATTCATTTGTTCCTCACGCTCAGAACCAACTTCCACATTCTTTTCAATATCATTCCTCTCTCCTAATCTTTTCGATAGTTGTTCACCACCATCTTAAATCATCCTCAATCGAAGACCATGATATTTTCCACCCCCGTTAAACCTCCCCCCCCTCCACCCCCAACCCTACCTTCCAAATTTCCAGTTTTTCTTTCCTGAGAGTATACAAAAAACATCCAATCCATTGGGACCATACTCTATACAGAGTGTCGGTGCAGCCGAAGCAGTCTCCTGGGCTGTTGGGTACAATCCTGGACGGGTCGCCACTCCGACACAGAATACTCGAATGGCTCAATCATCCCAGCAAGCTGGTACTCATTTTGCCGACCTTGGAATGATGACAGGCTGAGTCAACCCCACCTGGTATTAATTCAACAGCCGAGCAGGATTTGAACTCAGGACCCGAGGATCCAAAGCCCACCACCCTCACCATTACAGTGGAGCAGATAACAAGATCAATCGTTCAAATAATGATACAAGCATGAAACTTGGCAGGAATATTTATTTTATGTCACTTTATGAGAAAAAAGTGCGAGCCACTTGAAATTCCAACATGGCCGCCATTTTCCAAGATGGCTGCCAGACGACCACCCAAAATAAGAACAGATAACAATAACAATCGTTCAAAGAATGATACAAGCATGAAATTTGGCAGAAATATTTATTTTAGGTAACTTTATGAGATACAACTGCTCGCCACTTAAAATTCAATATTGTACTGTACTGAAATGGGAGATGCTTAGCAGGCAGACACGAAGCGGAGGAACAGTCGAGCCGGGCTGTGTTGCACGAGTGCGAGCGCGGGCGTACTGTGCCCGCGGCTCCCCTTTATTCCGTACTCGGTACACTCACGAGCCGGCCGACTCCAGCATTACTACGACGCCTCAGACGGCGCGCACACCTCATATCCCTTGCCGACCCCCACGGCCACCTCCCATCATCACGCCCACCATGCAACATCACCATGCCCTTCCCCATAGGCCCGCAGACTCCACCACACTCCTCCCCCCTAAAACTATGATTATTAACTGATTACCATGATAAGAAGCATGCAGAACACGAAGGACTTCGTATAATAATCATGGAAATAAAATGAAAATAGCAAAGTATAATAGCACACCACATCATATAATGTGTCGATGCGAGCGAGTGGAGCAGCAAAGGTCAGGTCTGACCGCGTTACCGATATGAAGCAGCAAAATGAGAAGCACAGCAGCATTATGCAGCAAAAACGCCCCCCCCCCCCAGGCAGACCCGACGTAGATAAACATCCCGAGGCCGGCAGCCCGCTATCTGGAAATCGTGGCGCGCAGCCTTAGACCTTGGCCGGGGGCACTGAACAGCGCCGCTGGCTGCATGCATTTAATGCGCCAAAACAACTCACGCACCACTGTGGCGGATATGGCCGCCATGTTTTTCATGGCGGCCATATCCACCACAAATATGGCGGCCATTTTCCAAGATGGCCGCCATGTTTTTCTTCCCTACAATATTCATTGTTCTGATTAGGTCTGACAAGAACAACTGCATAGTGGGGTACAACTTAGTCCGTAACGATAGCATTTGCACCTTCCACTACATTGTGTCTTGCATCCACATTTCGTTAACTCCTGGCAGCTTTTAGCTATGGGAGCAAGGGCAGTCCAGAAGACCTTCCACGAGTCGTCTTCTTTGAACCAATCCCACTCGGACGGACACTGAGCTTCTGGCTGGCGGACTATTGCCTGGCTCCAAATGTGTCCTGCTTGATATGCAGCTCGCTTGGCATGTTCCGTGAGTGCTCCTTGTGTTGGTGGAATTAAATCATATGACCTCTGCTTTCGTGCAAAGAAAGCAAGCTGTGCCTCATTCACTGATGCAACTGAACTTGATCTGTCATACATCAGGACCACAAATTTATCCAGGATTTCTAGAGCAGATTCCTCAATCTTTGATGGGCACTAACTGAGTTTCGTGAAGATTACTGACGCTTCATCACATACATTCCATGTCTGCCCTGCTGTCCACAACTTTGGGCGGGGCACGTACTTCTCCTCTGTTATCCGAACTTGGATGCTGGAACATTGAAATGCTTGTACCATGAAAGGATGTACTAGCTGTGGTTGCTGTTGGATTGTGATCAATATTGTCCATAGCAGAGGTGGTGAAAATTCACTTACGTAGAACTGGTGGTCACACAACTCCTTCTTCCACATACTGGTTTACAACAGATTCGCCTAACTGGCAGATATTTCTAATACCCTGTCATACGAAATGCTGATACCATTCTCATGAAGCTTGTCAATAAGTTGTCGTTTTCTCGTCTTGGCAACACTATCATCCCAATGTATACAGCAAATGGTGTCTCATGGTATTTAGAATGCCGGTGGATTGCTGATCCTTCTCTGTAGTTTGTGTAGCAGTTGTACTACAACAGTTGTGCAATAGCTAAGTCTGATTTTACTAAACCATGTTTCAGATGTGACTTAATATCGACACCGTGTTCCATATTACACACAAACTGTAGAAGTGATGGAGGAATTGATTCTTCACCAGATCCTTCCTTGAACTGATCGTTGAATTTTGTCTTGTGATTAAGCATCTCTTTACATATGATAGCAGCAGCTTTAGCTAAGTGAATAGCTTCACCATATTTACTAGCATCAGCGAGAACTGAGACTATGTCATTTTTTAATGCTATCAGGACATCGCGTCCTTTCTGATGCGCTTCAAGCTCGGGAATACGCGAGAGTAACTGTTCCTTTAACCTTGTTGAGTTGACATCAGGAGAGTCCACACCGAGTTGATCTCATCTCTGCTTGTACAGTGAAGCTAAATCTGCCAGCCTAAATATAACTGAATCTGTTCCCTCGGTGGCAGTTCTGGTGTCAGTGATGTAGATGATAAGTTCTGAAAAAGCAATGGGGTACAACTCTTTACCTGGCTTTTTGCAGCTCTATTCTTGCTTAATCAAATTATGATGGGCTCGTTCTCGATTGTATACAGCTACCAGGCAAGCAGGATGATATTTCAACTCCAGCGCAATAGCAACGCCGGCACTGAGCTTTGTGAGGAGCTTTCCATCATTCAGAGTCCTGGCACACTCATTGGAGTCTTTCATTCAATTGCATTGTCATTGCTTGTCGTACAGTTGATGTTTCAGCCTCTTCTTCACACAAAAAACATACTGATGAAGGTTTTGGTGGATCTGATGTTCTTTGCCTCTTACTGCGGGTTTCTTCTCTGCATGTCGAAGTACTTGCAGTCGCTCTCTTCTGTGTCCTTTTTAGCTTTGTGCTATTGAACAACAATCTACAGCTTTAGTGATATTGTTACGTTTGAGGGGGGGTATGCATTCAAAGGGTAATTAGGATGTTTAATTAGGTATGCCATGCTGTTCGAGTTTACCAGGATCTCGATGTAATAAGTAGTAATTCAGTGGTGATAAGTTGTCGAGTAAATGTTCATTTCTTCAAGGGGGGAAATGATAATTGTCACGTAATTAGATAGGGACACGGGATAGGGTAAGTGTGTCTGCGTAAACCCCTTTTTGGTATTCTCTGGAGACTGGCCGTGATGTCACAGGACAGTGCAGCGGATGGCTCCGCCCCGTGATCACGATTGGCAGAAGGCGACGGCGGTGGGCCAATAAACGGCTCGATTGGAGGTGACGAGGGCAGGAGGATAAAAAGGTTCTGTTCGGGGTCGAAAAGGAAGAGGAAGAAGATTACAACCAAAAGATCGTGTTTTTTTGGTGTGGAAGCTGTTGCGCGGGGAGCATCCTTGTTGTTGTGCTGATTCGATCGTGTTCTTCATCGTGTCTTGGAGCCTTGCTGAGCCTCGTCCCTCACCTTGGTTGGCTCTGGGGTTCTGTTGACTCGGAGTACGGGGTCGAACGGCGGGCGGACCTGCCTCCCTCTCCTGCTCGCAACTTGGCGCCAGAACTGGTTCCCTGGCGGCTGTGAGCGTACTTGGGCCAAGACCAGGAGGTCGACAGCACCACGGTTAATCCTGCCCCCCTGATGAGAGCAAGGCCAGCTCGTCCGGCGCCGATCCAAGGACAGTTGCGTCCACACCACGGTCCAGCCTGACCACCAGAAATAGCTACGGGGTGTGTGTGTGTGTGTGTGTGTGTGTGTGTGTGTGTGTGTATGTGTGTGTATGTGTGTGTGTGTGTGTATGTGTGTGTGTGTGTGTGTGTGTGTGTGTGTGTGTGTGTGTGTGTGTGTGTGTGTGTGTGTGTGTGTGTGTGTGTGTGTGTGTGTGTGTGTGTGTGTGTGTGTGTGTGTGTGTGCTTGTGCTTGGCGCCTTAGAAGGTTTGAGATCTCTATATTCATTGGAATTGTCTGTGTTTTTCCCCACGCCCGATCCCACACCATCCCGTCGAATCGCCCCGGATCCCTCTTCTTGCCGAGTCTTGTTATTTCTGCTTAATAGTAAAAACGAATAAACATCATCAACTCAGTGAAAAGTGACTCGTGCCACCTTCCTCGTCCCGTTTGCGGTAGAGCGATTAGAACCGCCATGTTTGGGTTATAAATAAATAAACCGCCTCCATCGTTTCGGCTCATTCTACGTTGGCGGGACTGTTCAAGTCCCGTGGACGTCACATTGGTGTCAGGGTGTTGGATGTTCGAACCCCTCTAAATTATATTTGGTATCGGGAGAATATACCAAGATTAAAATCTCGCCACGAATTGGAATATAAAATTACTACAGAAAAGTGCGCGAGCGCAGGAAAATTTTGGCGGGATTTTTCAAATTTAAATTAATTGGCGGCAAACGGGACTTCTGCACCATGGCGGATGTGCAGATGTTTGAGGAGGAAGGCCACGTGTCTGGCAGCGAGTCGGGGGAAGAAGGGAGAGACGGGGGTAGGGTTGGAACCTCCCCCATTCCGAGCGTGGACCATGCTTCATTGCCCGTAACGTGGCCGGCAGTGCCGGATACCGGAGCGATGTCGATCCAGACACTGTTGGAACGTTTAATAGGGGACATGACGGTACAAATGGAAAATCAATTCGTGACACAGAGGGCAGAAATGACGGCACAGAGGGCAGAAATGGCAAATCAATTCGTGACACAGAGGGCAGAAATGACAGATCAATTGGGGGTAATGGGGGTACAGTTGGGTGCACGGATTGATTTAATGAGGGATGAATTGGGGGAAAATATGGAGAAAATGAAAACTGAGATGCAGGATAGTGTGGATGTTAAATTGGGAGAAATACAAAGTAAATTCGAGGATAGATTGGAGGAAACAAAGGTAGAAATTACATTGGAGGGGGAAAATATACGAAAAAAATTGGTAGATAAAATTGATGCAACGAACATTCGGGTTGATAAAGTGGATGAAAGCCTGGAACGTCATCGTGCCTGCGTGGATGCTCGTATGCAGCTGCAAGTTGAAGAGTGGGGAGAGCTGAGGAAGCAAGGGATGAATTTGGCGGAGGAGGTAAAAGAATTGGAGGCTCGTTTGGACGAACAAGATAAAATTATGAGCCAAGATGAAGTCTTGGATAAAGGCCTGGTAGAGCCGTCTTTTGTAAGTAGAGTGTCCGGGTTGGTTGAGGAGCAGCTACTAACTCGCGACGGAGCCTTGGAGGAGGTTGTGCAGGCCCAGAAGATCCTGCGGGAAGAGGTGAATCGGTCCATTCAACGTTTGGAACAGGAGGCAAAATTGACCCATGAGACCCTCACCACAAAACATCTTTGGCCACAGTGGGCTCCGAAATTGGATACGCAGCCACAAGGGTGTTTGATCCCTGGGCTGGATTCGGACAAGGGAGAAACTGAGAAGCGGGCCACCGTAAAAGTGATCCCCCTGGTAAATTTCGACGGGTCAGGGAGCGTTGAAGCTTTTCTGACGCAATTTGAGTGCATTTCCCGACTAAACAGGTGGAATGAGCAGGAACGTACAGGGAATTTGGTGGCAACGTTGCGGGGACCAGCCGCAGACGTGTTAAACGTGATCGCGGAGGGGATGTTGACCAGCTCCCACATTTGCGAGGCGTTGAGCCGTCGGTTTGGGTTCGCGGCAAATTGTGATCTGGTGCGGGCCCAGCTCCAGCACCGCAGATTAAAGCCGGGTGAGACGGTGCAGGAGCTGGCACAGGACATTTACCAATCAGTCAGGATCGCGTATCGGGACCTTACAGTGGAGGCGTGGGACAGACTGGCACTCGAGAAATTTTTAGCTGCTCTTCCTGACCCTGAGGTCCGAGCGCTAGTGGAGTTACAGGATCCACCCACCGTTCACCGAGCGGCCGAGTGCGCGGCCAGGCTGGCCTCGTGGAGTCGGCCGGGTCGGGTTCCAGAGAGGCCATCGGTGACGATCTGACAGGCGGAGATCCAGGATCAGGGAGGGGGGCTGGGAGAAATTGGCATTACCCAAATGTTTCAGGAAATTTGCCAGAAACTGTTAAGTTTGATAAGGGGTAATTCGGTAGTTGGTGTGCCAAAGCGGCGGGGTCCAGCCCAGCCAATAGAGCAATTCGATTATGGCCGAGGGGGTCCGGAACCGGAAGAGACATTACACCGATACCCACGGGGGCCTTTTATGGGGAGTTGTTTCCGGTGCGGGCGAAGAGGACACATGCAATGATATTGCCGGTACCCGGCGATGGAGAGACCCTCCAATAGACTTTCAAGCCCGGAGAGGATGAATCCTCCTGCTGAACCGCCAGGTCTATCCGAGATGCCCTTTCATAGGTCGGGTCCGGAGATCACTGTCGGGGGTCCGGGAGACCAGATCGGGCTGAGCATATCGGGCCATGCACGGCTGGTGAGATTGTGGCGAAGTCCCTCCTTTGGTGGAAAAAAAATGAATTGTGGGAAAATTGGCATGGGTTTGTGAGTTCTGCTGGGTTTTAGAGTGACAATCGGGACAGTGGGTAATTGGAAACAAAGCGGGCACGAGTGGCTGTCCAATGGCTGGTGCGTGGATCGGGTGAGAAGTGCTCTGTGAGTTGTTTTAAGTAAAGAAGTGAAATGTATGGTGCACACATTGTTTTTTTTATTGGGCATGGTGTGGTAACAGGGAAGGTCATGGTCGGTGAAGTGTTAGAAATGCAGGTGTCACATGTAAGGCCGATGGGGTGGGAGAGTCATGTGGGTTTTGTGGGTGGGGATGATGTGCTTGTCCACAGGGATTGCTGAAGATCATGGTGAGCGTGAATTGCGACCCCCTTCAAGGAGATTCACCACCTGGTGGCTAATGGTGACAGTGTCTGGAGGCAACTGGGAGAGGGTCTGGTTGGGCGACCAAGGCGGGTAGGACCTTGGCGACCCAGGAAGGCCAGAGGAGCCAGTGAGACCCCTTCCAGAGTGTTGTACGGGATTAGAGCTGATGGCTACCAGGGGGGAGGGAATCAAAGGGAGCGGGGCGGAGAAACGTCCGGGTTGGACTAAAGCTTACCTGTGGGCATGGTTGCACCTGAGATGCCCCCATCATCTTGTGGTAACCCACCCCACGGCCATGACGGGATTCAGCCTGCATGATTAAAATGAGGACCATGACCTAGAAATGTGATGATGACCATGGTGTGAGTGTTGTGAAGATGTGTGAGTCCACTCGATCCCGCACAACTTGACAGGTGCAGCAAGGGCATGATGTCCGCATAATTTTGGGGCAAGCAAATTTGAAAATTGGCTCCCCAGGTAACGCTGGGTCTATTAGCATCCACTGGGGGAGGCGGTCAAGTGTAAATATCCTGTGAATAGTGTCGTTAAGGCTTAGAGTAGGAATGTAAAGTATAAGTGTTGTGTTTTTGTGGAACCTTTTGTTTCCCCTCCCCAGATCACTGAAAGAGTGCTGGGCAAGAGCGATGATCCGGAGGATGGAGTGCAACTTCGCTCAGTGCTCACATGTGATAAAATAAAAAAAAATAAAAAATACAAAAACGAATGATTGTTTAGGCGAGGATAAGGCCATAAGGGGGTAGTACATTAAGCAGGATAGGTAAGTTAGCTGCGACTCGCTGCCCATTGCCCCTCCTACTTTATTTCGTTAGGTTAATTAGGTGTGAGTCAGTAAGTGTTAAGGCTGGTAAGGTAGCGCCTGTGATATACCTTGCAGGAGCTGCGGTACCAGAGGAGGGGGCAGTGTTACGTTTGAGGGGGGTATGCATTCAAAGGGTAATTAGGATGTTTATTTAGGTATGCCATGCTGTTCGAGTTTACCAGGATCTCGATGTAATAAGTAGTAATTCAGTGGTGATAAGTTGTCTAGTAAATGTTCATTTCTTCAAGGGGGGAAATGATAATTGTCACGTAATTAGATAGGGACACGGGATAGGGTAAGTGTGTCTGCGTAAACCCCTTTTTGGTATTCTCTGGAAACTGGCCGTGACGTCACAGGACAGTGCAGCGGATGGCTCCGCCCCGTGATCACGAATGGCAGAAGGCGACGGCGGTGGGCCAATAAACGGCTCGATTGGAGGTGACGAGGGCAGGAGGATAAAAAGGTTCTGTTCGGGGTCGAAAAGGAAGAGGAAGAAGATTACAACCAAAAGATCGTGTTTTTTTGGTGTGGAAGCTGTTGCGCGGGGAGCATCCTTGTTGTTGTGCTGATTCGATCGTGTTCTTCATCGTGTCTTGGAGCCTTGCTGAGCCTCGTGCCTCACCTTGGTTGGCTCTGGGGTTCTGCTGACTCGGAGTACGGGGTCGAACGGCGGGCGGACCTGCCTCCCTCTCCTGCTCGCAACTTGGCGCCAGAACTGGTTCCCTGGCGGCTGTGAGCGGACTTGGGCCAAGACCAGGAGGTCGACAGCACCACGGTTTCTCCTGCCCCCCTGACGAGAGCAAGGCCAGCTCATCCGGCGCCGATCCAGGGACAGTTGCGTCCACACCACGGTCCAGCCTGACCACCAGAAATAGCTACGTTGTGTGTGTGTGTGTGTGTGTGTGTGTGTGTGTGTGTGTGTGTGTGTGTGTGTGTGTGTGTGTGTGTGTGTGTGCGCTTGGCGCCTTAGAAGGTTTGAGATCTCTATATTCATTGGAATTGTCTGTGTTTTTCCCCACGCCCGATCCCACACCATCCCGTCGAATCGCCCCGGATCCCTCTTCTTGCTGAGTCTTGTTATTTCTGCTTAATAGTAAAAACGAATAAACATCATCAACTCAGTGAAAAGCGACTCGTGCCACCTTCCTCGTCCCGTTTGCGGTAGAGCGATTAGAACCGCCATGTTTGGGTTATAAATAAATAAACCGCCTCCATCGTTTCGGCTCATTCTACGTTGGCGGGACTGTTCAAGTCCCGTGGACGTCACAATATTTTGCTCTGTTTCGCACCAGTGTGTCTTCTATACCATCACCTTCATCTAGTCTGGCTGGATTAAGTGGAATCGGCATATCATTGATGGCATGAAACAATGGCACATTGTTTGCAATGTCGGTATAACCAGCATAGTCCTGTTCCCTTTGGAATGAACTTAGTGGTGACATTAACTTTTCCTCTGTGTCCTTCTGACAGAGGCAACATTTCCTCCAGTTTGTTTGTGGTTTTGATTTTGCTTGAGTATCTATAATTTGTGACTCGCAATGGCAAGGTCAAGGGTTTATCCTTTTACCACCTTGCCTTCGTTCATGGGATACAGCTAGGTTCATGCGTTTGCCCTACACCTAGCCCGATCGTTCATCCAATGCCATTTAAATCCCGTGCGATCTGTACACCATCTAGATACCTACATATAAAACCCCCGTTATCGTTGGCTCGGCTCTCCCGCGCTGGCATATCTTGTCGGTTCGGGTGCGGCTATCTAACAACTGAAGGGTTCATTAGATAGCATTTGGGATAGTAAACCCATGGTTTAGTTGACATTGATCCCCATGCTGAGTTGCACAGCATTGAATGCCACCAGTGTGCCCTGGTAGTGCATGACATACACTATCTTTTTTGTGTTTAGTCGATATTGGCTGGTGTGCACCACCATTGATGGTTACAATGTGTCAGGGTCCTATCGATCAATGTGGCTGCATTTCGGTCGCAAGTAGTTTTATTTCAGAGTTTTTACATCTCCTAATGAGCTTCATCGGCCCAGAGCCGTCTGGTTTTCAGGCGCCAGAGATTGGCCTTTCACACCACCACTGTTTGTTGAAACACCCCCACCACGAGAAGGCTCGAGTTGGAGCTTGACTGCCAGAGGCTTTGTTTCGCTTGCCATTTGGGGCATTTCATAGGCAAAGAGAGCTCATCCTCTTTGTCACCTCGGCATTAGCAGTCCTTTGGAGGGGCAATAACTATTTTGAGCAATTAAAATACAAGCTCTGTTCAAGATCTCCAACAATTCTAACCGTCCCCGTCTACAACGCGATGAGAACCAATTTACTTGTATTTGAAGCCTGCACAATAGTTGTCATTTGACTTCTTTATTGTTACGCAAGTCCTAAAATTGATTTATTGGTTCATGAAATCGATCAATACACTCATAGACCGGTGGAATGGATCCCTTTTGGTGTGATCTGGGGAAGAAATTACTATGTTATCAAACTCTTCTGATTTCTACTCACCAATGTCTCCAATAACACAGAAAAAAGTCCTGAGCGAATCGCTTTGGGGAAAATTTTTGACGGCATTTTGAATTTTGTCGATATTTCGGCTTTTTTCGCACAACGAGAATAAGGGTTAGAAAAAGGAAAATACCGATTTCTATGTTTTTTCTGGGATACTAGAGTACTGCAAATTGGCTGATATATTAAACATAACATGTTTTATCCTACTATGACAAAAGAATTTAGTTCTGACAGAGACGTCATATTAAAAATCCAAGATGGCCGCCAATATACGGGTTAAACCGAAGCTCTGCGGCCGCACGGTCACGAGTCCAGACCGCCCTGGTAAAGATGGATATGTATGAGTACACGAAAATAAAGCTATTCTAACTCGTATTTATTCCCTTTCCTATTACGTATGCTTCCAGTTTCACAGACAAAGGTGCCATGTCCATCCAATATGAGGATCTAATTAAAGCATTCTCAAGGTGGCATAACCATGTTTGCAATCAACTGATTCAGAACTTTATATAGGGCCTAGATACAAAAGAATGGATATATATATATATATATATATATATATATATATATATATATATATATTTTCATATATATATATATATATTCATATATATATATATATATATTTTCATATATATATATATATATATATATATATATTCATATATATATATATATATATTCATATATATATATATATATTCATATATACATATATATCTTCTTCTTTCGGCTGCTCCCGTTAGGGGTCGCCACAGCGGATCATCCGTATGATCTGCATAGTGATTTGGCACATGTTTTATGCCGGATGCCCTTCCTGACGCAACCCTGGTCACCTCTTACGACACAGGGATATGGTACACCTATTTTAACCGGGGTATACACCGGCCCAGTACACTGGTACTCACTTTGCCGAACTCGGAAGGATGACAGGCTGAGTCAACCCCCTGGTGTATTAATTCAGTGGCCCAATGGGGCTTGAACTCAGGACCTTTTGGATCCCAAGCCGCTGCCCTAACCACTGCGCCAACACCAGGATATATATATATATATATATATATATATATATATATATATATATATATATATATATATATATATATATTTATTTCAATATAATAAACTGAGTACGTTTCAAAGAATCCTTCGTGCACTTTATCAGACATCATGTATATTAATAGAACTGTTAATCTACTATTACTCTAGAAAGGGTCAGGCCTTGAGGAAGCCATGGGGCAAACACTGTCAGTCATATTAGTACAGGAAAAGCAATTGCCAGAGTGTTGCGTGCACATTTTCTTGTTGAAAGATCTCTGATGACCAAGCTGGTTTCTGGTATTTTACCAGATATATCAGAAACAATAAATGCTGAAAACAGCACTTTGGAGAACACTGATAAGCTGAGCCAGATTCAAGTGCACAAACTGGAAGAACTGAATGATCGAGTTAACAATGATGAGTCCATGTCACTAAGTGAGATAATTGGCTCAGAAGACGTAGCAGCATTAGACAAGTGCATTACAAAACACAAGGCACATTTATCAACTCAATCCCGCACAGCTAAGTTGTGGATTTTGTATTTATACTACATCGGTGTCATCAAAGACTTCATAACATGTGAGCGGACTGGCGATTGGGAGGGACACCTTACAGCTGTTGGAAAACTGTTGAATCTTTTTGCGGTGTCCGGTCATATAAATTATGCCAAAAGCTGGAGACTTTACCTCCAGATGATGAGAGATCTTCCAGACAAGCACCCATGGCTCTACCAAAAGTTCGCTGAAGGTCACCACGCAATACGCAGGAGCGACAGATATTGGGCCGGTTTGTGGACAGATTTATGTATTGAGCAAATACTCATGCGATAAATGAAAGCCAGAGGAGGTCTAACACGAGGTCGTGGCATGACGGAAAGTGTCAGGCATCAGTGGGTTTATGCTATGCATCACTGCGCCACTGTTCATGAGGCAATGACCAGTCTGACAAATCGACGTCATGCGTCAAGTGCACAGCACGTAGAACTGGGTAAAGCCAGGTGCAAACGAGATCTGATGGACTTGCAAAAAAATAATTGACTGGTTCGAGCAGCATGACCCATTCAACATAGAGATATCCTCATTAAGGTCATTGACCACAGGTATAACCGCTACTGAGGAGGATGGCATCAACTGCGATGAGACAGAAATCGTGGGCGAGAAGATTCATCAGACGCTAGATGGCGTAGCTGTGAACAATGCACATATAAAGAGATCTGACCACGTTCGGACATTAAATGACCTCCAACCCGGCATTAAAATTTCCAAGAAGAATATCCAAATTGAGCCATCCGTATTGTTCATGCGCTGCACAGCACTTGCACAGCGAGAGTCTGAGGACATCAAGTTATACTTCATGTATGAACTGTCGGCAACACCTACATCACTCTTCAAGGATTATTACATGAGGAAGTCTGACAAAGCAGAATTAGCCAGGGTCATCAAGAAAGATATGACAAATATCAATCTCGAAGCTGCTGGTCCACTTGGAGACCTGCAGATTGTGATAGATGGTGGTTGGCTGCTACACCGCATTCGATGGAAGAAGAATACTACCTATCTAGAGGTTGCTGAACAGTACGAATCCTATCTTTCGAATAAGTATGTTGTGTTCGATGGATATGAATGGCCGTCCACAAAAGATCATGAACATTTGAGGCGATCAGGCAAACGGTCAGCTGATATCAGGGTCAGTGATACGTCCAAATGCCACAAGGACCAAGAGACATTTTTCTCAAACACCAAGAATAAGACACAATTAATAGAAGTCCTTGCGAGTTTCCTGCAGGCAAAAGGGCATACAACCAAATGTAGCGACGGCGATGCGGATGCCTTGATCGTATCTGCAGCTCTGGACTTTTCACGGAATAACCAATCTGTAGTGGTTGTCGCAGAAGACAGATGTCTTCATTTTGCTGATACACCATTGGAAAACGAACATGGCCGATATATTCATTAGAAAAGAAAACAAGACCAGCTCACACAAGAAAGGTGCTGAGGTGTATAGCATTCGAGAAGCACATGAAGTGATGGACCCGACCATCCGTCATAATATTCTTTTCATTCATTCTTGGAGTGGATGTGACACCACATCATCTACTTTTGGACAAGGAAAAACCCACCTACTGAAAAGCCTTCCCGAAGTTGGATAGCATTCAACGTCTGTCTGAAGCATTGTCGGATAGAGAGAAAACAGCAGCTGAGGTCGGTACTTTGGGAGTTTCAATCTTCTGTCAACTCTACGGAGCGAAGGGCGAGTCCTTGACAAGTCTAAGACACACGCAGTATCAAGCAATGGTTGCTCGGTGTAATAGAATGGATCCAGAACGAATCCCTCCGACTGAGCGTGCAGCCCATTTCCATAGCCTTCGTGTGCATCCCCAGATGGTTCAGTGGAACGAACTCGACAACAAATGCCTGGATGCGCTGGAATGGGGATGGACTATGGACAAAAAACATTATGCGCCCAATTATGACGGACTTAGATGCGGCACCCGCAAATGTACTTAAATTTATTTGTTGTAAATGTAAAGTTAGCACACTGTCCAAAAGACAGTGTGCTACAAACCAATGTTCCTGCCACAAAAATGGCTTAAATATATAGGGTTGTCATAGGGAGAGCTGCCACAACAAGTCAGTTGATGTTGTGATTGACAAAGATGAAGATGATACATTATACATGGGCTTGGTTCAAGGTTCATATGCATGTGTGCGTAACATTTTGTGTTGATTTTGATATATAATTATAATATAATGTATTGAAGTAGCACAGTAAGGCAACTGTATCCAGGCTGTTGTGTTTTCTGTACGTTTTTGGTAGTCAAGGTGTTTTGAAAACAACCTGTAAATGCCTAATGTTCGGGCATTATCTATACCAGTGGGTGACCGTCTTGGATTTGTTTTTATTATTATAATGTCTTTCTAAAGCAGAGTCCATTTATTTTTCTTGGTTTATCATTCCAACTATGATGCATGGGGTAGTAGGAGTAAAAACCATTTCGATCAAGTTACTTTATTGTACTCATGTATATCCATCTTTACCAGGGCGGTCTGGACTCGTGACCGTGCGGCCGCGGAGTTTCGGTTTAACCCGTATATTCGCGGCCATCTTGGATTTTTAATATGACGTCTGTCAGAACTAAATTCTTTTGTCATAGTGGGATAAAACATGTTATGTTTAATATATAAGCCAATTTGCAGTACTCTAGTATCCCAGAAAAAAACATAGAAATCGGTATTTTCCTTTTTCTAACCCTTATTCTCGTTGTGCGAAAAAAGCCGAAATATCGACAAAAATTCAAAATGCCGTCAAAAATTTTCCCCAAAGTGAATCGCTCAGGACTTTTTTTTCGGTGGTATTGGAGACATTGGTGAGTAAAAATCAGAAGAGTTTGATAACATAGTAATTTCTTCCCCAGCTTCGACCGATTCCACCAGTCTTTCAAGAATCGGCTCTTGCAAGGACAAAGACCTATAAATCGACATCAAGATGAAATAAATCCGACATCTCTGGCGATTTTTATGGTTTAAAGTTGTTTTTTTTTTTCATACCCTGGCGGCCATCTTGGAAATAAATGGCCGCCATGTTGAAAATCCACGTGGCTAGCACTTTTTTCTTGCAGAGCGACCCTGAAGGAACGTTCGTACCAAATTTCATGCTTGTATCACCATTTGAAGGATTCTGCCAAAAAAAAAAATCACACTTATTTCCTCCACAATTAAGCCAACACCAGGATATACAAAAACCTTGTAAACTAAAAAAACCTTCGAGGTTTGGCTTAACTTTTGACACACCCTTCAGTCACGCATCATAAAAACATAAAAGGTAACAAATATAGTCCATCAATAGAGACAAAAGTCTAATATACGTGGCTTAAATTATACAATGCTGAATTGGTTCGATTGGCAACATTTGAAACAAGAAACTCCTGAAAGAAAGAGAAAACCATGGGAGTTGAAAACACACACGTGTGCAAGGTTCATTACCCAGAATGAACAACAACAAAAAATAGCAATTTATTCTCCATTTCATACTGTATCGTTTGTGGTTGCATACTGCCATTTGGTAACATCACTACTGACAGCATAAAAAGTTACTTATGTTTAAATTTTAGGTGAATCATTCTTTTTTTTTTTTTGCTGCTGCTTACACTGACCAAAGTTTTAAGTTTTGACCATGAAGTAACGAAGAAACCCGTAATTGCTCCTCGACGCCGATAAATGACTTTCCTCGAGGTCAGCTGACTGTGCTCAAAATCAGCACAGGCTTCGAATGAACACCTGGAAGTGCGTACGTCTGAACTTGGGCTGCTGACGAAAAAAAATAAAATAATCCCACAATACAAATCCAATTCACCTGGCAGGTGCAGCAAAGTGCAAGGAAAATGTGCCTGCCGTCCGCTGTCAATTTGCAAATGAAAATCTTACGAAGTCGACTTCGATATCGACCTGGGGGTGGTTGGGGGGGATTAACAATTACTGTTATCACATTGCACGAACGATCGACAAACGTTCCAAACACGAATGATTGCATTCACAAAGTTTATACGAATATCACCAAAGTGGAGAAGTTGAATGCATGAAGAGGTAATGGGAAGTTGTGTGCATGCACAAAAACAAGGACTAGTTCCAGTGACACGTACGCACACACACCAACAGATCCATTACCTCAGCTGTGTCCAATGAGTAAGTCGATCCGACAATGCTATCTCATGTTCAAACTCTTTACTCAAAGCTTGCGTATTAGCCAAAGATGTTTACCTTCCTTGCTCGAGGTTTTCATGTATTATCACACACAAAACACACGTACGCACACGCCCACACTTTATTTTCTCACAAGTCTGTCCCTCACAAACAGAATCATTTGTTGAACAGGAACTGCGGTTCCCAAAGCATTGGATTAACATTTAAAGGATGTTGTAAATGACGCCACTTCTACAACACATGATATTTAACTTTATCCTAATTGCGAATCTCAAAATAGTTGTTCACCGAAAGCAAGAACTTCATTAACCTGGAAGAAACTGATTAATTTTGTGACTGCCTAGATCACCACGGGCTGGGCTCTGTTCTTCCTTTCAGCCCAGAACCTCTCTGAACGGTAGATCCACAACTGCGGCCGCAGGGGTCTACGTCAGTGGATCCACAATCTCAGCTGGGTCTGGACAGTCAGTCAACCCAACAATGCAACCTCACTATTCAGACTTTCTACCTTTATTGTTCGATGCTTTAATGGATGATCACATATTCATAATGCTTATCACACATTCTATTATATCACAATCCATTCAATCCTGCACATCCTACCTTGCAGCTTACTTATACATTAACCAACACGTCCATTTTACAACCACTGACTCAAGTTATTGAAATATAGAAACTGTCATTTTGGTGAGGCCCAACAGCTAGTGACTGAATTTCTTCAGGATTGTTAGCCGGAGGGACCTTCCGGAGGGAGTGAGAGTGTGCGATTTGTCTGGATTGAAAGACTTGTTCCAAGTGTTTTGACCAGCTTGTGATTTTTTATCAAGGTCTGGAGAGAGGGAAGAGGCTGCAGCGTGCCTAGCTGAAGGATGAGACATGTCATGGCAGAAGGTGGAGTCATCAGCAAATAGATGGAGGATTTTCCAGAGAGAGTGATGGTTGGGTCTTAGGAAAGACAACAACAAAATCAAGAGATCGTTGATGGAGATTACGAATAGCACTGGGCCCAAAACACAGCCTTGAGGTACTCCAGACTTCAAATGGAGAGCAGATGAAAGGATTCCGTTGAGAGCCACATGTTGGCTACGAGAGTAGAAGTCAGTAAGCCATGTGTGACGTTGGCATTGGATTGCATTGGCAGACAGTTTGGAGAGAAATGCGGGATGCCAGACTGTCAAAAGCATGAGATATGTCCAAAGAGATAGCCCTGATCTCATGTCTGATATTGAGGGCCTCCATCCATTGTTGGGAGAGTATGAGCAGCATGTGTAGGGTTGGGCAACTGGATATTAATCCAAACTGATGGTCTGATATATTAGGGCATTGGGGAAAAAAAAAAATTGATGTGGACTGCAATGATGGATTCCATGACCTTGCCGATGATTGGATAAAAGGTCTGTAAAAAACAACAACAAAATACGAGAATAAATAGTTTAATACTTACCACCATAAAAGGAAACTAAGCACCGACGTTTCGGGCCTGACACTTCGGCGGAGCAAAATAGGATGACCGGAAACATAATTTTCCATGTAAATAATACAAGCTGGACTTGAAACAAAATAAAACAGCAAAATGACACATGTTTGGCATAACAGTGTATACACACAGTTCAAGAGATTTAAAACTCTCTTGTACGTGGGATAGGGATTATGGGGTGGTGCTGTCAGCCTGGATACAAACTACCGGATGATGCTCATAGATGAAAACAGAACAGGCAAATTGGTCACGAAATCTGAAATTGTTTGAAGATCTGCAGAGTTGGGTACTACAAGCGAGACTTCTGGAGCAGCTCAGGATAATCCATAACAAGCAATTCTGATTGTATGATTTTAAAAATACCCAAAAATCAAAAGAGAGCACACAATTATTATTTTTAAAATATATCCAACGCATATTCAAAATACATACCGAATTTTTCCGGTGGAACTTATAAGAAGCTGGCAAGTCGTAACGCAGTTCTATTGTGGAAACAACAACACTTATTAGTAATCATCATTGACGCATGGCACAAGATAATGACCAACAAGTTTGGCCCGAGATAATGCTGAATGGAGTTTTGTCCTGTTTACCTGCCAAAACCTTCATATTCACTTTCCAATCTGCTGCCTTCTTTTGTATATGCTGGAAAGAAGATAAAAACAACAAAAAAAACAAAGTTGGTGGATGGTTCTTGAGAAAGTTTCCAATTCAATGTTAAACGAGAAAGCATCTCAAAATGCCGAGTCCGTTCGTGTCCACTTTGTACTCAAAGTAAACGTGAAAAAGACAGTTAAAATAAATTGTACATTTTATTCATTTATTTTCTCCATATTCTCATCATAAAGGTTTCTTGAAAATTTGATAACAAAAGCTCAATTGGTAAGAAGTTATGACCTGGACAGACCCACTGAAGCTCGATGGTAAATAAATAAACACAAAATAATGTTTTTAAAACAGGGCATCTCATGCTTGACACGCTGCGGCGGGGCGAACAAGGGCTATTGTAGTCACGATGACTTTGCCGTTTCACATTTCAACCCAATTGGTTTACGAGTCAGTAAGTGACCACTATATTCGTTATTGGTGTGAGTCTGTCTGTCTGTCTGTCTGTCTGTCTGTCTGTCTGTCTGTCTGTCTGTCTGTCTGTCTGTCTGTCTGTCTGTCCTGAGCATAGCTCCATGGGTTTTGATCCGATCCTGATAAAATTTTGGTGGGAGGTTTGTATCATGATCTAGTTGTGTTTTCTTGAGAATGGGCGTGGTGCGCCCATTATGGGTGGAGCCACGCCCAAGAAACGTGTTTTTAGGGGGTAGCCGGTTTCAAGTTACATCTTCTCCGAGTGGTTTGTCGAATCTGGCAGGGGTTTCGGTATTTGGTTAGCCCAATGGCACCTGCATAGCCCCACGGAGCTCGATTTTTCATTTTTGTCCCAAGGTCAAGGTCACAAGGTCACGAACTTAGAAAATTGCGATTTTGACATTAAAATCCATCTTCTCCGAGAGGGTTGTCGAATCTGGCAGGGGTTTTCGGTATTTTGTTAGCCCAATGGCACCTGCATCGCCCCACGGAGGTAGATTTTTCATTTTTGTCCCAAGGTCAAGGTCACGAACTTAGAAAATTGCGAATTTTGACATAAAAATCATACGCCCGCCTAAACTTTGAGAGCTTGGATGACAATATTTTTTATGCATAATCGTGAGGTCATTCCCCACCTAAAGTCTTGAAACCATTTTTCTCTATCTCGAACACCTTGCCCGTGACGCCCCCTTCAAGTTTGTTTTTACGCTGATTTCATCAAAGTATGGATAATCCAAGGAGTGCAAAATGCCATATAGCCTATATGACGTTATATTGTTCCTGGAATGTTCCAGAGGAAGTTTTGCACCAAAGGTCATAATCTTTGACCTTTGACCTTTAAAGTTCACAAAGGTCGACGAACTAACTCCAATAAGCTAGAGGACATATCCTGTTTCCTTATTTTAATGTCCACAACATTGTTTTGTGACCTTTAAAGGTTATGCAAAGGCCAAATTTTGAAAGTTGTTGAACGAAACCGGGTTTTTGACATTTTGCAGCTAATAACTTGTCACTCGTACCACATCATGTTGATCATTTTTATAACTTGGTCAAAAATTATCACATTGTCTCATCCTTAACTTCTGAAACAATCTATATCGTCAAATACCGCTCGTGAACCATCGTCGTCTCCAGACTTGTTTTAATTATTTTCTCAATATTTTCATCGAGGTTTGTTGAAAAGTTGAAAACAAAAGCTCGAATGGTAAAAAGGTTATTAGACGCACACACCTACACACACACACACCTATACACAGACACACGCACGCACGCACGCACGCACGGGCGCGCGCACGCGCGCAAAACCCCATCTATCACGCCAAAAAGTAGGCTGAAAAAATTCATACAAACCAAATCAGAACTAAAATATTCGGCATCATTGAAGAAAAGAAAAGAAATATCAGATATTTGCAAAAAACCATTCTGAATATTCTGAACAGTAATAAACACAACAGAATGAATGACGATTCTCAGTAGCTTCTTGAAGAATCAAGAAAACCCAAAAAAACAAAAACAATAAAAGCTGGATCAATAATATTAACAGCCAAAATGGTTTATATTCCCTTTGAATCACTTTCCATATCCTCCCGTTCCACCTGAATCTTTACCTGAATCATCGATATTTTACACGTGCAAATAAATTGTAGCATTTTGATTCCCGACCCGATGACATTATTGCCCTTCCATTTGTTGCTGGCTCCAAAGAAGTTTCCTTCTTCTCCTCCCCATTTTGCCTCCACCAATCTTCGTTGCCTCCACAACAATGACGACGACGATGACGATGATGACAAAAACAGTAGTTTTTAAAATAATGAATGATAATTATGAACCCCTCCCTGCACTGACTATTTACATATCTTAAACTAGAAGGGCACTCGGTAGAGCGCGTACCACCACCATGCAATGCCTGATCCACAAAAACATATTGAGCCCAAAACATTTTTGAAATATCATGGGATATATCGTTTTTGGCCCTATCTCTCTATGGTAAAGAATCACTATAAAAATTAAATAATTATCTTCTCCAGATCCGGATTCGAATCTTCACAAAAATCAAATCAATTTGTCGTGGTCACACACCCAACGTGTCCACCAAGTTTCATCCAAATTCGTCCACAACTTTTTGAGATATCGTGCTTTATATTAGTTTAGCCCTATCTCTCAAAGGTGAAAAATCTATATATTACTAAAACTCTCATCTTGTATGTATGTATGTATGTATGTATATGTATGTATGTTCCCGAAATACAGCCAAAATGGTACACGATAGCGCAAAAACTTTAGTGCCACATTACTCACCATTCGCCTGCGGGGTGGTCTCAACTTTCGTTAAAATCGGGCAACGAAAAAATGATTAAAAAATCAATTCCCGATTCAGTCAAGTACTCCGGGAGAATTTGATCAATGCAAACAACCTCAGCGGTATAGTTTGCTTGAGCTATCTTTTTTTTTTTTCTTGAAATGATTTATTTTAAAATCTCAAACATTTAGTATAGACAAAGAACGATTTATTTTTAAGCATAAAATAAACATCTCCATTTTGATCTAATACGTCCGTGTTCATTAAAAAATAAAATTGTGTTTAGAAGATTACGCACAATAATTTCTTCGACTTTCTTTTCTCCGTTTTTTTTTTCACATTGACGCGCAATATCAAGTTTCGTTCAAATCGGACAACGAAAAAATTATTAGAAACTCAATTCCCGATCCAGTCAAGTACTCTTCGGGATTATTTGATCAATGCAAACAACCTCAGTGGTATAGTTCGCTCGAGTTATCTTTTTATGTTTTTTTTAATAATTTTTTTAAAACAACCGCTGTCACAACGGCAACCCAACGGGTTCACAGGTCGTCTAGTCACTTTTAAAAATATCAGATCTGGTTTCGGATCTTCACAAAAATTGAATCAATGCGTCCTTATCACACACCCAACATGATTGACCACCAAGTTTCATCCGAATCCGTCCACAACTTTTTGAGATATCGTGCTATATATATCATTTTTGGCCCGATCTCTCAATGGTAAAGAATCACTTTAAAAATTCTCGTAGTCGGATCCGGATCCGGATCTTCACCAAAATCGAAACAGTTCGTCCTTGTCACACAACCAATCTGTGCACCAAATTTCATCTGGATCTGTCAACAACTTTTTGAGATATCCTGCACACAGGTAGACGAACAAACAAACAAATAAACCAATGTCACCCGCAGGTCAGGTCAGGTATGGGAGCATGTGCCAGAACAGCGCGTCGCTGCGTCCACTTTCCGCCGGTACTCCAGGGGCCTCCGTCTGGCCATCCCCCAGGCAGATGCCAGGCCCATCCCCATCTCCTTGAGATGATGGTCAACCTGCTGCAACCATGAGGCACGTGGTCGGCCCACTGGCCTCCTCCACTCATGAGACTCCCTCGCTGAGAGAATCTGGTGAGCAGGATCAGCGTCAGGAAAACGAGCCACATGTCCATACAGCCGCAGCTGACGCTCACGGACTATGCAGGTAACAAATCTCATCCGAGTCTCTCTCAGCAACCGCTCGTTGGACACAAAATCCGACCAGCGATAGCCAAGGATTCTCCGAAGAGACCTGGTACCAAAGGAATTAAGTCTCCGTCTCAGATCCTTGGTCAAAGTCCAAGTCTCGCACCCATAGAGCAAGACTGGAAGTACCAAGGACCTGAAGACTCGGACTTTCGTCCTCCCGCACAGGTACCGGCAGCGCCACACCCCATGATCCAGTGAATCCATGACTCCCCAGGCCCGACCCAGACGTCTATTGACCTCCGGCTCACAACCTGCGGAGACATGAATATCACTGCCAAGGTAAGTGAATCTATCCACGACCTCAACATCCTCACCACAAACAGACACAGACAGGACAGCAGCATCCAAGATGTCACCGAAAGCCTGGATCTTTGTTTTGACCCAAGAAATCCGTAATCCCAACGGCTCCGACTCCTCATTCAGCACCTCGAGGGCCCCCAAGAGGATGTCTAAAGTCTCCGCAAAGATGACTGCATCATCTGCAAAATCAAGGTCCGAGATCTTGACATTGCCAAACGATGCACCGCAACTTGATCTCTCTGACATCCTCCCAAAAATCCAGTCCATACAAGTGCTGAAAAGTGTGGGGGCAAGTACACATCCCTGACGAACTCCAGTAACAACTGGAAATAAGTCAGAGGCGGTACCACCACACTTCACAGCACTCTCAGTACCAGAGTAGAGTTCAGACATCAGATCGATCAGTTTCGGTGGCACCCCACGAAGACCAAGAATCCTCCAGAGGACATCCCGATTCACTGAATCGAACGCTTTACAGAGATCAACATAGGCTGCAAGCAGCCCCTGCCGAAACTCTCGTCTGCGTTCAGTGAGGACACGAAGAGCAAGGATACGGTCAATCGTTGACCTCTTTGGTGTAAAGCCTGACTGCTCTGGACGCTGGTGCTCAAGCAGATGGTGGCGAACCCTATCAAGAATTATCCGAGCAAAGACCTTGCCCGGCACTGAGAGCAGCGTCACCCCTCGGTAGTTGTTGCAGTCTTGGCGATCACCCTTCCCTTTCCAGAGAGGGACAACAAGGCCCCTCTTCCAGTCAGTTGGGATGATGCCTGTGTTCCAGGCAGAGCACAAAACTGCATGCAACGACGCGAGTGCAGCATTTCCACCAGCCTTGAGAAGTTCAGCATGGATGCCACAGATCCCTGGAGCTTTGCCCCGTTTCAACTGGTTCACCGCAGCCCGTGTTTCCACAAGCGATGGTGGACCACAGTTGATTCGAGGGTCAGCAACAGGGATTGTAACACCCTTGACGTCCAACTCGACAGCTGGGGGATCAGCCTGGTACAACCGCTCAAAGTAACCGGCCCAGCGGGCCTTCACTTCAGACTCCTCTGTCAAGAGCCTACCACTCTCTGCTCGAACTGCAGTGCTCCGAGGGATGGGCTTGGATGAACGTAATGCGCGAATTCCCCTGTAAGCGGGACGAGAATCACCTGTCCACAGGTGATGCTCTACCCCTCACAGATTCCTCGCACATAGGCCTCCTTGTCCACCCTCAGTGCACGTACAGTTTTACGCCTCAGCTCCCTGAACAGCTCAGCTCTGCCATTCAGCCTGGCCCTGCGACTCTGGTCAATGGTATCCAGTGTCCCTTGAGAGACAAAATTCTTCTTTGCCCTGCGGTGAACTCCAAGGCATCCACCGGCAACATCAAGGACGGTGGTCTTGAAGGTGCTCCACAACTCTTCAGGACCCCCAAAGCACCCAGACCCCCAAGTGTCCACTCAGCCTGTTCGCAAACTCCTCAGCTACTCTCTCATCCCTGAGCTTGGCAACATCCAGCCTAGGCTGGGATGGTACCATTCTCCAGGATTTAAGGTGCAGCTTTAGAGTTGCTACAACAAGCCTGTGGTCAGTATTGAGGAACTGAGCACTCCGGTAGACCCTGCAGTTCTGGATCATCCTCCAACGACCGTCAATGAGGACATGGTCAATCTCCTTTGCCACACCGCCAGCGTTGGAATACCAAGTCCAGCGATGAGCTTGCGGGCGCTGAAACCATGAACCAGCCACCCTAAGTCCATGACTTCTTGCAAAGTCAAGGAACTTAGTGCTATTCTGGTTCATAGTTCCTGACCCATGGGGACCAACACACACCTCATAACCATCCCTATCAGTTCCAGTCGATGCATTGAAATCCCCCAAGACTAGAAGTGTATCTCGTCTGGGGCACTGATCAACCACAGACTCGAGTGTGGCGTAGAATGCATCCTTCACGGTAAGATCACTCGCCTCAGTCGGAGCATAAATAGAGACCAGGGAAATGACACCTAAGGAAATGACATACGAATCCTTAATCTCATAATACGCTCGTTGACCGGTGTTACCTCAATTATCATTGGGGTCAGCTTATTGGACACAGCTACAGCAACTCCTTGGGTATGGTAACCATCAGAGCGACCAGACCAATAGTAGGTGTAACCACCCACCATTATCTCGCCGCAATCCGGTCTCCGAACCTCAGAGAGAGCTGCAATCCCGATGTCCAAACGCTTGAGCTCAGATGATAACAGAGACAGGTGATCATCCTCTCTTAGGGATAGGACATTCCAGGCACCCACCCGAAGGGACCGCCTCAGGTTAACCCAAGGAGACCGCCGTCTGGTGGACGACACCTCAGCACCACTCCGACACACTCTCCCGCAATCTGACCCAGGGATGTTACCCCGTGGTTTCCCTCCTATCAAAGATTGGGGGTCCCGAAGGCTTTGCCCCAATCCCATCATCCGGTGAGCTGCCCTGCGAAGGGAAGCTGCACAGGAGGTACTCCCACGGAGTGGGTTTTCAGATTTTTTTGCGTTTTTGCGTTTTGCGGAATGAAGCGTTTTACGGTGGCTGGAGTGCAAATCCTGCCACCAACCTCCTAATAAGAAGTAACCCAACTGCAGGAGGACGTCCGCAGACACAGTTGGGCACTAGATATGGATGGCCGTTGGCTCACAAGGAGCTCCTCCGCCCTTTGACAGGTTTTGTTTTTAATCCTGCTGGGTGTCCATATCCAAACACCCTCCTCACCAGAAAACCTGGTGGGGGAGACGGTTTAGTCGCCGACAACCCGACCATGGAACAGGTTAGTACAGGTTTACATGGTACCTGTAGCAGGTCACAGATCGAACCTGACCTGACTCTATAGTCACCCGCAGGGTGACCCGTATCTTGCCAAAAGGTGACCACGTGTGATTTCTTTAAGGTCACACTGAGGTGAACAGAGCTGCTATCCACCAGGAGCGACTCCTTGAAGAATATCTGCCTATGAGAAATTCCGATAAGAATCGTTCTACAGAGTAACCATGAAAAATATGTGTTTGCCTCATAACGTCACCAAATGACGTCATAATGTCTCAAGCTTGACATATCTAGAAAGCACTCATCGAGGTGTTCAATTTGAGGTACTACACGATATGGTTCCTAAAACTTGAAAATTTGACCTTGGGGTCAAATATGTTTGACCTCAGGCGCTAACCATGAAGGTCAAGGCCCATCGCCACCAAAAACTAATCAGCTGAGCGCCAGACCATATACTACATTCCCATAAAGTTTGGAGACTATTAGATTAAAATTACTCAAAAAATAAGGGTTTCGTCGACTCCCCTGATTTGCGACAGTGACCTTGACCTTTGACCTTGACCTTCAAAATTTTATGCGCTGAAAGCGACCTGTATAGGCCTCTGATATGCGAAGTTACAAAAATTTCCAATGATAACTGTGCTCTGCAGAGTGATTTATACGTGATTACAGACAAAAAACTAGAACAGGCACTCATAGAGCACATACCTTCGCCGCCACTACTTTTTTTGTTCTTAGTATGAGTGTGGGGAACTGGTTTCATATGAATGGTCTTATGACACAAACCACATATCTATAATGTCATCACCCCCCCCGACTTTCGGGGGCTACGGACAAAACAACAATCAACTCACGTCGTTTTGGCGAGTCTTCACTCGCAAGCTCGGTGAATACAACGTTTCAACAAGAGAAGGTAATCTCGTTTGATGCTGGTTTCATGCAAATCGAATAAGAATTGACTGAGTTATGCCGAAAACCGCATATTTTTCAAGGGCGTGACCCCCCCTGACATTTTACCCCAACCGGTGACATGTGTTATGACGTCATTGTGTCACAAGATTGGGCATTAAATTCTGAACATTTTGGTGCTGGGTTCATGTAAAGCGGACAAGAATTGACCGCGTTATGACAAAAACCGCATATTTTTCAAGGTCGTGACCCCCCTGACCTTTGACCCCTAACCGGTAACAAGAGTATGGGCGTCATTGTGTCATATTGCATATCACAAGATGAGGCATTGAATTATGAACATTTTGGTGTTAGTTGCATGCAAATTGAATAAAAATTGACCGTGTTATCGTAAAAAGACAATTTTGACCTTTTCGTGACCTTGACCTTGACCTTTGACCCGAACGATCCCAAAATCTAATCGAATGCTTCCTGGCTAATAACCAATCATCCCACCAAATTTCATGCAATTTGGTTTAATACTTTTTGAGTTATACGAATCACAAGATTACAAACAAATAAATAAATACATGCCGACCAAAACATAACCTTTCGCAGAATGCGAAGGTAAAAACAAAAAAAAACATACAAGCTGACTAACATATCTTGCAAAAACTTCGTTTTGGCAAGATAACAAACAAGAAAAAGATGTTATGCAGAGCACGATACTTGTAAAATCCACCCCCCCTCTCCAAAGGTTGCCATGGATAGATCAAATTGTCCATTTCATTAAGAATAAAATTCACAATATTAATCAAAGCTCAGGTCAATCGGATGAAAATTGATTATTTTTCACATTGAAATTGATGATTTTAGAAGTTTGACCTTGAATTGACCTTTGACCTCCTTTTGACCTACAAATAGTTGGTTTCCAAATTCAGCGATGTACTATGCAATTGCTGCTTAATTTTCAGGTTAATCAGATGAAGATTGATGATTTTTCAGATGAAATTTGATGATTTTAGAAGTTTGACCTTGAGGTGACCTTTGACCTTTTGACTTCAAAAATAGTTGATTCCCCAATTCAGTGACGGACTATGCACATCCTGTTAAACTTTCAAGTTAATAGCATGTAGATGATAGATGATTTTTTAAATTTTTTCAAAAAAAGTTAATCGATGATTTTTTTTCAGTTAAAAATTGATGATTTTAGAAGTTTGACCTTGAGTTATCCTTTGACCTTTTGATCTCAAAAATAGTTGGTTTGCTAATTCAGCGACGCAATATGCAAACCTTGTTCAAATTTCAAGTCAATCGGATGAAAAAAATGACGATTTCAGAAATTTGACCTGAAGATGACCTTTGACCTCAAAATCCATAGGTTTCTCAGTTGAGACTACCTCTACAACTTGGTAAAGTTCCATGACGATCAGTTTAGAATTGTGACCTATCGGCAACAAACAGACAGAATAACAAAATCGACTGACTTGAAAAATCTTCGATTTTGCAAGCAACGAACAAACAGACAGAGAAAGGTGAAAACATAACCTCCTTCACCTTCAGTGGCAGAGGTAATAAGTCCACAATAAGGGAAAATATGGAAACCTCCACTGCAACGAGAAATGTATTCACTGCGAGAGAACAGCTTTAAAAATGATGTCATGTAATATTTTGTTATGTGGAAAGGGGGGAGGGAATCCAAAGCTAGAATGTGTTAAGGATAGTTTGGTCTGTGTGCTCGAGTAGAAAAGCTTTTCCCTAAGAGCAGAATATGGCAAGGAGTATTGTGTAGACCTTGTGTGCAGGCGAGGTCAGGTGGAGGAATTGTGGGTAGAAAGGCACCGGATTTGTGCTTTACAGGATGTGATGGACGTTGGGAAGCACCACAAGCAGGTATGGCATTCTGCTGAGGGCTTGTAAAGGACCGCCGGATAAACAGCCTTGTGAGCTGCGGGGAGGTCCCTGATGATGGCAGAAAAGACGTTCTGGCAGAGCGCAGCCTACCGTCTTGTGGAGTCACCAATGGAGACCAGCCATGGGTGATCCCAAGAGGAAATAAAAACTGATGCATGCGGGTTGGGTTGGAGCTTATGGTTTGAGATCAGAAGGACATGCGAGCATCTCTCTCTCTCTGCTTCGTCGCTGACGGTTCAAGAGACTGCGGACACCATCTGCCCATCATCGCATCTCATCGCCTTCCTCTCAACTTTGTACCAAGCCGCACAGCCCAGTACAACATCAGCCTGCATGAGTCGTCCTGGACCGATCACAAGATCCTGCTTGTTCAACTCCTCGCCTGCCCCATTGTTTCTTGCTCGAGTCCGACATTTTGGCACCATTAGCGGGATTTCGTTATCTTGTACACAAGTTTGCGTGCTCCCTTCTGCCCAATTCATGTCTTTCGACCGCCAGATGTGTTCCATTTATTCGTAGCGTTTTGCCTTTCCTTATCTCCAATATTATTTTTAAATAAAACCATTTATTTGCAAGGAACATCTTCCCACCTGCTGCCTTCCCGCACGAGCAAGCACCAGTTTCGGAACACGTTTGGCCGCTCCTTTGGGGACCATTCGTTTGTAAGAGTGTCCCACTATTAGAGCGTGCATAGGTGCATATGAACGCTGTCCCCTCGTGGCTTTGTGTGTAAAGATCATTTCGGCCATTCGAGAGGAGCAAAGACCCTCTGGCTCAGAGGGTCTGTGTTAGCCAGACCTCCGACGTGACAACATGTTATTATTATTTAAAGTTGGTGTTTTAAAATTTAAACTCAGCTATTGTTAATAAATACGTAGCACTCTGTCAGTCTGCCAAGCTGATGGGAAGAAAAAAAATGGATTACCTATTCAAACGATCTCCGGAGAGTACCCAATCAAATTGTTGAGTCAACTATAAGAATACCTTTCTTGTTGCGGTTTTGTGCAAAGAGTACACCGACGTATTGGCCATGTCCAAAGCAGTCTTTAGAAAAAGCATGTCCATTCCTAAAAACAACAACACACAAAAACAACACAGCAATAACATCTTTATTAAAAAAAAATAAACGAATGATTGCAAGCTCAGTCTCAACAGTACAGTACTCTGTCATGCAAAGCACAATGACTGCCTCCCCTCTAAATGTTTCAGTTATGAGATCTCACCTTTGTTATGCTTGGTCCCAAAGGGAGGGTTCATGATCACAGTGTCAAAGGTTTTGTGCCATCGGGCCACGCAGCCCGTCGTCAAATCCTGGCACACCAGATTCACTCTGTCGACCTCCAAGTGTCGCAGGTTTTGGTCACAGGTCTCCAGGGCATCACGATCCAGATCAAAGCCCACGCACATGCTGAACAAACAGATATTGGCAAACATTTTGTGTGCAATTTAAGAACAGCAAGCAACCCCTGTTCCTGTGAGGTCATACGATTTACTGTAACGATTGAAATAAAATTTAAAAGAGATCAATAAGACTTACAAAATCTGATAAAATTAAGATTTGCAATATTTAAGCAGAAGTTTTAACTAAATTGGCATTTCATTGCATGACAGATCTGTCAATCCAGGTCAGTGCTGATAAACCAGACATCATCTGCTTCTCAGAATCCTCCCTCCCACATGATGTCCCTGCAGCTGCAGGTGCGCCTCTCCCTGGCTGTCGTCTCGTCCGGTTCAACGGGCTTGAACCCCATCCCGGTGGCGGCGTTGCACTGCACATCAAGAACTCAATTTGTCACTGTGCATGAACTACTCTTACACCTCCAAACTCCCAGGAGTACGTTTGGCTGTGACGTCCCCTCTGCTCCCACCTCTTGTTTGTTTGTTGTACTGTCCTCCTAACAGTGACGATGACATGAGCATGTCCCTCAGCCAACTTGGACCAATTTTAACCACCCATCCCAACTCTCTCTCTCTCTTCCTCATACGTGGTGAATTCAAATGTGGCTATGCCAATTCGCTGGATGTTGGTACCTCTCTTATCAGCCATAGCATGGGAGCGAAGGACCTCACCGACTGAGTAACTACAGTGTGAGCAAGTCCACGGCTGTTAGGAATTGGTGCCAAACCTCGACAGGAGGTCATGTAAAACCACAGCGGTTCATTGTGGGTACAATCGCTCGGCCCCGTTTGTATTAAACGGATAAACCAGCTGTCGTGAGAGATTCTCGTTGGAGCTTTCTGTATGCCAAAAACTGAAGTAAAGACCTGTTTGACTTTCCCGGCAGAAAGGATGTGGTCCCCGAAGACAATCCATTGCTAAGTTGCTGATTGTGAAAGATTCGACTATGTATCCACCCCACGGTCCACGCTACATTAGTTCGTCAGGATTTGGAATCAAGAAACTGGTCTGAATCCGGCAACCGTTACATGATGGCGACGGCAGTCTGAGGGGAATCTCAGAAGAGGTTGGGTGAGGGAGAAAATGGGAAGGGGCAGGGAGACGATTCACCTCTCCCAGGCCTGAGTCGATGTATTCACTTTCTGATCTAGTATAACAAAAATAACAAGACGTGCCACTTTATAACTGCGTACCAAGCTGTCCCGCTTTGATACAACCCCTCTTTGACCAAACACAGGACATTGGGGGGTAGGGAGGGGGAGAAAGTTGGAAGGTGGAGAAGAAAGTTGGGGTGGGGGGAAGAGAATTGGAGGTTGGGAGCAGGGAAAGAGTTGGAGATTGGGGGCAGGGAGAAAGTTGGCGGTTGGGGGGGGGTGGATAATTGGAGTAGGAAGGAGGAAGGGAATTATTTGGTCGGGGGCGGGGTGGCAAGGAAGTGATTGTGGTCATGGGGTGCAGAGGGAGTTCCTGGGGGTGGGGGGGGGAGGGAAGAACCTTTAGGGTTGGGCAGAAGGATAATTATTGGGGTATGGTGGATATACTGGGGTGGATGGGGTGATTGAGGAGTTGAAGACTAAAGAGGGAGTGGAGGAGTCGGGTGTCAGAGAGTTGGGAGAGGTGTGTTGGGCTATACACTGCCCCCCCCCTTGATAAAACCCCACTTAGATCAGACACATGACCCATGACGTCCTCTTTATAAAACTGAATTCACAATTGGATTTAAAACATTCAGTTAAAAAAAACATTTATTTTAACATTTAAAAATTCTGGCTGCCAAACCATGCAACCAATCACGTTGGAATTTTAAACATGCATTTCCCATGACCACTAAGTCGTACTTGTGAAGTTTCACGTTTAACAATCAAGTAGTTCAACAGAAGTAGTTTTTTTGTTCAATGCAATATGGCTACCAGACTATGTGACATATGATGCTTTCGTGAACACCCTCGTATTCCCAAGGCTTGTGGAATGTACGTGAAGTTTCCCCTCAATTTGTCAAGCTGTTCTGGAGAAGGAGATTGTTAAAGGTTTATTCTTCAAACACAATATGGCTGCCAGACCATGTGACCTATGAGGTTTAAATTTACACCCAATATTCCCCAAATCATGTGCATGAAGTTTTGCGTCAATGTGGAAAGCCATTCTGGAGAAGAAGATTAAAGGTTTTCATTTTCAGTCGAATATGGCTGCCAAACCACATGACCGTTGACGGTATCCAAACCAAAGTAAAAAAAATTGTCGTATCTGGATCTGGATTCAGATCTTCACCAAAATCAAATCAATTCTTCCTTGTCACACACCCAACCTGCCCACCACATTTTGTCCGAATCCGTCCCCAACTTTTTGAGATATCGTGTTATAAATCGGTTTAGCCCTATCTCTCAATGGTGAGGAATCGCTTAAAAAAAAACTTATCGGATCCGGATCCAGTTTCAGATCTTCATCAAAATCAAATCATTTCGTCCTTGTCACACAACCAACTTGCCCTCCAAATTTCATCCAAATCTGTCCACAACTTTTTGAGACATCCTACACACAAACAAATAGACAAGCCGGTAGGCGGCGATGGGTCGCCGAGCATGGAAACTATAAGATATAGAGCAAAATGGATGTCATATAGTGGATAGGGAATCACCTTAAAGGTCCCATGACACCCAAAACTTTCTGGTTATTTATATATTAACTTGACCTTCCTCGTGAAGAAATCACCCATGGTTTTTTTTTTTAATCAAAAATGGGATAATTAGACCAATATTTCGATCATTTCTGGTGCTTTTCACAACTTGCTATGCCCCGCCCCTAAAAAAAGTTGACTTCAGTGAATCGCAGCGTTGCCGTCACATGCAGAAACTCGCACAGAGTAGATTGACTCGAGATTTCGAGTCTAGACTAGTCCGATAAATCCGTCATCCGTCCGACTAGTCCGATAAATCCGTCGTCCGTCCGACTAGACCGATAAATCTGACGTGCTGTAGCTTTCTTTTACTATTCTCTTTTCTTCATTACTTTCTACTGGTGCTACATGATGACAGTAGGAATAAAATAAATAAAAATGCAACAGAACGTCAGATTTATCGGACTACTCTAGACAATTGTGTCGCAAGGTGTGTTCTGCATACAAGTTTTCATTGTATCTGGACAGCGAGATTGCTTCGTTTTATGCGCGGAGAGATACGGCCGATGACATGCGCCGGCCTTGCTTATGATTCATTCGCCGTGGAGAAACATGTCCGCTGCGCTGCGCTGTTCACGTCACCTCACTAAAATATTTCTGATATCGAGCAGTATGCAAGTCGAATTTACATTATTGAATTACGAATAGGATTTTGTCTAACCAGTTGTTATTTCCGAGTCTTCCTTCGATTTTCTCCTGATCATAATGAATGCTGGGAATTTCATCGCCATTTTTCTCTGCTTGTCCTGCTTCGGGCTCAAACTGGTAAGGCCATACTTCATTTCCAGCTGCCTGAACTTCACCTCCCACAACTACGTTATCCGACAATTCTCCATCTGATTCAGACCAAAATCCTTCATTTCTCTCACACTCACTGTCGTTACCAGACAAATCAAAGTCCATGTTATCCATTATTCAAAACCAAATGAATGATTTTTTTAAAGCAGAAATTAACGAAGCGATTGAGTCGACCAATCAAATGTGGAAACACACAGAAAGCCAATAGAATCACGTAGACCACCAACCTGAGTAATTTATGTGCAGCCTTTGTCATCCTGTCGTTGACGTCATGTGGGTTACGCCCCTTTCAGGAGAATTTTTAGGGGCGTTCCCGAAGAGGTTTGTTTTTTTAATTTTACATTTTACAGAATGAGTATTGTGAAAAAACATTGTCAGATCTGAAATCACGATGAAAAACTCTATTAGGACATATGTAAATGAAATTTCAGTACTTTTGGGTGTCATGGGACCTTTAAGATTATGCATATCAAATCTCATCCAGTTCCATCTCATGATAACTACTCGGTATCCATTTGAATGAAAAGTACCGAAAATGCGGTTTGAAATCGGAAATCGCCAAAGTTCGAGGGGGTGCTGTGGGTGAACAAAGATCTAAATCGAAAATCCGGCTCGATTGTTTGTGCACAATGTATTCCAGACGATTAGTGTGAATTTTCATGACCATCCCACCATAAGCCTAGGAGGAGTAGCATTTGGTGCGAAGGCACCTCCAGCTCTCGCATATTCTCGATTTTTGCACTAATTGACCTTTGACCCCTGACCTAAGCGAAATCGGTCAATATGTCCTGAGGCAAAGTTGTAGTACTCATTAAGTCCCATGAACCTGCAAAGTTTCATTCGTATCGATGCACTCACCTCGTCGCTAGGGGGCCTTCAATTTTCGCCAATTTTCGCGCATACCCTAATTGTAGGGGGAGCTGCGGGTAAAGTATTCCATATATCACAAAAACCGGAATATATTTGATAGAGCATCACCTGTAGATCATTCGTACCAAATTTCATAACCATACGTGGGATAATGGCTTTTGGAATTGATTTTGCGTGAACGGTACAGATTCTGAAGGTTTTTTGGTTGTTGCTAGGGCACCAAAGCAACCCTAGCAACCATCACAATTTCCAAAGCACTCGGTCATAAGATGTACCTACCACCCGAGTTTGGTCAAAATCGGCCCACGTTTACTACCAATTATGCTGATGACAAACGAACAAACATCCAAACAAACAGACAGAATTACTGACAATAAGGGTCACCTATTTCGGCGACCCAACAGACAGGGGTGAAAACATGACCTCCATCCACCTTTCGGTGGTGGAGGTAATAATACGGTATACAAAAATCAATCAGGTACCAGCCTGGTAAGGTTTGGCACCATAATAATAATAATAACAAAAGTGAGAACTGCTTTACAATACACGTCCCCTTCCCATGTGATATTTTCTTCAGTCCAAAAAGGGCAAAAAACTGTGAAAAGTTGACGAAACACCCTGAAACTCGATTTGTTCAGTAACTTATCATAATAAAGCCATGTACCAAGTTTCAGTTGAATATGTTAAAGGGTATGGGGAAAAAGTCTGAAAAATCATCGGTGGGACGGACGGACGGACGGACAGACAGCAAACCTATCGTCCCCTCCAGTGAAACCGGTAGGGGACTAATAAACAGAAGAGAATCAATAGCTTACCGATCCTGTAAGGCTTGGTACCCTGATAATAAACTTGATGTAAAAAATGAACATCGATATTATAAAAATGAAAAACGCAGTAGGTAGGTGTTATTTTTTGTCATCAACCGCAATGTGTACCCTACAGCTCCACCCGGTAGTGCTGGGAGAGGGTATCACAAGTGAGCTGCGGAGTCGATCTGCAAGTTTGCATTGTACACGTGTTGTTGTGCAGTTGCTTTACTGACCACTGCCCGAGGGAGGGGGGGGGTGGTTGCACACGAGTACCGTCCTGGGATTCATGCATGTTAATGTTTTGAACTAATCCAAAAAGGTTCATCATTTTTATAGCATATATTGCAAAAAAATACACCACACAAACATCAATCAAGTTTTATTTACAGCATATACTTTATTCAGTCAAAAAACACACACACACACACACACACACACACACACACACACACACACACACACACACACACACACACACACACACACACACACACACACACACACACACACACACACACACACACACACACACACACACAGTCTGTAGATTCACCCCTCTCAGATTACGTTTGGAAACTTAATCTTCCCTAGTCTCCCTCCCCCATTCCCCCCTTTAACCCAAACCTAGGCATGCCACTGTACATACACGTCTTACCCAGCCCCAAGGATGGCAGCTCCAATGCAGAACGTTCCACAACCACATCCCAGATCAGCGACGAGCCGGTTCTGCAGCTCCCCAAAGGACATGTGTATTGTGTGCAGCATTCTTCCTGTGCATACAAGGAAAAATATAAATAACAACAAAGGTTAGCGGCATGCAAACATCATCGACCGACAACAAAAGGAGTCTATACACACGGAAAGAGGTAGTGTGCAGTCAGGTATCGAGTCCTCACCTCCAATGATGTATACAATTTTGATCACATGTGAGGAAGGACAGAGCTACCACAGAGAGGGTTCAGCGTAGATGGACGACATCAAATCCGAGCCGAGCTAGACTAAGCTACGAGGAGCAGCTCAAGGAGACGTAACTTTATACATAGGAAAGGTGGCGATTGCGAGGAGGTATGATAAGAGATGATGAAGGATATTGCAGAAAAAAAAAAAACGCAGAAAAGGTTTTCAGCAGAATGTACAGTGACAGGACCAGGCTGAGAGTGAAGAGGTGAATTAGGATGGTAGTTCAGCAAGCGTCTCTCCATCATCAATTGGGACCATACTCTGTGCAGAGAGTCGGTGCTGCCGAAGCAGTTTCCTGTGCTATTTGGTACAATCCTGGACGGGTCACCACTCCGACGCAGGACACATGAATGGCTCAACTCATACATAATGCATGCAATCGTTTCCTTGGGAACATGAATCGTGGGTAACGAGTGTAATAGACAAGTTATACCAGTATCATTAATATGAGATTACATGTTGAATACAAGTGTGTAGTTTCAGTGTCAAAACGATACAGCATGCGCTGTGTCGAAGTTTGTTTAGGAGAGCCGATAACCGTGACCCTTCCCCCATCATAATGTGTCTAAAGCCTCCCTACGATTCCCCATCATTAATTCTTTGAATCATTCCCTCCGTAATCTGTCTTTTACGAACTCCATCTTAACCAGCTCTGCAAGCCTCAGCAATCTCCCCCTCTCACCAACCCCCCCTCGCCCCCCACCAAGGACGGGAAAAGCAACACCTTACATCCGTTTTCCAAGGTAAGAGCCGTCCCCATGCTGGAAACCGCTGAACAAGACTGGAATGAATGATGCCAACGAAGAGCACGTGTGGACTGGATGCGCAGCAGCCAAACGAGTCATTTTCCCCGCCATCTTGCTCTCCCTTTCCTCAGCCAACACCGACCCCACGTAGGAATCACGTGAGGATCAGGTTCCCTCTTTCCTCACCCTGACTGAATGTTCATGGTGTGAATGAGTATGATATCACGCGAGCCGTTGAGATATTGTGGGTGCATGGGATTTTGTGTATAAAGAATAATTATCGATAAGTGTACTTTCTCTTGTTCTCACAATCCCTCATAATTGCTTGCTTTTGATTATTTATTAAAACTGTATTTCACAACTCGAGTGTTCACCTGGTGTGCGGTTCACATTTCGGCAATTTATACCTGTAGTGCAAGTTAAACTCATGGCCGTTGGAAATTTGGTGCAGAGCCTTCATTAGGAGGTTATAAACTCGCTCATACAGAATGCGTTTCCCGTGGATTCATGCTCGGCCCCAATCCTTTTTTAAATGGAGAAATTACTGGAGCCGACAGATCTTATTGGAGCTTCTGTACATCGGAAACCAAAGGAAACATCTGTTCAGCTTTCCCAGCAGATGGTATCAGAGGACAATCCGTCACTTAATTGGTGATCGTCCGGGTGGAAGTTTTGATCACGCGTCCACACCATGGTCCACCGGTAGAATATAGACGTGTAGTAATTGTGATGTTTATGCAAAGGTCTGGTCAAAAGGTGAACATGCTATCAAGATTTGTTCATCCCTCACACTAGACGGCTCAACAACCATCGAAAGTTGATGAGAAGGGACACGGGGAGCCACCATTTCACCTTCTGCTAACCGCTTCAGCACGTACTCATCCTTGCCTCACAGCAATGCCGAAGACGAACGTTATCTCCTCACAAGGTCACAAGAACAAGACCGATTTCCGAGGGTGCTCGTCAAAACAATTGGTCACAAGTTTGATCCACCGATAGATCTCGGCAGAGAAATAGGGAATACAATGCTGAGCACAGTCACGCAAAGCGACTCATCCGTCGGTCCGGCAGGATGGCCAATAGGTACGCACACACCCCTCCAAGGTGTCTAGCCTGGGTTTGAATCCTGACACAGGTATTCAGCCATCAACGTGTGTGCCCTCCTCAGGTGGACGTCAAACTGGGTGTCCCGTCTGCCGACATTAGTCGGTGGACGTTAAACATCCCACGGTGTCCTTCGCGAAGAGTCTGTGGGTCATCAGCGGCACCCTGAACAAATTCCTAATTCCAGCCCTGACCGACAGAGGGCACTGCATCAGCCGCTGCCACAGTCAAGCCGCTGCCGCTGCCTTTGGAGTAATGTTTATAGCGAATGCAGTGAGCTTCATACTTGATGCGTGCACATGAGAGAATAGGAAACAACAACAACAACAACAACAACAACAACAACAACAACACAATACCTCTGACGATTTCGAATCCGTGTCATTGGCTATGACCCTTTTGCTTCTGGTTGTTTTTAAACGCTGTGCGGTGTATAAACACGATTGGGTTTTACTTCTGTCTTGTGAATATTACTTAACGCGTGCACATGAGAGAATAAGAAACAACAACACAATACCCTGGCAATTTGGAATCTGTGTCGTTGGCTATGACCCTTTTGTTTCCGTTTTTTTTTTCTGGTTTTTTGTTTGTTTGTTTCCAGTTTTTGTCATGAGGAATGATGCATGCCGGGAGATAAAGGCATCGTCGGAGACATGAAAGACCCAAATAATATCAGACATGGTGTATATTTCCTACACTGATTTTAATAAAGATATCTCCCGAATGATTTTTCAGATGAGATCCTGTTCTAGGTGGTGTAGTTGTTGTGAAGGTAATGTTGAGGTAATAGGTAAAGTCAGAAGCGAATGTAAGAAGAATTCTACGTTCGCTTCTAGGCTTTGCCTCTTCCATATTACCACGTTTGATAAGTAAATAAGTAAGTAAATAAATAAATTAAATTAAATTAAATAAAAATTAATTAATTGATTAATTAATAAAAACAAAAACAAAAAATAATAATAATAATAACTAGCCGAAACCCCATCACAGACAGATTCCATTCATTCAACCACCTTCACCAGCTCACCCACACTCAAGGGACATGGACTAGACAGGGCGTGCTTGCCCCCGCCTTCTCATCCCCCGCCCCTGCCCCATTCCCCCCTCCTCCCACCCCCACCTTCAATTTGTTTACCCCGCCCAAAAATTTAATTACCCCGGTCCCGCTCCTTCACTCCCCGCCCCCACCCCCATCTCTTGGTTCCCCGCCACACTTGCCCCCCGCCCCCCCCCCTCTGTCCACCCCCTCATAATCAACCCCGCCTAATTCACCCCAGCCCCCGCCCACTCATCCCCCGCCCCATTTCCCCCTTCTCCTGCTTTCAATTTGCTTACTCCCGCCCAAAAATTTAATTACCTTGCCCTTCGCCTCTTAATCCCCCGCCCCCGCCTCTTCACTCGTCGCCCCCGTCTCACTGAAAAGTGTTTATTCTGCTTCAGAGTTGAAAGTTCACTATTGCCACAATGTGCGATACACTCTTACAGGTACGAAGTCTCTTTCAGTCCAGGTCACAGAACCAAGAAAAATATGACGCGACCGCGAGGAGGAGCACAAAATTGGTCCTTCAGTATTAATATACTAGTACGTGCCCGTAAAAAAAAAAATAATAATAATAATAATAATAGTAATAATAATAAATAATAAATAAATAAACCACACAGGCCGTTTTTTCGCTCTCACGTGCACGTACGTGCGTGACCCGGAAGTTTGATATTATTCGCAGTTACGATGATTCGCAATTTATTTTTAATACCCAATTATTCAATTAGCGCCAACGTATTTTACCTTTTCGCAATGTCGTGGCGAGGAAAAACAAAAAGAGAAGAGAAGAGAGAGAAAAATTTACTTCCTGGTTCAGAGCATACCAGCACTCTGATGTTACCGAAATTTATGCACCGTCTAATATGAAAACGATCATAACTTGGGGCATTGTGTTTATCTATAAATGCGCATATGAAATCGAGAAATTATTAGAATACACGAAGTCATCACTCTCCGGAAGCCCGTACGTTGTAACCCGTAATGGGGAACGTGGCTGTGCTTCCCTTCCCCATCGTCCACGCCCACACAGCAACGTGTCTTGTCATTGGTTTGGTAAATAAATGGCCATAACTTGGGAAGCACTTGTCCGATTAATATCAAACCTTGAAAAGGCACATCCTCAGGTCCCCAGCAATATACCTGGCAAGTTTCAATTAGATCGGACCAGAGGTTGTCGAGAAACAGTGGTCACACACACACAGACACACACACACACACACAGACACACAGACACACACACACACACACACACACAGACACACAGACACACACACACAGACACACAGACACACACACAGACACACACACAGACACACACACAGACACACACACAGACACACACACACAGACACACACACAGACACACACAGACACACAGAGACACACAGAGACACACACACAGACACACACACACCCACACACACACAGACACACACACACACAGACACACACACACAGACACACACACACAGACACACACACAGACACACAGACACACAGACACACACACACACACAGACACACAGACACACAGACACACAGACACACACACACAGACACACACAGACACACACACACACACAGACACACAGACACACACACACACCCACAGACACACACAGACACACAGACACAGACCCACAGACACACACACACAGACACACACACACACACAGACACACACAGACACACAGACACAGAGACACACACACACACACATATATACACACACACACACACACACACACACACACACACACACACACACACACATATATATACACACACACACACACACACACACACACACACATATATATACACACACACACACACACACACACACACACACACACACACACACACACACACACACATTGCTGGAATTATAAAGATAGATGATAAAAATAAATAAATGCGCTATCGATTCCTCCCGACCCGATTTTCGTCCCTCCTACTTGTCATGTACGTATCAGTATCATGTACAGTATCATGTACAGTATATTATCCCACACAATCGCTCCACATGCAATCGACAAACACTAGTAGTGTGCATCAGCGATCCACAATATTCCAATCTTTTGGAAATCGTGAACAATTGAGCTCAGGTACCCCACGGATCAGGTCCCAGGTTCGAATTATCGAGCGTTCGAACCTTGAATTCAAATGAACCGACCTGCGATGTGCGGACCGGTGACGTACTGCTCCAAGGCAACCTTTGGCCGCTCGAAGTGTTCGAGGCGGAACAATTCGGACTCTAAATCCTTCAGTTTCATTTGTGACAATAGCAAACAATCGTCAACGAGGAAAATACGCGGCACTGACAACAACAGGGAGGAAAGCTGCGCATTGCGAAGATGTTATCCATGAATTCTTGGTTGCAGATTCGCGACAGGAGGAAAAAACCCCGTTGTTGTTGTCGTTGTTGTTGTTGTTGTTTTAGAATCATACCGTTTTGAATGATTGACGGTTAATGTGACCCGAACAGCGAATAAATTATTGAAAGTCGAAAATAAATGCTATTTGCCATTTATATTTCCACAAAATTTTGAAGGAACTGAAGAAAAGCCCCGCAAACGGTCGATCACCCATTGCCTGATGGTTACGGAGGTGTATATAATACTTTTAGTTTTGCGAGGACTCCGTTCCACCTTCTCAAGCCCGCAAAATGCAGATTACAACCAATGAGAGAAGCTGAAAATGACGCAGGGAAGCAAATGTCACGACGTCAAAGCACAGAAAAGGGTGGAATCCGTGGTGGGGAGGGGGTAAAACCAGGGGACGGGCTCGTTTTTACACTGCATTACCACAGGTGTCACCACAAACCTGGATCCATCGAAAAACAATCAAAGCGGGAACCAGAAACAAATTTATTTTTAATAAAACAGCTTTCTGTCAACTGATTCTGATTCGAACTTCATGAACTGTGAAGCTTACTAACACAGGCTGATGGGGCTCCATGATACCTGGAGATTGCTTGGTTTGACTTGTTACCTGAGGTGGTGGGAATATGGGAAGAGGAATGACTAAGAGGAGTACAAAACATGTGGTGGATGCTCAATGTGGACCACATCAAGAATAGGGGAAGCACAGGGAACTCACTGTTGTGGGAAGTGTGAGGAAATATCCCACCTGAGGATGGTTATAACTGGGTGGAAGGAACGGGTCGATAATTTGCAGCAAGTAGCACAATGTGAGAAATTTGTAGATAATAATTGGTTGTGGTTGTGGAGCGAAGTTGCTGAGGATATTGGATGTGGTGATGGTGCAACGGGAGCAGGAAGTGGTGAGATTGTAGTAAATGGTGATGGTGCAACGGGAGCAGGAAGTGGTGAGAGTGAAGTAAGTGGTGATGGTGCAACGGGAGCAGGAAGTGGTGAGATTGTAGTAAGTGGTGATGGTGCAACGGGAGCAGGAAGTGGTGAGAGTGTAGTAAGTGGTGATGGTGCAACGGGAGCAGGAAGTGGTGAGATTGTAGTAAGTGGTGATGGTGCAACGGGAGCAGGAAGTGGTGAGAGTATAGTAAGTGGTGATGGTGCAACGGGAGCAGGAAGTGGTGAGAGTGAAGTAAGTGGTGATGGTGCAACGGGAGCAGGAAGTGGTGAGAGTGAAGTAAGTGGTGATGGTGCAACGGGAGCAGGAAGTGGTGAGAGTGTAGTAAGTGGTGATGGTGCAACGGGAGCAGGAAGTGGTGAGATTGTAGTAAGTGGTGATGGTGCAATGGGAGCAGGAAGTGGTGAGAGTATAGTAAGTGGTGATGGTGCAACGGGAGCAGGAAGTGGTGAGAGTGTAGTAAGTGGTGATGGTGCAACGGGAGCAGGAAGTGATGAGAGTGTAGTAAGTGGTGATGGTGCAACGGGAGCAGGAAGTGGTGAGAGTATAGTAAGTGGTGATGGTGCAAGGGGAGCAGGAAGTGATGAGAGTGTAGTAAGTGGTGATGGTGCAACGGGAGCAGGAAGTGGTGAGAGTGTAGTAAGTGGTGATGGTGCAAGGGGAGCAGGAAGTGATGAGAGTGTAGTAAGTGGTGATGGTGCAAGGGGAGCAGGAAGTGGTGAGAGTGTAGTAAGTGGTGATGGTGCAAGGGGAGCAGGAAGTGGTGAGAGTATAGTAAGTGGTGATGGTGCAACGGGAGCAGGAAGTGGTGAGAGTATAGTAAGTGGTGATGGTGCAACGGGAGCAGGAAGTGGTGAGTGTAGTAAGTGGTGATGGTGCAATGGGAGCAGGAAGTGGTGAGAGTGTAGTAAGTGGTGATGGTGCAACGGGAGCAGGAAGTGATGAGAGTGTAGTAAGTGGTGATGGTGCAACGGGAGCAGGAAGTGATGAGAGTGTAGTAAGTGGTGATGGTGCAACGGGAGCAGGAAGTGGTGAGAGTGTAGTAAGTGGTGATGGTGCAACGGGAGCAGGAAGTGGTGAGAGTGTAGTAAGTGGTGATGGTGCAAGGGGAGCAGGAAGTGGTGAGAGTGTAGTAAGTGGTGATGGTGCAACGGGAGCAGGAAGTGATGAGAGTGTAGTAAGTGGTGATGGTGCAACGGGAGCAGGAAGTGGTGAGTGTAGTAAGTGGTGATGGTGCAACGGGAGCAGGAAGTGGTGAGAGTATAGTAAGTGGTGATGGTGCAACGGGAGCAGGAAGTGGTGAGAGTGTAGTAAGTGGTGATGGTGCAAGGGGAGCAGGAAGTGATGAGAGTGTAGTAAGTGGTGATGGTGCAAGGGGAGCAGGAAGTGGTGAGAGTGTAGTAAGTGGTGATGGTGCAAGGGGAGCAGGAAGTGGTGAGAGTGTAGTAAGTGGTGATGGTGCAAGGGGAGCAGGAAGTGGTGAGAGTGTAGTAAGTGGTGACGGTGCAAAGGGAGCCGGAAGTGGTGAGAGTGTACTAACTGGCGATGGTGCAACGGGAGCAGGAAGTGGTGAGAGTGTAGTAAGTGGTGATGGTGCAACGGGAGCAGGAAGTGATGAGAGTGTAGTAAGTGGTGATGGTGCAAGGGGAGCAGGAAGTGATGAGAGTGTAGTAAGTGGTGATGGTGCAAGGGGAGCAGGAAGTGGTGAGAGTGTAGTAAGTGGTGATGGTGCAAGGGGAGCAGGAAGTGGTGAGAGTGTAGTAAGTGGTGATGGTGCAAGGGGAGCAGGAAGTGGTGAGAGTGTAGTAAGTGGTGATGGTGCAAGGGGAGCAGGAAGTGGTGAGAGTGTAGTAAGTGGTGATGGTGCAACGGGAGCAGGAAGTGATGAGAGTATAGTAAGTGGTGATGGTGCAACGGGAGCAGGAAGTGGTGAGAGTGTAGTAAGTGGTGATGGTGCAAGGGGAGCAGGAAGTGGTGAGAGTATAGTAAGTGGTGATGGTGCAACGGGAGCAGGAAGTGGTGAGAGTGTAGTAAGTGGTGATGGTGCAACGGGAGCAGGAAGTGGTGAGAGTGTAGTAAGTGGTGATGGTGCAACGGGAGCAGGAAGTGGTGAGAGTGTAGTAAGTGGTGATGGTGCAACGGGAGCAGGAAGTGGTGAGAGTGTAGTAAGTGGTGATGGTGCAACGGGAGCAGGAAGTGGTGAGAGTGTAGTAAGTGGTGATGGTGCAACGGGAGCAGGAAGTGGTGAGAGTGTAGTAAGTGGTGATGGTGCAACGGGAGCAGGAAGTGGTGAGAGTGTAGTAAGTGGTGATGGTGCAACGGGAGCAGGAAGTGGTGAGAGTGTAGTAAGTGGTGATGGTGCAACGGGAGCAGGAAGTGGTGAGAGTGTAGTAAGTGGTGATGGTGCAACGGGAGCAGGAAGTGATGAGAGTGTAGTAAGTGGTGATGGTGCAAGGGGAGCAGGAAGTGATGAGAGTGTAGTAAGTGGTGATGGTGCAAGGGGAGCAGGAAGTGGTGAGAGTGTAGTAAGTGGTGATGGTGCAACGGGAGCAGGAAGTGGTGAGAGTGTAGTAAGTGGTGATGGTGCAACGGGAGCAGGAAGTGGTGAGTGTAGTAAGTGGTGATGGTGCAACGGGAGCAGGAAGTGGTGAGAGTATAGTAAGTGGTGATGGTGCAACGGGAGCAGGAAGTGGTGAGAGTGTAGTAAGTGGTGATGGTGCAAGGGGAGCAGGAAGTGGTGAGAGTGTAGTAAGTGGTGATGGTGCAAGGGGAGCAGGAAGTGATGAGAGTGTAGTAAGTGGTGATGGTGCAACGGGAGCAGGAAGTGGTGAGAGTGTAGTAAGTGGTGATGGTGCAAGGGGAGCAGGAAGTGGTGAGAGTGTAGTAAGTGGTGATGGTGCAAGGGGAGCAGGAAGTGGTGAGAGTGTAGTAAGTGGTGATGGTGCAAGGGGAGCAGGAAGTGGTGAGAGTGTAGTAAGTGGTGATGGTGCAAGGGGAGCAGGAAGTGGTGAGAGTGTAGTAAGTGGTGATGGTGCAACGGGAGCAGGAAGTGGTGAGAGTGTAGTAAGTGGTGATGGTGCAACGGGAGCAGGAAGTGATGAGAGTGTAGTAAGTGGTGATGGTGCAACGGGAGCAGGAAGTGGTGAGTGTAGTAAGTGGTGATGGTGCAACGGGAGCAGGAAGTGGTGAGAGTATAGTAAGTGGTGATGGTGCAACGGGAGCAGGAAGTGGTGAGAGTGTAGTAAGTGGTGATGGTGCAAGGGGAGCAGGAAGTGGTGAGAGTGTAGTAAGTGGTGATGGTGCAAGGGGAGCAGGAAGTGATGAGAGTGTAGTAAGTGGTGATGGTGCAAGGGGAGCAGGAAGTGGTGAGAGTATAGTAAGTGGTGATGGTGCAACGGGAGCAGGAAGTGGTGAGAGTGTAGTAAGTGGTGATGGTGCAACGGGAGCAGGAAGTGGTGAGAGTGTAGTAAGTGGTGATGGTGCAACGGGAGCAGGAAGTGGTGAGAGTGTAGTAAGTGGTGATGGTGCAACGGGAGCAGGAAGTGGTGAGAGTATAGTAAGTGGTGATGGTGCAACGGGAGCAGGAAGTGGTGAGAGTGTAGTAAGTGGTGATGGTGCAACGGGAGCAGGAAGTGGTGAGAGTGTAGTAAGTGGTGATGGTGCAACGGGAGCAGGAAGTGGTGAGAGTGTAGTAAGTGGTGATGGTGCAACGGGAGCAGGAAGTGGTGAGAGTATAGTAAGTGGTGATGGTGCAACGGGAGCAGGAAGTGGTGAGAGTATAGTAAGTGGTGATGGTGCAACGGGAGCAGGAAGTGGTGAGAGTGTAGTAGTGGTGAGAAAGATTTTGAAAAATAGATACAGGATATTGGGTAAGCGGCTGAAAGCAAAGGGTCATGAGGTCATGTTTTCTGGGATCCTCCCAAGATTAGGAAACCATATAGAAATTATGAGCAGAGCAATAGATGTCAATGAATCTCTGAAAGAATGGTGTGGGGAGGAAGGTTTTACATTTAGAAAGCAGTGGGAATCATTTTGGGACAAAGGGAGTGTTTCCAGAATGATGGCCGGATGTTACATAGATAGGGGGCCGCAAGGTTTGCAATGGAAATTGAGAAAGGAATTCATGTTTTTTTTTAGGTCAGCAGAGGTTGGGGAAGCTATAAAGGAAGGAATTTATCATGTAATTGGGATGAGTAAGGCCAGGCAGGAAATATATAATTTCAGGACGGGGAAAAGTTAAATATATTCTATACCAATGCCAAAAGTTTAAATAATAAGATGGAAGAGTTTGAAACCAAAGTGGATAACGAGGATTATGATATAGTTGCAGTGAGTGAGACATGGTTTAAGGAGGACAGTAACTGGAGGACAGGATTAGAAAGCTACAAGGTGTATCGGTGTAATTAGGAAGGAGAGAATAGGAGGAGGATAAGCAATCTGGGTAAAGGACAGCATTGCATTAAGAGAAAGGGGTGACATTAAGGAAGGAATTAATGTCGAGGATTCTATATGGGTAGACATTAGAGATTGTAAAAACAGTAAGATACAGAGGGTGGTGGACTCTTGACAGACAAATCAGAAGTGAAAGCTCACTGGGCCGGTTACTTTGAGCAACTGTACTAGGCTGACTCACCGGACGTTGAGCTTGATGGAAGGGGTATAACTATCCCCATTGCTGACCCTCCAATCAACTGTGAACCACCTTCATTTAAACACAGGCTGTGGTGAACCAGTTGAAAGGGAGTAAAGCTCCTGGGATCTGTGGCATCCATGCTGAACCTCTTAAGGCTGGTGGAAATGCTGCATTGGTATTGTTACATGCAGTTTTGTGCTCTGTTTGGGACACAGGAGTCATCCCAACTGACTGGAAAAGGGGCCTTGTTGTCCCTCTCTGACAAGGGAAGGGTGATCACCAAGACTGCAACAACTACTGAAGGGTGACGCTGCTCTCAGTGCCAGGCAAGGTCTCTGCTCGGATAATTCTTGATAGGGTTCGCCACCATCTGCTTGAGCACCAGCACCTGGAGCAGTTAGGCATTACACCAAAGAAGTCAACGATTGACCGTATCCTTGCTCTGCGGGTCATCGCCGAATGCAGCTGAGAGTTTCGGCAGAGGCTGCGTGGAGCCGATGTTGATCTCCGCAAAGCATTCAATTCAGTGAATCGGGATGCCCTCTGGAGGATTCACAGTCTTCGTGGGGTGCCACTAAAACTGATCAATCTGATTTCTGAACGATACCCTGGTACAGAGAGTGTTGTGAGTTGTGGTGGTTCCAACTCCAACTTATTTCCAGTTGTTACTGTAGAGTTCGTCAGGTGTGTGTGTTTTTGGCCCCCACACTCTTTAACACTTGCATGGACTTGATTTTGGGAAAGATGTTGGAGAGATCAAGCTGTGGTTCATCGCTTGGGAATATCAAGGTCCCTGACCTCGATTTTGCAGATGATGCAGTTATCCTTGCGGAAACACTGGATGTCCTTGTAGGGGCCCTCAAGGCACGGAATTAGGAATTGGAGCCACTGTGATTATGGATTACCTGGGTTAAAACTACGATCTAGTGATACGAGGCAAAGAGTGGCTGTGAGTGGGAGAATGTCTTGCTGGGAGGATGTAAGCAGTTGGGTACTGCAGGGATCAGTACGTGGACCATTCATTATTTACATCAACAATTTGGATAGTGGAGTAAGAGTAAGCTTTCCAAATTTGCAAATGACACAAAGCTTGGAGGTATGGTGGATAGCAGAGGGGTAGTGATCACATTCAGGAAGGTATTGATACTTGCATAGATTGGGCAAAAGATTGGCAGATGTAATTTTATCTGAGCAAGTGTAAGGTGTTGGGGATGGGAAAGAACAATAAAAAATAGAGATTACAGGACGCAAGGGGTAATTTTGGAATGCGTCACACAGGAGAATGATCTGGGGGTGGTATTATACATGGGAGGTAAGCAGGCAGCACAGTGCTAGGCAGCTATAGGTAAGCAAAATAATATTTTAGGTTGTATTCAGAGGGAGGATAAATTATGTCCAAAGAGGAGGTTTTAACACTGTATATGAATTTTGTAAGGCTACATCCCTAATATTGTGTGCAGTTTTTGTTACCATAGCTCAGCAAGGACATAGATGCCAAAGAGAGAGTTCAGCGCAGGACTACGAGATTGATTCCAGGCCTACCTAGACTCAGCTATGAGTAGCGGCTGAAGGATACAGGATTTTATACATTACAAAGGAGGCAGTTATAATGGGATAATAAAAAAAATGAAAGGTATGGATAAAATAAGTGCAGAATAATGATTCAGCACAGTAGGCAGTGTGATAGGACCAGGGGCCAGAGCCTGAGAGTAAAGTAGAGGAGAGTGAAGACGGTAGTAAGGCAGGGTTCTTTTACTCAGAAAGTAGTTAATGTATGGAAAGGTCTGCCATCAGGAAAGGTAGTGGCAGCGGAAACAGTAGATAAGTTTAAATTGGAATTAGATCGGTACCTGTTGGAGATAGAGGGGTGTAGGGATGTTGGCAGGACTTTTAGGTAGCTTGAGCATGGATGGGTGATTATGTGAATGTGTGCAGAGTGTTGTTTGTGGGGGTCTCATCAAGAGGTGTTGTGTGGTTGATGTTGCGTGTTTTTTTTTTTACCCAAGAACTATCTTCGCCCATGCCTGCTCCTCTGGAAAGAAAAGAAAACTACAAAAACGATAGAAAAATTCCAGAACTGCAAAGTACAAAAAAACTACAGAAAAAACAACAGAACTCCAAAAACGACAAAAAACGACAGAAAAACTACAGAACTACAATATACTACAGAAAAACTACAAAAATACCACAAAAAGTCCAGAAATACTACAAAAAAATGACAAAAAAAACGACAAAAAATTACAGAAAAAACTATTTTAAAAGTCCAGAAAAAAATGAAAAAAACCCTCCAGAAAACCTACTAAAAACTACAGAACTACAAAAAACTACAGAACTACAAAACTACAGAAAAGGACAAAAAAACTACAGAAAACTACAGACCTACAAAAAAAAACTACAGAAAAATACTACAAAAAACGACAAAAACTACAAAAAAGACAAGAACTACAAAAATACCACAAAAACTGCAGAAAAAAACTATATAAAAAAGAAAAAACAAAAAACTGCAGAAAAATAGTACGACAAATGACAAAACGCAACAGAAAAACTGCAGAAAAACTACAGAAAACTACAAAAAATCACAGAAAAAGAATACAAAAAAACTGCAGAAAAAACTACAAAAAACGACAAAATTTCAGAAAAACTACAAAAAAACTCCTGAAAAAACTACAAAAAAAGACAAAAACTACAAAAATACCACAAAAACTGCAGAAAAAAACTATGTAAAAAAGAAAAAACAAAAAACTGCAGGAAAAACTACAGAAAAAGACAAAAACTACAAAAATACCACAAAAACTGCAGAAAAAAACTGTATTAAAAATAAAAAACAAAAAACTACAGAAAAAGAATTACAAAAATACAAAAAAAAATTGCAGAAAGAAATACAAAAAGGCCAGAAAAAAATCGAAATTAAAACCTACAGAAAAACGACAACTACAAAAAAGTATATTACAGAAAAAACTATGCAAAACACTTTTAAAAAACTACAGAAAAGACTTCGAAAAAGAAATTACAAAACAAAAACACATTTATATTAAATTGGTGTGGTGTTGATGAAATGGTCTGGTGTTGATGCGGCGCAGGAATTATGGGTGGAATGGCCTCCTCTCCTGTGTCGAGGAACACAAGGAAATTAGACACAGGTGGAGGCCATTCAGCCCATCATGCCTGCACCGCATCAACACCACACTCATTTATCAACACATGATCAAACTTGAAGGGCACTCGGTGGAGCACATACCTCCGCCACACAATGTCTGATCCACGAGAACATATCTGGCCCGATACATTTTTGAAATGTCATGCTATATATCGTTTTTGGCCCGATCTCTCAATGGTGGAGAATTACTTTTAAAATTAAATAACTCTCGTATCCGGATCTGGATCGGAATCTTCACCAAAATCGAATCAATTCTTCCTTGTTACACACCCCACCTGTTCACCATGTTTCGGCCGAATCCATCTGCAACTTTTGGAGATATCATGCTATATTGTATATCATATCAGCCTTATCTCTCAATGGTGAAGAATCACTTATATTCTAGTCAGCGGATCCGGATCCGGATGTTCACCAAAATTTAATCAGTTTATCCTTGTCATACACCCAACCTGTCCAACAAGTTTCATCCAGATCCGTTCACAACTTTTTGAGATATCCTACAAACAAACAGAGACGGGTGAAAACATAACCTCCCTCACCTTCGGTGGCAGAAGTAACTATACATTCTGAGTATAAGAACCATTCTTTACTACGGTCTTAACTCTCCTCTTCTTTACTCTCAGGCTATGGACCCTGATCCTATCACTGTCTACTCCGTTGAATAATTTATCTGCACTTATTTATCTGTACCTTTCATTTTCTTAAACATCTCTATCATATCTCCTCGAACCGCCTCCTTTCTCGTGTATAAAGCCTGTCTCCTTCAGCCGCTCCTCATAGCTAGGCCCAGAATCAATCTTGTATCCCTGCGCTGAACCCTCTCTATGGCATCTATGTCCTTGATGAGTTGTGGTGACCAAAACTGCACACAACATTCTCGATGTGGCCCTCACTAAATTCCTGTACAATGTTAACACCACCTCTTTCGATTTGTAAATGATCCCCCTCTGAATACAACGTAAAACTGCGATGTATCAGTAGTTTATGATAATGCATGCATACATGGGTGCACCAGGGAGCGGTTAAGTAGTCATGTGACCCGTCCATGTTCCGATGCTGTGTTGTGCCCGTGTCCGAATTAAACCTGTTGTTCCCACTTCAGAGCCTTCATCCCTGTCTATCGAGTACATTACAGTGGCAATGAGGATGTCTTCGTGCATCGGCATATTGCAAGAATACGCAGTGGGGGATGATTGGGAAGACAATACCGATCGTCTGAAACAGTACTTCGTGGAAAACAAAATGGACGCCGATGAGGATGCTGAAAGGCAGCGAGCCGTATTACGGACCACGGCGCTCCGATGTACAGCCTCATCAAAGATCTTCTTGCCCCAGCAAACCTTCTGACAAGTCGTATGAAGAGCTCGTCAATCTCGTGAAAAGACATTATCACCCTAAATTGGATAAGATCGTCTTGAGATATAAATTTTCTACCCACCATCATCAAGATGGTCAGTCAGTATCCGAGTTCGTGGCTGATTTATGCCGTCTCGCCGAACATTGTGAGTTTACAGATAAACTCGAAGAGATGTCACGTGATTTATTTACATAATAGGCATCAATGACGACTCGATTCTGCGGAAACTCCTTCCTGAACCCGATCTCAATTTGGCTAAAGTCATGGAAATAGTCACTACGTGTATACAAACTGCCGAGACTTGCGTGTGATCTCTAAGAAGTCAAAAGTTATTCAGCAGGACCCATCGGTTAACAAGGTAACCTTTGGCTACAAGAAAAAGTGTTCGCAAGCCACCAAATTCAACTCCACCTGCTGACATTTCTGAATCTACTCGAAAGGTTGGGGTAACTTGTTGGCGTTGTGGTGGTAATCATCAAGTTTTCCAATGTCTGTACAGGAATTATACCTGTGACAACTGTGGTAAGTGGGGACACTTGAAGTGTCGTTGTTCTCGATCCAAGTCGAAGAACTTGTCTCCTGCTTATCACATTGGGGTGAACCCTGAGGCAGCGGACGATAGGTCACAGAGCACAGCCTGCAGGCAAGAGTCGAGTGAGGAACTTCATGAGATTTTCTCTATTAGAATAAAGAGCTCCGATGCTCCAATTATAGTTGATGTAACAATCGATAATATCCTGGTGAGGATGAATGTTGATACCAGCACTTCCAGATCAATGATGAGTGAGATCAAGTTCACCTCCATCTACCCTCCGAGAAAGACTCCTGCACTCCGGCCTGTATCTACTGACTTGAGAACATACACCAAGGAGGTGGTTCCTGTAGTTGGCTCATATAATGTAACTGTAGGTTATGGAAACAGGACTTATGTCCTACCATGACTGATAGTGCGTGGAGAAGGACCAACCCTCTTAAGCCGAGATGGGTTATGAATAATCAGACTTAATTGGAGTGACGTGAACAAAGTCTCCAACTCTGATGCTGGATACGATACCATGCTCAACAAGTACCCTGGCCTGTTCAGCGATAGTGTTGGCACCTTTGCAAGGCCCAAGTGAAGATTCATGTTTCTGCAGATGCTCAGCCATTGTTCCATAGGCTAGACTTGTGCCCTACATAATGCGATCAATGATGGAATGTGAGCTTGACCAACTGCAGAGTTGGGGCATCATCTCACCAGATGAGTAGTCCGACTGGGCAGCACCTATCGTTCCAATACTCAAAGCAGATGGAACAGTGCGCATTTGTGAGGACTACAAAACGATGATCAACTGCAATTCAAAGCTGGATGGCTACCTTTTACTCAAAGCAGAGGATCTGTTCACCACTCTCATGGGTGGCCAGACATTCAGTAATCTTGACTTGACCAATGTTGATGCTCAAATGGAAGTAGATGATGATTCCAAGCAATATACATGTATCAACACTCATAGAGGACTCTACATGTACAACAGATGCCCATTTGACATACGCTCTGCTGCACCAATCTTCCATCACAAGATGGAGACGTGATTGAAAACTGTCCCAAGGACAGTCGTATTCCAGGACGACATACGAGTGACTGTCAAGTCACAAGATGAACACCTCGAGAACCATAAATTCCTCAATCGGCTGTCGCAAGATGGGTTATGTCTATGGCATAAGTGCAGTGAGAATAAGTGCATAAGTGAGAAGTGTACCTTTCTGACACGTGAAGTAGAATACTGTACCTGGATCATCAAATCTCCTGTCAAGGCATTTTGCACTCTCCGAGCAAAGTTGAAGCCATTGCGAATTCACCAATGCCACAAAACATTTCAGTACTTCATGCATTCCTGGGTAGGTTGACCTACTTTGGTAATTTCCTGCCTCAACTGAGCACAACCGTCGAGCCTCTGCATCTTCTCAGGAAAGGCATTGTCTGGAAATGGGAAGTTATCCAAGCAAGAGTGTTCAAGGCCGATAAAGCCATGCTGTTCTCCTCACCATTACTTGTTCATTATGACCAAATCCAAGGAACTTGTTCTCGGTTGTGATAGCTCTTCATATGGCAATGGGTGTGCATTGTTGCAAAAAAATGGAACCGGAAATCTCCATCCTGTTGCGGATGAATCACAAACTCTATCGGACACTGAACATCGCTATGCTCAAGTAGAACGAGAGGCGTTACTGTGTGTCTGGGGCACATCTCCACAATCTGGTGATATCATTAGTCTCATGGCAAACATCATTCACGATGAGGCGCCCGTAACCGCTGAGCAGATTGCTTGTACCACCAATAGCAATCCAGATTTGTCACAAATTAAACACTGTGTTATGTCAGGTGATTGGGCATCACTACCGAAAGGGGCGAAACCGTACCTCATACGGAAGGATGGGCTCTCTATTGATGCAGACTGCCTGCTTTGGGGTAGCCAAGTGATAATTCCGCCTAAACTCCGTGGGAAAATTATCAGTGAACTCCACAATGCTCATCCAGGCATCGTCACCATGAAGACTATTGCCCGAGCCCATGTTTGGTGGCCTGGTTTGGACAGTGACATGGAGTCCAGTGCATGCCGTAACTACACTTGTCAAGCCCAGGACACCGTCTCAGTCTCCATTGGCCATGTGGTCCTGGCCATCAAAGCCATGGTCCAGACTACACGTCGACCATGCTGGTTCATTTCAAGGGAAGCTTTTCCTTATCGTAGTTGATGCCCACTCCAAACGGATTGAAGTTCTCGTGGTGCCATCCTCATCCTCTGCTGTCACAATTGAAGCTTTGTGTACCATGTTCGCACAACATGGTATTCAAAACTCCATTGTATCAGATAATGAATCGTCATTTACGAGTTCAGAGTTTCAGAACTTTTGTAAAATTAATGGAATTAAGCACTACACATCTGCCCTCTACAAACGTGCCAGTAATGGTCAAGCCGAACGTGCTGTTCAGATCATCAAGAATGGTCGAAACCACGTCAAGGAAGGCTCCAATCAATCTCGTCTCGCTTGTGTGTTGCTCAACTACCGCACCAGACCACATGGAACCACCGGTCGCTCACCTGCCAAACTTCTGATGGGTCGTGAATAAACAACACGGTTATCATTAGTGCACCCGGGCGTGATGGTCCAGATCGAGAATAACAAGTATCAACAGAAACGTAATCACCACCTGTATAACCACAAATTCCAGATCAATGAACCTGTACACGTGTTGAACTCTGAATGTGGAACCAAGTGGTTATCCGGCATCATTATCGATAACATTGGTGAAATGATATTTCTTGTGAAGTTGTGTGATGGTAGATGCATGCGTAAACATGTTCACCAACTTAGGAGACGTCATGTTGACCAACTCAAGTCAAGGTCCTAGGTCACCCACTCCTGTATTAACACCACCTGTGTTTGAACCCGAGGCGTTTCCTCATGAAAGCTTTTCACCCATCAATGTACCTCAACTCCTTCCCGACCCTGTACCCCTTATTGAGGAACCCACAGCAGTTGCAAGGACAGCCCTCCACGAGCCCTTATTGTGTGTGCGATGACTCGAGTGCGCATGCGCATTGCTTACGTACTGGGAATCCACGTGCTGCTCTGATTTGGGTGTCGTCTTGATTTTCACCCCTAGATCCTACAGATACGTGACGATGACGTGCCTCCTAACGACTCACGAGGACAAAATTATTGGCAGTCAAAGGATATGATGGGATGCATTTTGGAGGCCTCCGACACCCTCTGTTGGTGGAGCAATGTCGTTGGACTGCTTTAGGGTGTCTGCGTGATGAGGCAGGGGGGAGGAGGTTGTCAGATGGACAGCACCAGGGAGTGCTAGTGAGACAGAGACAGAGACAGAGACAGAGAAGAGGGGACAGAGAGGGGGAGAGAGAGAGTGTGTGAGTGTGTGTGAGTGTGACGAGGTACCGTGGTGTGGAAGAAATTAAGTTCTTCTCTTTCCGAGCCCGAGACCATTTATTAACAGCAAACAAACAACAAGTTTTAACAAACATGTGCATGGGAAAGAAGGACGTACAAGACAAGCAATATCAAACACTATGCTATTTCTGCTCAAAATGCACACAGCAATCCTCGTTGTACTATTTTGGACAGAAAAAGACAGGGGAGGGCTAGACATCTGGCAAGGGTAAATAAAGGGAGGGCTAACTCGTCTGAAGTAATGTGAACACCAGTTCAGCCTTGAGGAGAGGGTGATAACAGGGTTAGAACAAAACACAGAGACAGGGTGGATTCTTGTCTGCTAGAGTCTAGACCAGGGGTCTCCAAACTTTTTGGGCGGAGGGCCACAAAACCAAAGTGGTGAGGGGCGGAGGGCCGCACCCAAAAAAGGACGCTGAATTCCGAAAAAAAATATATAATCAAAATGCGGAAATTTAAACAAAAATTAGTGCTGAATATATTTTTCTTGCCAACGAATATGATAAATGAATAATCGTGTTAAAAACACATGTGTCTAATATGAATCAAAATCATAATAAAAATTACAGAACGCTTTGATCATTGACCCTGACAAATTGGCAGTATCGCGGGCCGCATTGTAATGTAAACTTAATATGGCACCACGGGCCGCATAAATCCGTCTAAGGGGCCGCATGTGGCCCGCGGGCCGCAGGTTGGAGAACCCTGGTCAAGACAATGAGACACCAGCAATGCATTCTTCTCTTTAACAGCTGGGCAATTTCATTGAAACATTGGAGATTACCAGTGTTAGTTATATGTATTTCAGTTAGGTAAAACCACATATTATTTCGGAAGATATAGTTCTAATTTTGGTTGCATTCAATTAAAAGCAGCAAGTGAATATAAACTGAGAATACACGAATATAAATTTTTTTAGATCCTCGTGGAGGATCTCTAATTCTTACTCACGTTGTTGTGATTCTGCTTCTTCTTGTGGACTTTTTTGTTTCACAGCCTACAGTTTTCATTGAAACTTCCTGAAACTTGGCATATATATGTAAAAATTCCCTGCGCAGACAGTAACCATCTCCGATTTTGAAAATTCCTCCTAGAAAAAAAGTTATGACTTCAAAATATCTCCGCTAATGGAAATTGCCTAAAAAGTTATCTCTGAAACTTGACAAGCTTTTTGAATCCTGTTTGCGGGAATTGAACGGGGCATTAGCAGAGATGAATTACCGCACATATGATACATCACTATGACGTCATATCAATTTTTATGACGTCATTCTTATTTGTTGACATTTTTTGTTTCACAACCCAGAGTTTTCATCGGATCTTCGTGAAACTTTCCATGTATATGCAGAAAGGCCACGCGCAGGCAGTAACCATCTCCGATTTTGGAAATTCTTCCTTGAAAAAAAGTTGACGTCATAATATCGCCGCTAATGGAAATCGCCAATACCATTATCTCCGAAACTCGGCGAGCTGTTTGAATTTTGTTTGCGGGAATCAAGCCGGGCATTAGCGCAGATAATTTATCGCAAACCTGATACATCACAATGACGTCATATTCGTTTTTATGACGTCATCATTAAGAGGATGAGGATCTTAGCTCATTTGAGCTTGTTTTCTTCCACAGTGGTCTCCATGGGGCAGAGCGGTGTGAACCGGCGAATAAAACGAGGAATATTCCAGAGGTGGAGGCAATTCACTCCCGCTCGAGGCGTCCCAAGTGGACATGAACAATTCCAAGTATTTATATTACAACATGGTGATGCAAGAAGTCGACGATCTGAGTGCTCTTTCCAACACTCAACAGGACATTGACCGAACACACGGCACTCAGACAATCCCTCTTGTTCTTCCCACGGACCCTCTGTGACCGGAACCAGCAACCACCATCATGTCCGGTGACCTCTTCATGTTCCGGTAACCTCATCATGTCCGGTGACGTCATCATGTCCGGTGACCTCTTCATGTCCGGTGACGTCATCATATCCGGTGACGTCATCATGTCCGGTGACCTCTTCATGTCCGGTGACGTCATCGTGTCCGGTGACCTCATCGTGTCCGGTGACCTCTTCGTGTCCGGTGACCTCATCGTGTCCGGTGACCTCTTCATGTCCGGTGACGTCATGTCCGGTGACGTCATCATATCCGGTGACGTCATCATGTCCGGTGACGCCTTCATGTCCGGTGACGTCATCATGTCCGGTGACGTCATGTCCGGTGACCTCATCGTGTCCGGTGACGTCATCGTGTCCGGTGACGTCATCGTGTCCGGTGACCTCTTCGTGTCCGGTGACCTCATCGTGTCCGGTGACGTCATCATTGGACTCATTGAAAACAGTTAAATCAGATAAACATCGTCATGATTCACGGACCCACGACGCTCCGTTCGAGCGGTTCCGATAAGAGGAAGAGGAGGAGGAAACGCTGAATCACCATCACACATCCCGAACACCACGTGGCGCCACGGCCAGCTCGGTGATGGTTATGTTAATTTGAAGTTTCGTAATTCCAACGACCCGAGTAAATCAACTCATACGATGTCGCATCTGGTTTGTTTTTTTATTTTTTTCAATCGTCGCTCTCACACGGACGGTAAATCACAACGACGCGAAAACCGCACAGAACATCTTTAAATTCACGGCTGCGACACGTGGTCAACACGTGGAGGTTACGCCCACTTCCGGGTTCACATTCTCCGTGGCTCCGCCCACTTCCGGGTTCACATTCTCCGTGGCTCCGCCCACACGTTTCAAGGTTAAAGGTCTCGAGCTGTGGCGCTGCCCGAGATCACGCACCCGTTCCTCTCCCACACGTTTCCTCCTCCCCTCTTTGTGCTTCCTTCGTTCGGGACAACCCCACGAATCTCCATTGATTTCGTGCCGTCCGGTCGTGCGGTGCCCTTGATGATGATGATGATGCCGCTCGCTCTGGAATATCAATAATCCCGCCAGGCCACGCTCCGCCGCTACTTGGTGGTGGAGCTGAGATCCGTTCAGGTAAGAAGGAGACTCGGAGGTCGTGCGAAGATGACAACATCTAACGGTTCATATGTATTGTTAATTGAAGTCGAGAAAGATTGACCCCAAACTTTGGCTTCTTAGGGAGCAAACAGTGCCTGTGAATGGGGGGGGCTTGGATGAACGTGGGGGGGGCTTGGATGAACGTGGGGGGCTTGGATGAACGTGGGGGGCTTGGATGAACGTGGGGGCTTGGATGAACGTGGGGGGCTTGGATGAACGTGGGGGCTTGGATGAACGTGGGGGCTTGGATGAACGTGGGGGGCTTGGATGAACGTGGGGGGCTTGGATGAACGTGGGGGGCTTGGATGAACGTGGGGGGCTTGGATGAACGTGGGGGGCTTGGATGAACGTGGGGGGGCTTGGATATACGTGGGGTGGGGCTTGGATGAACGTGGGGGGCTTGGATATACGTGGGGTGGGGTATTTCAGGCGTTATTAATCCTGAACCGAGTGTCATCCCGACTGGAACCTCAACTGCTGACATTGCGTGCGTCCATCCGGAGCCTCGACTCGCCAATGACCGCCTGCATGTCTTTCACACGAGGCACGTGTGCGATAACATCTTGGCATGAAGGACATCAAATCTTGATCGGAATCAAAAGCCATAATGCGACAGGCGATGTGACTGTGACTTCCGAATTTTGACAATTAGGAAAAAAAAAATTAATTACTGGACATTTCTCAAAAGTACAGGATTGTAAATGATTTTCGGAACAATTTATTTATTTCTTTATTTATATACCTTCTTAGATTTGTTGACTGATAACAGAGCAAAAGGGTTAGAACCAACAAGAGGGTCTGGAGGTCTGGAGGTGGCTTGCAATGGCTATCCTGGGTTGTTGTTTTTTTTTTTTGTCAATCAAAATTACTCCAACCTGACTCACCAGATAAACAGCACCACATGATGCAATGGGAAAAACCTATGTTGTGTAGACGAGAGCAAAGGCGATGACGCACCATCACAAATCCCCCACACTTCCTGCCGAACCCAAAGTTAAACAAGAAGGGCACTCAGTGGAGCGCACACCTCCACCTGATCCACGAGAACATATCGGGCCCAACACATTGTTGAACTAGAGGGGGAGCACTCGGTAGAGTGCAAAACCTCCGCCGCCAATACTGCTGGGCCACTTAAGTGAACCTGGTATCCAATTCATTGTAGGTCAAAACGGATCAGACTCTACTGAACCACGATTGAATAAACTAAACTAGATCGACACGTATGTAGAAATGCCCCCAAAAAAAATCATTTTTTTTTTTTGAAAAAAAGTTGCAAAATTTGTTTTTTTTCCTCCAACAAATATTTTTTTTTGGGGGGGGGGTTGGAAATCACATAAAAAATGTAGAAATGCAAAATAAAAAATTTCAAAGAAAATGTAATTTTTTTGAAAAAAGATGCAAAATTTTGTTGTTTTTTTTCTCTAACAAATTTTTTGGGGGGGGGGTTGGAAATCACTTAAAACGTGTAGAAATGTCAGGTATGGGAGCATGTGCCAGAACAGCGCGTCGCTGCGTCCAATTTCCGCCGGTACTCCAGGGGCCTCCGTCTGGCCATCCCCCAGGCAGATGCCAGGCCCATCCCCATCTCCTTGAGATGATGGTCAACCTGTTGCAACCATGAGGCACGTGGTTGGCCCACTGGCCTCCTCCACTCATGAGACTCCCTCGCTGAGAGAATCTGGTGAGCAGGATCAGCACCAAGAAAACGAGCCACATGTCCATACAGCCGCAACTGACACTCTCGGACTATGCAGGTAACAAATCTCATCCGAGTCTCTCTCAGCAACCGCTCGTTGGACACAAAATCCGACCAGCGATAGCCAAGGATTCTTCGAAGAGACCTGGTACCAAAGGAATTAAGTCTCCGTCTCAGATCCTTGGTCAGAGTCCAAGTCTCGCATCCATAGAGCAAGACTGGAAGTACCAAGGACCTGAAGACTCGGACTTTCGTCCTCCCGCACAGGTACCGGCAGCGCCACACCCCATGATCCAGTGAATCCATGACTCCCCAGGCCCGACCCAGACGTCTATTGACCTCTCACTCACAGCCAGCAGAGACACGAATATCACTGCCAAGGTAAGTGAATCTCTCCACGACCTCAACATCCTCACCACAAACAGACACAGACAGGACAGCAGCATCCAAGATGTCACCGAAAGCCTGGATCTTAGTTGTCACCCAAGAAACCCGTAATCCCAGCGGCTCCGACTCCTCTTTCAGCACCTCGAGGGCCCCCAAAAGGATGTCTAGAGTCTCCGCAAAGATGACTGCATCATCTGCAAAATCAAGGTTCGAGATCTTGACATTCCCAAACGATGCACCGCAGCTTGATCTCTCCGACATACTCCCTAAAATCCAGTCCATACAAGTGCTGAAAAGTGTGAGGGCCAGTACACACCCCTGACGAACTCCAGTAACAACTGGAAATAAGTCAGAGATGGTACCGCCACACTTCACAGCACTCTCAGTACCAGAGTAGAGTTCAGACATCAGATCGATCAGTTTTGGTGGCACCCCACGAAGACCAAGAATCCTCCAGAGGACATCCCGATTCACTGAATCGAACGCTTTACAGAGATCAACATAGGCTGCAAGCAGCCCGTGCCGAAACTCTCGTCTGCGTTCGGTGAGGACACGAAGGGCAAGGATACGGTCAATTGTTGACCTCTTTGGTGTAAAGCCTGACTGCTCTGGACGCTGGTGCTCAAGCAGATGGTGGTGAACCCTATCAATAATTATCCGAGCAAAGACCTTGCCCGGCACTGAGAGCAGCGTCACCCCTCGGTAGTTGTTGCAGTCTTGGCGATCACCCTTCCCTTTCCAGAGAGGGACAACAAGGCCCCTCTTCCAGTCAGTTGGGATGATGCCTGTGTTCCAGGCAGAGCACAAAACTGCATGCAACGACACTAGTGCAGCATATTCCACCAGCCTTGAGAAGTTCAGCATGGATGCCACAGATCCGTGGAGCTTTGCCCCGTTTCAACTGGTTCACCGCAGCCCGTGTTTCCACAAGCAAAGGTGGACCACAGTTGATTCGAGGGTCAGCAAACGGGGATTTTAACACCCTTGACGTCCAACTCGACAGCTGGGGGATCAGCCTGGTACAACCGTTCAAAGTAACTGGCCCAGCGGGCCTTCACTTCAGACTCCTCTGTCAAGAGCCTACCACTCTCTGCTCGAACTGTAGTGCTCCGAGGGATGGGCTTGGATGAACGTAATGCGCGAATTCCCCTGTAAGCGGGACAAGAATCACCTGTCCACAGGTGATGCTCTACCCCCTCACAGATTCCTCGCACATAGGCCTCCTTGTCCACCCTCAGGGCACGTAGAGTTTTACGCCTCAGCTCCCTGAACAGCTCAGCTCTGCCATTCAGCCTGGCCCTGCGACTCTGGTCAATGGTATCCAGTGTCCTTGAGAGAGAAAATTCTTCTTTGCCCTGCGGTAAACTCCAAGACATCTACCGGCAACATCAAGGACGGTGGTCTTGAAGGCACTCAACAACTCTTCAGGACCCCCCAAACCTGGTAGAAATGCAAAAACAAAAATTCAAATTTTTTTTTCAAAGTGGCCACCATAGCGGCCATATTGGACTTTGGACCAAGTCCAAAATCTAATGGCATGATCCTTGGACCAAACCTAATCCCCCCACCAAGTTTTGTCGAAATCCGTCCAGGAGTTTTTCCGTAATACTGTTCACAGACAGGGGTGAAAATAGTAACCTCCGTCCATCTTCGATGGCGGAGGTTAAATATTGTGCAATATATCGTTTTTGGCCCAATCTCTCAATGATGAAGAAACTCTTAAAAAATTAAATAACTTGTATCCAGATCTGGATCCGAATCTTCACAAAATCAAATTAATTCGTCCTTGTCACACACCCAACCTGTCCACCAAGTCTCATCCGAATCCGTCCACAACTTTTTGAGATATCGTGATTTATATTATTTTTTGCACCATCTCTCAATGGTGAAGAATCACTTCAAAAAAATAAAACAAGTGGTGCCAGGCACAACAAATCCTTCCCATTTAAGGCATAAAGTTATTTTGGCGATCAAATTTAAATTTGATGTATCCTTAACCTGAATGTTGATTATAAGGAATATTTTAGTCTTAGTTTGAAGTCGATTAAACCATTTTTGACGAAGTTATGACCGTAAAATGATTTTGACCTTTCAAGACCATGTAAGGTCAAAAGTCATGGTGTCAAATGAAAGCCAATAAAGGACTTGATATATGTCTTCCATAGTAAACACGCATATTCCCAACCTTTTTTGATCTATAATGGAAAATTTGTAATTTTGACCGATGACCATGACCCCCAAAACTTCGGACCCTACCGATGTTCACAAATATGCATTTTTCACTATAGGAATGGGTAGGATTATAAGTGACAAATAGAATAAGGTTCACTATAAGCTTAGTTTGAACAAAATCGGATCATTTTTGACGAAGTTATGAGCGAAAAACGATTTTGATCTTTTTGTGACCTTGACCCTTACCTTTGATCCAATTGGACCCAAAAGTTCCCGTTTTCTTCTTTGGGACAAGAGAGAGGCAGGCAGAGAGTCAGAGAGGCAGAGGCCACAGCTTGTGGTATAGGTAAGCTTCGAGCCGGTAGCCTACTTCATTATCGAGTGCGTTCCTGTTTACCTCTATTATGGGTGTGTTTTTTGTTTCGGCGAAACTCGTGTCTGAGCGGTCATATGACCTTTCCCCTCATTCCCTCCCTCACCCCCTCCCCTTCCGTTCTTTGAAATCAAAGAATGTCGACACGTTCCCGCTACACCGCCTATGAAGCCTTGACGAGGAAAAATGGCGTTGTTACTGCCATTGGTAATATGGTTGGGTTTGAAAAAGTCCGCGCAGCCTCTCGCATGAATAAACGAGTAGTTGTTTTTATATCGGATGATCAATTGGTGCATTACATCGTCTCGACTGGAATAACAACTGAAAATGGTTATTTCATCTTAGCCTCCCCTCTCGCCACAACTAGTACCAAAATTGTACTCAGTAATGTCCCACCTTTCATCAGGAATGAAGCACTGGTTAAAGAATTATCTTGATTTGGGACCATAGTCTCAGATTACAATGTTACCTTTGCGATGCCGGAACGAGCAGGCTCGACACGTGATGTCTTTCAGGCGACAGGCGTACATTGTGCTTCCCTCGTCTTGCGTCGATAAAGTGCTTAATGTGGTCTTTAAATTTTGCATAGATGGACACTAGTACCAGGTGTACGCGTCGACGGAAACACTGAAATGTTTTAACTGCAATGGTTTCGGCCATTTAAAACGTTTTTGCCTGAAAACTGCATCCCCAACAGCCGAGGATACTATTGCTCCGTCTAATACGGCCCCGCCTGTTAGCACCGACCACCCTATTACAGTCTCAGAGAACGGAATATCAGACCGTAAGGACACAGAGGACAGTACCTCAAGTGTTTGGGATGGATTTACAACTATTCCCTTGTTAAGGAAAAGAAAAACTGATAAGAACGAACTTAACCCACAAAAAGGAAAAAAATTGGTTTTGTCTGTGAGCGAAACAACTCCGAGCTTATGTGACACAATGACAAATCGGTGTGAGTCACTCTCAAATGATGAAATGGACCCGCTGTTGGTAGATCAAGGTGAATGGGATTTACTCACAGAGAAAATTATGAAAACCACAGTCAAGATCCCTACTCTGATAAAGAAATTGAACCATGAAAGGATCTTCCTGAAAAAGAAATAAAAACTGTCTCCAGAACCCCCCAATCGTGCCACGAGGTAACCACCAACGACTCCTCAATGGTGGAAATTACTCCATCGAATATCCCTGAAGTCATACCTGAGTGTTGTGACAGCTCTGAAAAACCTGAAGCAGATGCTGATACTACCACCCTTCCCTCCCCTCACTCCATCTCTCCCTCCCCCCTTCTACATTACTCAAGGTGGAATCAGAGCCTCCCTCACCCCTCCCCTCCACGTCGAAAACAGAACAACCTGATACCTGCATACTACAGAATATAAACACGGTTTGTGAATTGGAAATTGAAAATTTCCCAGATAGTGCTTCTGACATGTCAGAAGGAGAACCAGATGACGTCGAAGAATTCCCTACAAACAGTACTCCTAATGTCTCACCATCGCAAATCCTTAAATTCCTAAATCATACTTTTAGGAAAAGACATGTAGATATAAAGGAATATTTTTCTGACTAACATGGTTTTATTGAAACAGCAAAAAGTATCATTCGTCGACCTAATGATTACCGTTTCACCGAACCACAGTGCAGTCGGCTTAAAAAGCACATTGTTAAAGCTAAAATGGAAATGAAATGATGACCTGTGTGCACTTCCTTGCTTGCCACCTTTTCATCACTATGGTGATCTTTGGCAGCTAAAATATAAATGGTGGAGCAAGCCAGTCTAGGATGCTCCAATTTGTCAACCTCATTAAACATCGGAAATTAGATGTAGCCTTTTTACAAGAAACCCACTCTACTCCAACATCGCACAGTGTTTGGAATAGAATGATGAAAAAACCGGCTATTTTAGTGATTCCAACTGTCGCACAGCAGGAGTTGCCTTTCTGCTTAGTCTGCACTTCTGCCCTCCACAACTTTCATTTCAGGAAATAATCCCAGATTACCTTACTTCCCTTGATTTTGTTGACAACAACATCGAATTTACTTTAATAAATGTCTATGCTCCTTCAAAGGGCACAGACCGCCGAAGCTTCTTCAAAAGGTTACGACTCTACATGAGGCAATTAGATTTGCAAAAGTGTATCGTAATGGGAGGTGATTTCAATTGCACCCTTCAGCCCGCACGTGATCGGAATGGTGCAGAACCTCACCCTGGATCAGCCAGACTGCTGTTTGACATAATAAGAGATTTTAGTCTTCAAGACATATGGCGGATACAAAATCCAAGCACCCATCAGTTTACTTGGAGTAAAGTTGCCAACAATCAGGTGGCCCTTGCCCAGCTGGATAGGTTTTACATAAACTCACCCCTTATTAACCTCTCACCAACCACAAAAATTCCTCCATCTGGTTTCTCAGACCATCACCTTATCACCATGTGCTACCGAATAGGGTTGTCTCCAAATCGCCACTCTTTTTGGAAACTTAACATCTCCATATTTGACTCTTAATAGTGCCTTTCAAAGTGTATGGTCCAATTTAGTAGGTGCTAAGCCCCAATTTAAAGACCAGCAGTTATGGTGGGACAACATAAAGGTCCAAATTCGAAATTTCTGTCAACATTTCTGCTCTTTAAATACACAAGTAGAACGCAGAATAAAAGCGGAACTGGAGAAAGAAATTCTACAGATTCAAAGTGACCTAAAAACCCCCCCTGCCCCCCCCCCCAACAGAAACTAAGACTGCATGAGAAAAAGTCCCTTCTCAATAGTATA
>NC_140963.1:18223996-18238996 GCF_056783735.1 Eptatretus burgeri
CGATGGTATATAAATTCTACGTACAGAAATGTACTAGTATCCTGTGAACATTTCCCTTCCGGTTTCTCTGATCACCACCTGGTAGTGCTTGGCCTATCTTCTTCTCGGTTGGTTCATAAAAGTGCTTATTGGACTTTCAATACGAGCCTATTAGAGGATTGCTCTTTTACTGAAGCATTTCGTTGTTTTTGGAAAACACTTGTTCATAGAAAATCTTTCTACTCTTCTGTTCAGTTATGGTGGGACAATGCTTAAACCCAAATCCACGTTTTTTGCCAATGTTTTAAGTCGTTCTCCATAAATATGAATAAAATTAATGTTTCACTTTGAGAAACGAAATTTTGCAATTATAGAATTAGCCGAATCTCAAAACGGTAGGAAAATTCAGTTATTACTGGAAAAAAAAGCATATTGAAGAGAACTGAATCACGAGAGAGTAATGGTGATGTCACTCAGACTTAGAATTCAAAATATGAAGTTTTCTGACACTGCAACAAAAAATTTTTTTCAGTTAGAAGGTTTTAAGAAGTCCCAAAGGCGGATTGTTTCCCTGAAATGCCACAGGGAACATTACACAAAACGAGGGTGTTGTAAGAATGCTTGTAAAAAGTTTCTTTTCTAAATTATTTGCGGATAAATCCGTGAACAAAGATATCGATGTGAATATGACCAATCATGTACCTGTTTTGAGTTGTGACCAGCGTCAATGTCTTGAAGTGCCGCCCACCCTGGAGGAACTCGGTACAGCTCTGAGTAGCCTTGAACATGGAAAAACCCCTGGGATTTATGGCCTTCCAGTTGATTTTTTTTTTTTTTTTGGTTTTTTTTTTTTTTGTGTTTTGGGACATTTTAGGTCCAGAAGTACTGCTGGTCCTGCAAGAAAGTGTACGATCTGGTATATTGCCTCTCAGCTGTAGAAGAGCGGTGGTTTCCCTCCTCCCTAAAGGCGGAGATCTCCGGCGGGTCGAGAACTGGCGTCCCATTTCATTGTTGTGCTCCGACTATAAAATTTTGTCCAAACTTCTTGCCAATCGGCTGAAGAGTGTAATTGGAACTGTTGTTCATGTTGACCAGAGTTACTGTATTCCAGGAAGATCAATCTCTGATAACATCTTCTTAATCAGAGATTTGATTGACTGTGGCCTAAAGGAAGACAGGGTTGGACTACTTTTTTCTAGACATTGAAAATGCTTTTGACAGTGTTGATCACAAGTAGGGTAAGAATACTGGTTCTGGCTCACTTTTCCCCATGTAAATGAATGGGGGATTTTCAGCGATTCCTATTTTTTTCCCCTAAAAATAAACCCCCTTTCATCCCAAGGTATATTTATTTGTCTCCCCTTTTAACCTGTAGGTTGAACCTCATTGAATTGAACACCTGGGGGTTGAACAGCTCGCTCATTGAACCTATAAAGATTTGTTCATTCTCAAATTCCTTCAATAGTTTAATTTTCTTTGCACAATAATCCCCATCTAAAATATTGAAAAACAAAACATTTGAATCTTTATATTTTTTTAAGATACCCCTTTTGTGCCATTACGAAATGATAAACTTCTCTTAATGCTCTTGTTTGACCACCTCCTGAGCCACATATCATTTTGAGATTATAGTAAATTGTTTTTTCATTGTTCAATTGATAACCATCAAAGTTTTCAGTCCATTCAAGGATATTCATTTTTTTCTTTACATCCTCTAACTTACTAGTTTTTAAATTGATTCGCTTATTTGTTTTATTTACCTTTGTTTTAGTTATTTTTCCAATAAGACTTATTTGATATTTTTCACATTCATTATGTTTTCCATTTATATACCAAGACTGAGATTTTCTCCACTCTTTAGTTTGATTAATACTTGGTTTGACCATTTATATATTGCAAAAAAATGTGGCGGTAGCCCTTAAAAAACCCTAACCCATCTTCCCATCGTTAAAACACAATCTATTCTATTCACTCTATCATACAATATCCATATGGAACACAATCTATTCCATTATCTAAAATAAATCTCTTATCATCAAAGGCTCCTAATGCCTTTTTATTTACTTCTTCACTATATATGTTATGTTTATAACTTCTTATTGTATTCATTTTCCTATATTCTTCTTTCTTATTCATCAAACAATTATAATAATTTCTAAAAGTTATTGATTTCTTTATTACATATTTCTTTATTCCCTTTAACCTCTTATCAATCTGATCACCATACTTATAAGCATATGCCTTTGCTCTCAATCCAATAAACTCACTCATTACTTTTCCACCCAACTCATCCTTAAACTTACCAATAACCTTTTCATTCTTTTTGGAAAATAACTCACTCTTCTTGCTGAAATTACTTGTATCATATACTCCAATATTTTTCTTCATATCTTTATAAACATCATAAGTTTTTATATCTAGGATAAAACTATCAGTGTCCATATACAACAATGAAACATTTTCACCATACTCTTTCTTTAAGTCATTATACAAATAATCATACATCAATATCTTTGATAAATCAAGAACTGCTGTTCCAATATAAATTGGTTTATCCATTACAATACTTTCCTTTTTCATATGAATTGCAGAAAAGTTCTCTGAAAAAACCTCTTCTCTCTCAAAACTTGGTTTATTTATCAATCTCGAAGCTTCTTTCCAAGATGTTGCGAATCTAATGTTTTGCCTGTTTCTAACATTTTCCATAGTCTTTCCAAATACAGCATTATTCATTAATTTATAAAAGTCCCCTTCAAATTTTACTTTTGTATTTGCTCTCATATCTGTATTGAATTGAATATACTTTTTCATCCAAGGACTTTGTTTAAATTTTAAAACTCTATGAATTTTAGCTACTCTCAATCCTTCTCTCAAAAACTGTTTTAAGCTTCTCTGATGCAAAACATATCCCTCTTTATCATAGAATGTTGTTAATAACTTTTCTGTTGATTTGCCTTTAATATTAAAACTTTTATGATAATCACTGAACCATTCTTTCTTTGGGGTTTCTTTCTCACATACAAAAGGAAGGTCTTTATGCTTATTATGAAGATCACTCGGGTACTTCAAATCAACTTCAAAATAATAACCTTCTTCTTCGTCATTCAATTCCTCTTGAGAAGAAATAACAATATTCATCAAAGCCTTTTCATAATCCTTTTCTTCCACCCACTCTAATTTACCATAAGGCAGAGATTGAGACATTGCCCATCCATACAAATTAGCATCAAATAATTACTATATTTTTCACTATCATAATTTGGAAGATATTTATTATTTGCTTTAGCATATCTTTTTGAACATACTTGTGATATTCCACCTCTCTTGGACTTCTCAATCATCAAAAGCATATCAACATCACTGATTAAATCTATATCTTGTTTTGTCATTTTCAACATTGCACTCCAAGTTAAACCAGGAGCTGTGAAATAGTGGGCAGGATCTAATCCATAACAATTTTTATTATGACAGAGTGATCTAAAAGCTTCAAACACATCAGCTAACAATAAAACATCTGTTTTTAGATATAAATCATGATATTCTCCAAGGTTCTTTATCTTAAATATTTTCAATATTTCTTGTACGTGTTTATATTCCTTATCACTTATCTCTTCTTCATAAAGGTTATTATAGAAACTTTCTTTTGAAGGAAGTTGTGTTTCTTTAAATCTCATAAATGAATCCATATAATCATAAGGATAAATTCCCTTACTTGTAAGAATTTTCTCTTTACTTTGAATTTCATTCCTTGTTTGAATTTCCTCTCTCGTGAGAATTCCTTCTTTAATCAGAATTTCATCTTTAGTTAGAATTTCATTCATTGTTCGAATTTTCTTTATAATTAGAATTTCATCTTCAGTTAGAATTTCTTCATTAATTTCCTCATTAATTAGAGTTTCCTCTTTACTTTGAATTCTCTCTTTAATCTGAATTTCCTCTTTAGTGAGAATTTCCTCTTTTGGAAAGAATGAATTAAGATTTGGAAAAGAGTCCATGGAGCTTAGATTTGATGCGAGGTAGGCTAGTGGTGTTCCCATAAACTTGTAAGAATCTAGAAACCTAATACGAGTTAAAGGTTTTGTGAATATCATTTTTGTAAATGAAATATACTTTTGACTTGTGTTTGTTATGGCAGAAATATTCCCTGGTGTTTTTGAAAGTTCATTTATAAATAGATGTGTATCATAGTTGGCGCTGTTGTGAAGAAAGACTGGAATAAAAGAAGGTAATTTATAATTAAGATTACAACAGGAATGAGCGGGACCTCTATATTTACCAGTAAGATGACAATGATCCCTAACTTTAGACTCCTTAATTTCCCCCTCACAAATATGACAGATATTCTTTCTAAATTCTAATTTTTCTTCTTTGGTTAATTTCATCGGTTCATTTGTTTCTTTCATTAATTTAGTGAGTCTTATACAATCCTTTTCTAATCGTTTTACAAACTCTTGTGAAGCTTTTTTTCCACGATAATGTTCAAGTTTGTTATACTTTTCTCCAACAGATGATTTGATATAATAACAGAAACCACAAGGAATATGTTTATGATATTTATTTGTATATGATTCTTTTGGATTAGGAGAAGCAGTATTTATCTTTTTAAGGATACACTCAAAATCAGCGTATATCACAAATGGGTGCATGATAGATTTATTATAATCTTCAAAAGAAATCTTTTCACCAGGTTTTGGCATTGTAATTACAGCTGATTTATGATTACTACAATATTTCGAATGTTCTAATCGTTCTTTTGTATGAAATGAATTAAGACATCGCTTACAAGGATATATTTTGTTTGCTGTTCTGAATACCTGAGAAGAGATTAATCTTGATAAATTATTGATGTATGTGTAATGTGAATTCTTTCCAACACTAAAATATAAAAGATCAATGTGTGTTTCTTCATTTTTATAGTTGTTTGAAATTTTTAATATTTGAACTTTGTTTGTATCCGTTAATCCATATACATTAATAGAAAGATTATTCTTTTTCTCAAATTTAGGAATATCTGTTAGTGGCATTGGGAATTTAAAATCTTTAATGTCCAAGGTATTCTCATATTTCATATATTGTTTTACTCTTTCTGAATTACATTTTGGTGGATGAAAGTGAGCAAGAACAGACCAGAGAAAACATTTATTATCATTGTTCTTAATATTAACAACTGCCTTCTTTAGTTTTATTTCTTTTGGTAATTCAATATAAGAAGAAGCTTTAAGAGGGTTTGATTTTAGAATGTGTATATCTAAAAAGATGATTTTTTTTAATATTGAATCCACTTCCTACCACTGTATTATCAACATCCTCCTCTTGTCTTGATAGTTCTTCATAAACGCCACTATTCAAAAAATCTTGAAATGATGTTATAAAATGAAGATCTGTTCTCATATAAGGAGTATGTTCTTCATCTTGTCTTTTCATATTCATTTTCACTCCCATATAAAACTTTAAAGTTTTCATTTCTTTTAATGTCTTTTTAATAAATTTTTCAACATCGGGTTTCACTATTTCAATTGATTCAGCTATTGATGATGGACCGGGTTCTCCAAATTGAAAAATCCTTATTTTTATATGCCCTTTAAATGCCCCATCAGTGTTTTCAATATAATAGTCTCCCTTTACTTTAAACTCATTTTTTTTTGTGTTTTTGTGATTGAAGATGTTTATTATAACTTCTCTTCAAAACATCCTTTGAACAGATATCACAATGTTTTCTTTCCAACTCAAGAGGAGATATTTTATGAAATAGATTAAATGTGTGTTTGTTGGTTCGGAGGTGTTTTCTATAATGTTTATATTTGTGATTACAAACATCGCAGTATGTTGTATTCACCATGTTTATATACTAAAATTTTCTTGATGAAAATTTCGTTTATTTTACAGGTGAATCTGTGCTTAAAACCATTTTATCCTCCAACTTTTTCACTTAATAAATACAATGTTTCAAGACACAAAAGACAAGTTTCAATCAATCTCTTCATTTGTTAAAGATACTGAGAAATATGTCAAGGATGTAAAATTGAACAAAGATAAATATAACAACTATTGGATAAAAACTATTATGGTAAATAATATGAGTTCTTCAATTTCCTTCAGTGGAAGGGCTTTTAGTATACCTTTTAGTATAGCTTTTAGTATTTTTTAGGAACATCAATTAAAGTATCTCTAACAAAAGTTTCTCCTCTCCTTCTAGTAATATATTCAAAACTAGAAAAAGCAATGAAACAAGAAAAAGTATCAAAAAACAAAAACCTTATGGATGAAGCTTTAGAAAGAAAAGATAAGACCATCTGTAATATGCAAGGAGAAATTTGTATTTTTTTCAACAACTCTAAAGATGTAAATCCTGATGAAATAAAGGATGTTAATATATCAGGTGAAATGACATTTCGTTCAATAGTAGTTAACGATCATTTTAAAATTACCTTTAATATAAAAAATGTTGTCGTTGAATCTGAGAATGAAAAAAAAGTATATCGATATCGATGGTAATATTATTAAATATGAGTCAATATACAACTGAAAGTATAGATGAATTTCAGTTTAAGTAAAGTTTTACTTTATAAATATGCTAGACTTTCCTGATTCTCCATATGACAAATTTGAGAATTGTCCTGCGTGTGAAAGACGGGGATTAAACAGAGTCAAAAGCCTATAAACAATGTATATTCTGTGATTATCTTCTAATTAATGATAATAAAAAATATAAAAAGGAAAATAATTATTTTAGATTTACACCAAAAATGAATTACTTTACAAGATTGATTAGAGAAATGAATGTAAAGTATGAGGGTGATAACACACCTTTCCTTACAAGGGAAGAAACTGAACGTATAAGAGAAATATTCAAAGGATTGTTGTTATATATTATTCATGGATGTAATTTTCATGGAAATATCAACACAAGATATTGTATAAATAAAATAATGGATTATCTTGAAATTAAACCTGAACTTAGGATAAAATATAGAGTTTCTAAAAAAGCTAATAATAAATTAAATAACCTGTTTTCCAAATATATAAATGAATGATTTTTTACCCATTTGGGAAAATAAGATAAAATTTAACAACCATAAAAATCTCCCAAATTCATTAAGATGCCTCATAGTTGGTTCAAGTGGATGTGGAAAAACCTGCTTACTTTTAAAGATGCTCCTCACTCCCAACTTTTTAGATTATGATAATTTAATAATTTTCACAAAGTCGAGTTTTCAACCAGAGTATCAACTACTCTCACAAGGTTTTAATGCTGGTCTTCAAAAAGAAGATATAATCGGTTTATTTAAACGTCAAAAAAACATAAATGATTATAACATTGAAGATATAATTCAACTATTTTGTGATACACAGAGATGTAAAAAGAAATCAAATCCTATAACTTGTATTCTTAGTGATAATACGGATGATATACCGTCTCCCCAAGATTTGGATAAATCAAAAAAGAACCTCGTTATCTTTGATGATTGTGTTAATGAGAGAAACCAAACGGTAATGGACAGCTACTACACAAGAGGGAGACATTCTTCTTGTAATTGCATTTATCTTAGTCAATCGTACTTTCAACTTCCTCGTCGTTCCATCAGAAACAATGCTAATACTTTTATTTTATTCAAGTTAAATTCAATAGATATCAATAATTTTTGGAGAGATAATTGTTCTACATTATGTAGTAAAAAGAAATTTGAGGATGACATGAAGCACACGACTGAAAAATATAAATATATTGTTGTGAAACAAGATGAGATATTAAGGGATATATTTTTTGTTTTATAAACAATTACATATATAAATGACAACTATTATTGTAAATCTTGTGGTCAAATCTGCTTCTGGAAAAAACTTTCATAAATCAAGGTTCTTATGTAGTACAAATGAGAATATTGTAAATTTACTTGAAAAACTCCCCGTGATACGCATTGTGTCAACAACAACTCGAGCAATAAGACCTGGAGAAGTAAAAGGTGAAGATTATCACTATATTTCAGTGGAGGAACATATGCGATTGAGGAATGAAGGTCAAATATTTGAGGAGGTTTCTCTTGGTACAACAAAATATTCACATTGTAAGAGTGAGTTAAGGAAACTAAAATCTGGTGGTGTTGGGATATTAGAAACTAATCCAGAAGGAACGAGACAAATTATTAAACATCTGAGCGGAGTGAAGATTTTATCATTCGGTTTTGATGTTGATGAAGAAACTCAACGCAAATGTATGAAAAGCAGAGATGCAAGTATTAGTGAAGAAGAAATTACAACTCGCATTAATGTTAATGAAGAATTTGATGCAATATTTAAAGAAAAGGATTTATTTGAACACATCTACTTGAATGATGAAGAAAAGGAAAATTTCCCTGTTGATCTTTACAATTCATTAAATTATATTTTACAATAAGAAAGAGCAAGAAGATTTAAGGAACATCAAGAGTTGGTTTCAAAAGTTGTAAAACAGCAGGAAGACATAAAGAAGAAACGCAGACAGAAACTAACGGGCGAAGAAGCATTTGAAAGAAAACAAGATAAATTTTTTAAACCACTTTTAAAAACTTCCCAAGAAAAAATGAAATATGTTTCCACAGTTCCCACAGTAGAATATACTCCTAAAAAACTTCAAATGTTAAAAGATTTTGATCAAATGACGGAGGAAGAATTAGAGCATTTAGGAGAATTAAAGGTATATGATGATGAAGGTTTATTTCAACAACTGGAAGAGATTAATCAACCCCCTGATTATATTGTGAATGCTCTTCAAAACAATGAATATTCAGCGGATTCAAAAACCAAAGCAGGACTCATTCCAACAGAACAACCAGCAATATTTCATCTTCTTCAAGAAAAGGTATTGATATTTAATGATGAATTAAGGTTCTTGGGTTCTGCTCAACCCCCTGTTAAACTAACTCCGAGATTAATGTTTCTTCTCACAAAAGATGGAAGACAAGGTTCAACTGTGAGGGATGAATCAAAGTATATTGATAAACCATTGGATATGGAAAATAATGATGATAGAGTATATATTGATCTGCTGAACACTCTAAATTATAAGGTTATTCTTTCTGGTAAAAGTAGGAAGAATGAGAAGGAGAAACACATTATTCAGGCTTTAAGTATCCTTGGTTCAGGTGTTAGTTTTCTTCCAAATGACCCATCGCAATGAGTTAATAGACTTATTGTTGTTAGGTAGTAAGAAGGCTGGAAATAACAATTGTTTTAATGAAGCATCAGCCATTTTAGACCAGTTGATGAACATGAAAATAATTAATAAATATCAATATAAAGACATTTTATCTCGTATTAAATAAGATGAGAAGCACAATCCTTAGTTTCAATTTCACAACAAGCGACCACACATCTTCATTCCCATACCCACTACAACTTGACCCAACAAAAGAATATGAGGCATCTTTATTGTCCATGGAAACTTATAATACCTTATTTAATATAACTGATAAAAATGACAAGTTTAGTTATAATCCCGGAAGTGGATACAAAACGATAACAGTCTCACCCGGAGCATATGAGATTTCTCAAATATCTTCCGAAATTGCTCGTCTTATGAAAGAACAGGGTGATGAACCAAAAAATGTTGTTATAGACATTCAAAAACATACTTCAAAATCAACGATTAAAGTTAAAAATAACGACAAGGTTGATTTCACAATTGATAATTCATTTCGAGAGTTATTGGGTTTCTCCTCAAAAAAGATTGAAACTAATGGGATGTTTTACAGTGATAATGTCATTCAAATATCCTCAGGAATAAATTCGGTGTTAATTCACTGTGATTTGATTGATGGTGCTTATAATGATGGAAAGAAAACAAATGCAATATTTTCATTCAGCGCATACTCAACCCCAATTGGTTATAAATTCAATATGGAACCTAAAAATTTAGTTTATCTCCCTGTGTCAGGAAAAACCATACACAGAGTAAATTTTAGGATAACCGACCAAGATAATCGTGTGATTTCTTTTAATGGAGAAGTTATATCCATCAGAATTCACCTACGTGAAGTTTTCCAATAAATAAATACGATGGTTATTGTGAGGAAACACGAGTTGGGAAAATATAAAATAATCACAGGGGATGGGATGTTCCTTTCCCCATACTACAAGGGTGAAGGTATGTATCTTGGTAGAGGATACTATAAACCTAAGAGACAAAGGGGTGTTGGACATCAATTTAGAGGAGATGGGATAATTGATACTCTAATGGGTATTGGTTCAACTATTCTTAAACATAAAGATCTAATTGGTTCAACTGCTTCTGTTGTGGGAAATGTAGCAGGTGTTGTAAAGATCATAAAAGATGCCCAGAAGGAATCTCATAAATTACAAGCAATAAAAGAAATTAAGAAAGGTAAAACTCAGTTGTCCCCCCAAGAACGAGAGAAAATAATTCGAATACTTGGATCAGGGTTTCAAAAGGTTTAACATCTTTTTTCCTAAATAAATACAAGTATGGAAGCAATTGATAGTATCTATGATTTGGATGATACTATTATTATCTCAAACTCCACTAAAAAAGAAGATTACTTCAAGGTAAATGCAATAACTGGAACAGACTGGAATACGAATGGTACAAAAAGTTTTGAAATAAATAATCAACAAACCTATTTGAATCTCTCCGAAAGTTTCTTGTTGTGTAAATTTAAATTCACTAAAGCTGGGAATAACACAAACGCTACACTTGTAAATGATTTCTTCTGGAAAATGTTTGATAGTGTGCGTTTGTATTTTGGAACACAAGTTGAAGCGGTTGATTATGTCTCTGCTGTATCTGAAATGATGAAATTTACACTCTATACATTCAGTGATAGAATGGGAAAGGGGTCTGTCGAAGGTTTTATTCCTGATATGTCAACGGGAACAAACACAGACCCTGGATATACTCAAAGGAAAGGAGCGTATAATGATGATACAAAAGCAGAAAATAGTTTTACTGTGGCAGTTCCTCTTAAAGGTATATTTGAATTTTGTGATCATGATAAAGTTCTGTATGGTCTTAAAATTAGATTTCAACTACAAAGGAATGATAATGAAAATCGATTGCTTTTTGGTGTTGGTAATGCTTTTGGTGATCAGAATAAATTTGTAATTGAGGAGATGAGTTGGTATATCAGTGAATATACTCCTAATCTTAAAACAGAAGAGATGTTGAATCGAAGACTTAACTCAAAGAAATCACTCAGTGTATCATACCTCAAAAGAAGATGTCAACACGTTAAACTCAACCAAACTACTTACACGTGGAATTTGGGTGTTCTGGAAGGAAAGCCACGATATCTGTGGATCATTTAAAAAAAAGCCAGATGGTGATACTGTGACTGATAAGAATAATGCATTGAGTGATAATGCTAAGGTGAAACAACTTCGTGTTTCTCTAGATGGAACATTTTATCCACGAGATAGATTGGAAATTAATTGGGAAAAAAATGATTTTGCTGAAGCATACAAGTCTTACTAAAAGGTGTGTGAAAGTAATGGAAATAAAGAACCTATTTTGGATATGACAGCATTTAAAAGTTTGTATACAATCTATGCGTTTGACCTGAGCGCTCAAAAGGAAACTATAAAGTCTAATCGAGTGGATACTTCCCTATACATTGAAAGAGGAGAGAGTGAAGAAGTTGATACATATTGTTTGCTTTTGGAAGAAACAGAATTGCAGATTAATACAGATAATGGTGTGATGATTAGTCTCACATAATTTTTTGTTAAATAAATGAGTGGCAAAGTACCAACTGGGGTATATGTTAATCAAATCAATCTTCATAAACTATCATCTTGTGTTCAAAATCAAAAGCCTTGTACGATTAACGTTAATACAATTCAGAGAAAAGGAGCAGTAAGAATTGATGTTTTGCTCACAAGAGAACAGGTTAAAATCTTGAATGACACTGGCTCACTTAAAATTAAAATGACAAAACCAATGTTGAAAAAATATTTAATAAGAGAGACTAGTGGAGGATTTCTCCCATTTCTAATTCCTTTATTTGCTGGTTTAAGTGCGGTTGGAGCATTGACGGGTGGTATTTCAACAGCGGTGAAAACTGCCAACGAAAGGAAGGCTCAACTCCAGGCTCAAAAAGAATTGGAAAGACATAACAAAGAGTTGGAGAAACAAATTAGTGGAAGTGGTGTAATTGTAGATTTTGCTGAAAAACTTGAAGGTCTGCCTGATAAAGCGAGATTGTTAGTTGGAGATATGCTTTCTTCTATAGCACAAGCAGGTGTAAAATTAACGAAAAGAGGTAATGGATTATATCTTTCTAATAAATAAATGAGCATTGATGAGTGGTTTAAAGAATTTGGAAAGAATACAACATCAAATTTACAACTTGTCAAATATTGTAAGAAATAAAAAATTCATAATGTGGTTATTTGTATGAGAGATGAATTAACAAATGTGCCAAAACATACAAAGAATATTATTATGAACTTAGAAGATAATAATGGGAACGGTTCTCATTGGGTTTGTATTTTTAATAGTCAAGACAAATATTATTTTGATAGTTTTGGTCTTCCACCACCTGTTGAAGTCATAAAATTCTTACAGAATGGTATTTATCAAACATTTCAAGTCCAAGAATTAAATTCCAAGTGTTGTGGTCAATTATGTCTATATGTGTTATTTCAACTCAACAAAAATAAAAATTTTTATGATATTATTTTTAATCTAATATAAATGACTTATGTTGGTAAAGATGGTTCTATCTTTGGTGTATCTCAAGAACTGGATATTGATTTATCAAATTATTACACAAAGGCACAGGCTGAACGACATAAATATAATATAACTAAAAATATTAACATGAAAAATGCTTAAAAATTAAAAAAATTATCCAAGCCCGACTGACGCGAATGACTTGGTGAGATTAAGCGATTTATCACAATATATATCCTTAAATAAAACGGCCGTGTATTCCAAAGATACAGAAGTGTTGATATCTCCAGGTCATACAGAATTCACAGTTCGAATTAAAATAAATTTTTATAAAGAAGGGCGTATCGTTTGTATGAGAATAGAACAATGGGGGTATGATATGAATGATTTAGGGTATAATTGGTCATTTAAAATTAACCTCGAAGACCTGGAACAATTAAATCGGTCTCGTAAGGAAGAATATTATCCACTTGGTATCGAGAATGAGTTTTGTGGGGCCACGATTAGTAAACAACAAATAAAAGAATTTAATAAGGGTAAATATAATAATGGTTTTGCCCTTGTTTATCTCATGAAAACAGAAAAAACAGGATTATATATAATAAGTAAGGAAATACAAAATGATTTAACTATGGGAAGATGGGGAGGTGTTTCGTGCCATAATATTATTCTAACATATATTTCTAATACATAAATGACAGCAAGAAGGCTTCAAGAAAATTATCATTTCTGTGTCCAAGCATACCTTCAAGAAAAGTGTATTCGGTATTTTAATAAATATGTTCTACAACATAAGAATGAGGTATTTTCAATAAAAGATTGGCATTATGCTGATGTTGAGAAACCGACAACTTTAGATTTAATTAGAATGTTAAATAATGAAAAAATTATACAGTTAAGAAAAGGTAAGGCTCTTTTAGAAATTCAAAAGAAATTTTATTGGTTTCATGTTGTAAACAAAATTATTTTGGATACAGGAATAACAAGAAATCCTGATGAATATATGTATGATATTCTATGGGGTGTAAGGGATGAGGAAGGAGTTGGAGAAGAGAGAGAAGAGAGAGAGGGAGAAGAGAGAGAAGAGAGAGAGGGAGGAAAGAGAGAAGAGAGAGGGAGGAAAGAGAGAAGAGAGAGAGGGATGAAAGAGAAGAGAGAGAGGGAGGAAAGAGCAAAACGAAATAAATATGGAAACCGATGAGGTTAAAAAAAGATTGGTGGTATTACAGAAAATAACTCAACCCACCGAGGAGGAAAACAAAGAATTTACAAGTCTATTTGCAATATTTTCTTCAAGACTGTTAACATCGACAAGATATTCATTTTAATTCAAGTTTTTCATTTTTATTTTTTTTCTTAAATAAATGGAGGAGAGAGTGAAGGCATTTCTAAGGATTCTTTATGTTTTAAAAATTAAGATTCAAATGTGCATGTTGGAAACTAAAAAGGTTTTTGCACTCTGCAGGAATTTTTCACATAAATAAATGAGTTATTGTCTCAAATGTAAAAAGAAAACTAATACTAAAAATATTTCATATATTAAAAGTAAAAATAACAGGGTTATACAAAAAGGTATATGTTCGGTGTGTGTGTGGTTCAAAAAAAAATCAATTTATCTCCAAACACAAACGAGGAGGAGATATACAAAAGTTTTTATCAGGAAGTAAATTTACAACTACTGGAATACCAGGGGAATTACATCTTCCAGGGTATTCTTTCTGTGGTCCAGGCACAAACTTGGATAAAAGATTAGATGAGGCAGACAATCCTAAATCCTGGAGTAAACCCCTCAATAGAGTTGATGAAGTGTGCATGAGACACGATATTGATTATGGGAATACCACAACGTTGGAAGAAAAGCATGAAGCCGATAGAGAAATGTTGTATAATTTGTCTCTGATACAAAATCCAACCTTGAGAGAAAAAGTTGATCGGTTCATTGTGAAGAAGATGATCAGTGCTAAATTGAAACTTGGACTTGGAAATTCAAAAAACTTATAGGCTCTAATGATGTCATTAAGACTGAAGAGCAATTAGCTGATGAATTACATAAACCAATATTCACAAAGTTTCAGAGAAGGAAAGTTTATTCCAAGGAAGTAGATTATATCTGGTCTGCTGATTTGATTGAACTCAATAATGATAAGGGGTACAAGTATGCTTTAACCGTTATTGATTTGAGGAGTAGATACGTATGGGTTGTACCATTAAAAAACAAAACAGGTAATACTCTTATGTTAGCCTTTCAACAGATATTTAATAAAAGTAAGAGAAAACCTAAAAAATTGTGGACTGATGAGGGTAGAGAGTTTTATAACAAGACATTTATGAATTTTCTAAAAAATAACTGTTAC
>NC_140963.1:18243996-18386496 GCF_056783735.1 Eptatretus burgeri
CCTTTCGGTTATCAATGTTAACACTCCGACAGTTAACAGTAAGTTGATGGAAAGCCTTGTTACCGGATATCGCCCCCTCTGAACCTGAATGGAAATCGATGTATTACACACCCACAACAAAAAGGTCAGGTGATCTACAATGGAGACTTGTTCATGAGACATTACCAACAAACATTTTTTGTAAACCGTGTAGATGGTACTGTGTCGGTTCTCTGTCCCTTCTCTAACACCACTGAAGATGTGTTTCATGGGTTTGTTGATTGTACATGATTGTGTGCTCTTTTTCTTCTACTGAAGAACGTATTCCATCGAGTAAATGTTCGGTTCTCCCTCCGGGATTTTATTTTTGGGCGCGGAGTCGCTTCGGCAGATGAAAAGTTAATTTTGTTTTTTAATTATGTATTGTCAGAGGCTAAACTAGCAATTTACTTGTCGAGAAAGGCAAAAATCGAAGGAAAACCACCAGAGCAATGTCATGTGATCCTGTATTTTCAATCCCTGGTTTCAACAAGGCTAAAACTGGAATTCAATTACTATAGTAATAATGCAAATATTAATGCATTTGTTGAAAATTGGTGTGTTGGAAAAATGTCTAAGGTTAATGAGAATGAATTAGAAATGTGTGTGTAATTTCCTTCTCTGTATTGTATGTCTTTTGGACTACGATAGTGTTCTTTTTCCTTTTGTTTTGTTTTACTTGATGGATTTCTCTAAGTCTAATGTATTATTTTTAAAACTTACAATTGGAGCATCCGTTTGTATAAATTCTCTTGTTGTTAATGCTCATCGATTACTTTGAAATGAATTGTTTTCTTCTTTTTTCCATTCTTGGAGATTATCCTTTCCTTTTTTTGTGTGGGTTTATTGAAAAACTTTGTTGTATTGAATTTTTTAAAATCTTTTTTATACATTCTTTTGTAAAAAGAACCTAAAAGTCAAGTGTGTCTCTCTGTCTCTCTGTCTCTCTGTCTCTCTGTCTCTCTGTCTCTCTGTCTCTCTGTCTCTCTGTCTCTCTGTCTCTCTGTCTCTGTCTCTCTCGCCAGACATGAATATCACTGCCAAGGTTAATGAATCTCTCTGTGACCTCAACATGCTCACCACAAACAGGTACAGACAGGACAGCAGCATCCAGTATGTCATTGAAAGCCTGGATCTTGCTTTTGACCAGGAAACCCGTAATCCCAGCGGCTCCGACTCCTCATTCAGCACCGCGAGGGCCCCCAAAAGGATATCTAAAGTCTCTGCAAAGATTACTATATCATCTGCGAAATCAAGGTCAGATCTTTACATTCCCAAATGATACACCGCAGTTTGAGCTCTCTGACATCCTCCCCAGATTCCAGTCCACACAAGCACTGAAAAGTGTGGGGCCAGTACATACCCCTGACAAACTCCAGTAACAAATGGAAATTTTTAGGAGATGTTGTCACCACATCTCACAGCACATTCAGTGCCAGAGTGAAGTTCAGACATCAGCTTGATCAGTTTTTGTGGTACCCCACAAAAACCAAGAATCCTCCAGAGGGCATCCAAAGCCCTCTTCACTGGATTCACTGGATCAAACGCTTTGCAGAGATCAACATCGGCTTCGAGCAGCCCCTGCTGAAACTCTCATCTGCGTTTCGTGAGGACCCTAAGGACAAGGATACAGTCAATCATTGACCTCTTTGGTGTAAAGCCTGACTGCTCTGGACGCTGGTGCTCAAGCAGATGGTGGTGAACCCCATCAAGAATTATCTGAGCAAAGACCTTTCTGGGCACTGAGAGCAGCGTCACCCCTCGGTAGTTGTTGCAGTCTTGGCGATCACCCTTCCTTTTCCAGAGAGGGACAACAAGGCCCCTCTTCCAGTCAGTTGGGATTGAGCCTGTGTCCAAAATAAAGCCAGAACTGCATGCAACGACACAAGTTCAGCATTTCCAGCATCCTTGAGAAGTTCCGCATCGATGCCACAGATCCCAGGAGCTTTGCCCCATTTCAACCGGTTCACCGCAGCCTGTGGTTCCACAAATGGTGGATCACAGTTGATTGGATGGGCAGCAATCGGGATAGTAACACCAACATCCAACTCAACAGCTGGTGGATCAGCCTGGTACAGCTGCTCAAAGTAACCAGCTCAGCAGGCCTTCACTTCGGATTCCTCTGTCAAGAGCCCACCATCCAAAGCTCTCACTGCAGTACACCGATGGATGGGCTTGGAGGAATGCAATGTGTGAATTCCCCTGTAAGCAGGATGAGAATCACTTGACCACAGGTGATGCTCTACCCCCTCTCTAATTCCTCGCACGTCGGCCTTCTTGTTCACCTTCAGCGCACGTACAGTTTTACACCTCAGCTTTGCCATTAAGCCTGGCCCTGCGGCACTTGTCAATTGTATCCAGCGTCCCTTGAGAGACTAAATTCTTTTTTGCCATGCGGTGAGTTCCAAGACATCCACAGGCAACATCAAGGATAGTGGTCTTGAAGGCACTCCACAACTCTTCAGGATTCCCCAAAGCACACAGACCCCCCCCCCCCAAGTGTCCACTCAGCCTGTTCGCAAACTTCTCAGCTACCCTCTCATCCTTGAGCTTGCCATCATCCAGCCGAGGCTGGGATGGTACCATTCTCCTGGATTGAAGCTGCAATTTCAGAGTTGCTACAACAAGCCTTTGGTTGGTATTGAGGAATTGAGCACTCCGGTGGACCTTGCAGTTCTGGATCATCCTCCAGTGACCATCGAAGAGCACATGGTTGATCTCCTTTGCCACACCACCCGTGTTGGAATACGAAGTCCAGTGATGAGCCTGTGGGCGCTGAAACTATGAACCAGCCACCCTAAGCCCATGACTTCTTGCTCAGTCAAGGAACTTAGTGCTATTCAGGTTCAGTTCTTGACCCATGGGGACCAACACATGTCTCATAACCATCCTTATCAGTTCCAGTCGATGCACTGAAATCCCCCAAGACTATAAGAGTATCTCGCCTGGGGCACAGATCAACCACAGACTTGAGCGTGGCATAAAATGCGTCCTTCACGGTAAGATCGCTCACCACAGTCGGAGCATCTACAGAGACCAGGGAAAGGACACCCAAGGAGTGACAAATCCTTAGTTTCATAATACACTCGTTGACCGGCGTTGGCTCTTTATCATTGGAGTCAGCTTATTGGACATGGCTACAGTAACTTCTTTGGCATGGTAACCATCAGAGCGACCATTGCAATAGTTGGTGGAACCACTCGCTATGATCTCACCACTACTCGGTCTCCGAACCTCAGAGTGCTGTAATACCGATGTTAAAACGCTGGAGCTCAGATGATAACAGATAGGTGATCATCCTCTCTTAGGGATGGGACATTGCAGGCACCTACCCCAAGGGACCGCCTTATGTTAAGCCAAGGAGACAGCTGTCTGGTGGACGACACATCAGCACCACCTCGACACACACGACCGCAATCCAACCCGGGAAGGTTACCCAGTGTTTTTTCTTCTGAAGAGTCGGGGGCGGGGTCTTGAAGGCTTTGCCCCAATCCTGTCGTCTGGTGAGCTGCCCTGCGAAGGGCAGCTGCACAGGACGTACTCCCACGGAGTTGGTTTTCAGTGTCTTTGCGTTTTTAGTATGTTTTACGGTTGCCGGAGTGCAAATTCTGCCGCCAACGTTCCTAAGAAAAAAAAAAAAGTAACCCAACTGCAGGGGGACGTCTGCAGACACAGTTGGACACTAGATATGGATGGCCATTGGCTCACAAGGAGCTCCTCCACCCTATTGAGTCTCCACTCACAAAATTAATTGGTTTCATATATGGCATGTAGATGTTCTTATATCATTGTGAGAAGGAATATTCTGGACTGGTGGGGGAATTTTGTTGCAGTCACATTTTTTTTTTTTTTTGGGGGGGGGGATGTCATTTGAAGCATCAATAGGTGTCAAAAAAATTGGTATTTTGTGTACAACCCCCAATTGGACAGATACATTGATCTGTAAAGCAAATCAATTTATGTTTACTGAAGTTCACAAACTTTTTACACATTCCATTTCCTCACACTTTACTACACATTGATGCCTGACTGTCTCCTTCCCGAGCCTTCCTTTCTCTCTGTATCCCTCTCCCTTTCTCGAAGATCCCATCAAGCTTATCTGCTCTGCCATCTTCTGTAATACTCAGATGTTTATCCGGCCTCGAACTTTATCCTTTTGACAACTCGAGCCAAACACCAACTAAACAAACGAGAGGGTTCATAGAACACCTTACCCTGCACAGTTGTGAGAAAAAAGGATGTCGGAAGGGTTTGTGTTTTTTTGTTTGTTTTTAAACTCTTGCTTTGCGTTTCCAGGCACGATGCAGATTTCCTACGAGCCGTAATCTCGATATTCTCCAATGCTGAGTGCGAGCTGTAAATTTGGTTGGTCGAGATTGCGTAAAATGTCATCGTATTTTGTCCCAAGTACTGCTAAGCTGGAGGTGTTTGGAAGTGACAAGAAGCCGAGTTGTGTTCTTCAGTGTTCAAATATACAATTCAGTTTAAATAAATAAAACGTTTTAAAGGCTTTATGAAAAAAAAAAACTACTTTATTAGGAAGTTTACCACTGTTGATGTACCATCTCATTTAACTGAAAACCCTCTGTTTGGCAGCATTGGAGTGTTTAATAACCAAGAGCAGTTGAGCTACCTGTGCAAAGTGAGACTACGTTTCCCATATGACGATGTGGTTTTAACCAAGGTCGCCCCAGATCAAATCCATCCTGTGCCTGGTCGCCTCCATCCTCACTTGAGCGGATGATTGCATTCTGCCATTTTGTCCTGGGGTTGTCCCACTTTTCCACCAACCTGGGGGATGTCCTGGACGTTGAAGGTGAATGCCGTCTGCCGGCATTAGTTGGTGGATGTTAAAGATCCCACGGTGTCGTTCACGAAGAGTCGGCGAACTATCGCCGGCACCGTAAACAAATTACAAATTCCTGTCCCAACTACCTATTTTAGTGTCAGCCCTGGCCATCTGGTTCGTGAAAGACTTGGGCCAAAAAAGTTCCTGTAGTCATTAAACTTTTTATTTATTTATTTATTTTTTTTTTACGATTCTTTACTTATTTTAAAGATGAAGAAAACTTATTTATCCACATCTTGGATGCTGTTGTGAATTTTTCTTTATCAAGATTACAATTGGCATGTTTGGCTGCAATGTGAGTGTGCATTTTTGTTTTTTTTAAACAAGTTTAGATAAAAGGATTTAAAAGCACACTCGCGTGTTATATCCAGTGGGGGAAATGTATGCAATATATAGATGTATATAAATATTTTTTTTTGTAGAGGAGACATACAAGGATGGGGATGATAAACTAACTAGACATCCGATTCTAGTCAATGCTAATCGGGGTTAAAAAAAAAAATTGCCAAACAACAATTAACATGTAACTGATGGATAATTACCTCCCTCCCCCGAGTCTTTTTCTTAAGTATATTTTATACATTCAAGTATATTTTTCTTAAGTGTATATGTAAAAAAAAAATATATATGTATATGTATATATATATATATATATATATATATATATATATATATATATATATATATATATATATATATATATACTTTTTTGATTATTATTATTATTTTTTCATTATCTCTTCTCTATCTCTCCCTTTCACCCTTTCTTCCTTTTTCTCTCGCACACCCCCTCCCGCCCCCCCTTTCCTGCAGTATAGCAACTTTTGGTAAGACGTAGCTCTCCCTTGCTCTTCCTCTTCCTCGCTTCCCCTCCTTCCTTCCTCGTCTCTCAACCCCCCCCCCCCAAATACCCCCGTCAGCGTAGCGACGGGTTGTATTTGCTCGTGGGGAATGTGTGGTTTATTTATTTATTTTTTATTTTAATGGCATCATCGGTGCCTTCATTATGACGGCATAATTCCACATGTAGAACTCTACATCTGATCAGTATAAAAAAAAAAAATTGGAGGATCATCTCGGGATAAAATGGTCCACAGAAAAAAAAATGATGACATTGGTCATGTGATTCAGCAGCCATATTGTTAAAAACTGAATGAATAAATAAACTTTCAAAAATCTTCTCTGAAGTGGCTGAACAGATTGAGGTGAAACGTTACATGTATGACTGCCTATCCATGAGGAACAAAAGCTTCACTCGTATGATGTCATCGGTCCCATGGTTTGGCAGCCATATTGGATTGGATAATGATTTTAAAAAAACGTCAGGGCCAGGTGTCCAATCAAAGCGGGACGTCTTGATACCCGGTCATCACTGCCAGCAGTTATAAAGGGGCAGTTCTAATTATGTCTCTTATTAATTACATCACATACAGGTGTACAAACGCCACACAAAACAAGTCCCGGTGAGGGTCTGCAATCTCTGATTGCTCTTTTTCTTCTGTACTTTGTTCCATCCATTTTCCCTTCTATCTTGACAAGTGCGCCAGTCCCTCCTGATAAGAAACGTCCCCATAGCACGACGTTGCCACCACCATGCTTCACAGTGGGGATGGTGTTCTTTGGATGATGTGCTGTGTTGGGTTTGCGCCAAACGCAATGTTTTGCATTTAGTCCAAAAAGTTGCATCTTGGTTTTCAGACCACAAAACTTTTTGCCACATGTCTTGAGAATCTCTGGAGTGGTTTTTAAAAATTATTATTATTTATTTTTTTTTAAATATATTTTTTCATTCCTCAAACAGGACACAAGGTGGGCCTTTTTGAGTAATGCCTTCCTTCTTGCCACCCTACCATACAGGCGAGACTTGTGCAGTGCTTGGGATATTGTTACATGCACACAGTGACCAGTCTTTGCTATAAAGGCATGTAGTTTTCAAACTTGCCACTGGCCTTTTGGTGGCCTCTCTGATCAGTCTCCTCCTTGCTTGGTCATCGAGTTTGGAGCGATGGCCTGATCTAGGCAATGTCTTGGTGGTACCATACGCCTTCCACTTCTTAATGATTGTCTTGACTGTGCTCCAAGGGATAATCAACGCTTGTGAAATATTTTTTATACCCATCCCCTGCTCTGTTCCTTTCCACAACTTTATCCCGGAGGTCTTTTGAAAGCTCCTTGGTGCTCATGGTTGAGTCTTTGCTGTGAAATGCACTATCCAGCAGAGACAACTGACAGGAACAGCTGATTTTATTCTGAAATAATGAGAATTACTGCAATTTAACACAGGTGGAGGCCAATTAACTTGGTGTGTGATGTTGAAGGTGATTGGTCACACCTGAGCTAATTTACAATTGTTATAAGAGGAGTGGACACTTATCCAACCAAGATATTCTAGTTTTGTTTTTTAAATTAATTTTCTGAAATTTGTACAATTTGGTTTTTTTTTACTTGGAAGTTGTGGGTTACGATGTGTAAATTAAGGCAGGAAAAGTCTGATTTAAATCCAGGCGAGAAGGCAACAAAAGGGGAAAATTTTGAAAGGGGGTGCAGACTTTCTTTCGGCACTGTGTGTACACGCAGAAGATTGCCTTATTTAATGGACTGGGATCAACTGAAAGATTGAATTCTTGTGGTGTTGATGCAGCACAGGCAAAAATGGTCCAAATGGTCTCCTCCAGCATCAAATTTCCTTGCGTGTAACTTTTGAAACGCACGATACTTGTCAAGGTTTCGTTCTCATAATTATAACGTCTTGATCAATAGTCTTTTAAAACTATAGTCCATCTCTTGTGCCATACGTTTATTGAGGGCACTTGACTGTGCAGTATGTTTTACCTCCACATGTTGAAAATACCCAATTTTGTTTGCTTTGTAGTTTGAAGTTTGTCATTTATTTATTTATTTATTTTCTTGCTTGCTAACGGAGTGGTTAACAATTGCCCAACACCTTTTCTACTGTTAATCTGTTTTGAAAGTGATAGCAATTGCTTCATTCTGTCCTTTGGGCCAAACTGTCATGGGAGATTAGCCTGCGGTTTCTATTCTCTGCCTGCGGTCACATGTGATGAAGATAGCACCTATACACGCCCGACAGCGTTCCAAAGTGATGTAATGCGCAATGGCACAGCACGGTCTGCTTCGGATGGGTGATGAGAAGAGGGTCATGTTATTCGATGAGTTATCCTTTTGTACAACTGTACAAGTGTTGAAGTAAGTTAAAGACTAGTTTGTCCATTTTTGGTTATTCCTTTTGAAGATTTAGGTCTGCGATAGAATAGTGATGGATGGTTTAATGTTTGCCTTTAGTCCTGCTGTGTATTTGCTCAATGGCTCCAGTTTTCTTTCCATATTTATAAATATTCTTTGACAAAATTCCAGTCACGGAATCGTCATTTATCTATTTCAAAATATTTGTCAAGAGACAAACTGAACTCGTTTTCGTACATGTATATAATTATTTATATGTAATTATAATCACCATCAATGGGATGATTTGATTAAATGATTATTTTAATATTCATGAGTAATGGAATTGACAAGTATGGAATGTTTTACTTGGTAATTTTGGTTTGTTTGGAGAACTTTTTGAATGTTCTTTGACTTTTTCACCTTCCATTTCCCTTGAAGAAAATGCAGAAATTGTGTGAACAGCCATGTAGCCCTGAAATATTGTCCTCGAGTTCCTGTAAGGTCCTGGGTTTTGTGCGTTTTTCATAATCTCATCCTTTTTTTTTTCATGATTCGACACTGAAGTCTCAGAAATCTGCAGTTCATGGGATCACCATTTACATGGTCTCTTCGGGGAGCGCATGACGTCCTCCCTGGACAGCCGCAATGTTTACTGCAGTTCACCGACCTCGGACAACCTGGCCTTTTTGTATCTGCCACTGAACTAGTCTGTCGGAATGTTGTCACCCATCTCCTTATGGCCTTGTCTGTTGGCGCTGTTCTCGCATCACGTGATACAAAACGTAAACTGTTTACCTGGTGGAGGTATGCCCCCCCCCCCCACTGAGTGCTGTTCTCCTATGAATACTATAGTAGTTATGGTTATTTAATGTGTGTGTTGTGGGCCTATACTTAACACCTCAAGAAGTTTTCTGTGATCATCATTTTGGTCTTCAATGTGATACAATGACCATTCCATTGTTTGTTTGTTTGTTTGTTTGTTTGTTAATCATTCAGTGTAGCTTGTGCTAATTTCCCTAATGACCCTCAATTCTGCACCCCCATCCAAGCTTCAATCAGGGAGGCCGCACACCTACGCTCACCCCCTCTTGCTGCCCTTGTGTACATATGCATGTAGTTAAGTTTGAGCTCACGGCTGCGCATTCCGTTCATCTTCTGAAAATCCCCATTTTGTTCAAAGGTTGAAGTGCATGCTTCCCTGTGCACCAATTTTGAAGTTAACAAAGTCAAACTTTCATATCATTAACAAAAATTAAAAGTCAAAATGTTGGCATGACGATAACCAGCCCACACCTCTGTGATCATGGAGAATGTCCCGTCCCGACGTCAAATTTCACCCGGCATGCACGCTGGCGGTACCATAAAAAAAAACAAAATAATCCCATTTGTTCATGTTCTTCCTGATTCAGCTTTGAGCTCATTGTACGTACCGACGTGATTTGTAGAGACCACATGTGGCATTTGTACGAAGGATGTATTCTGGAATGAGAGAACATGGAAACCTGGAAAAGGGTGTGCTCTGCTTGGTGCGTGTGGAAGAACAACCACAGCTCAGAATGCTGTATCTGTTCTCGTGAAACCTTCCCAAATTCTACAGTTAACTCTTTTGTTTGGACAAAACACATTGAGATCCAAGCTATTCATGGGTGGTGGGGATTTTTAACCGTGTGGTGGCTGCTCCAAGCTTTTTGTATGGTGGTGAGAACAGAGTACTATTGCTGCAAGTCTCTCCGATGACCCAAGCCTGTACTGGCCTCCTTGCATTGGCACCACCATAGCTTGAAGTGAGGATCCAAGATGCTAGCTGTGAGGAAGGTATCCTTGTTCTCATAGGCACACGGCCTCTTATTTTGTGAATCCTGAGGGCAACGACTAACTTGTAGTTGTAGTGACTCGACTAGACATATAACTTCCAGTTGACATAAATTGACTCATTTGATGGACAACAAAATTGAATGATAGTGTTTTGGCCCTCCACCAAATCTGTAGTCGTAAAAGGAGAAAGGTTGTGAGTCACGTCCTGCAGAATGTTCCACTCGTACTTGAGATGCTGCCAATCGAGCTGTTCCCTTTTCTCTTGTGAAATGGTTAATGAGAGGGCGGACACTCTGGACTTCGATCAGAACACCTGTCAGTGGTTTCAGCTCAGTGCAGTTTCTGCTCGTACAGACTGGCACCGCGGCACGTATACAAAATGATGCGACCTGTCTTTGCCAACAGTTTGTTGATTGCCCGAACCTCCTTTTAAACCATCAATCATCACCAGTTGAAAGTTGGGTGCAAAGCAAGGATCATGTTGTGAGGGAGTAATGTCAGACTATCGCTCGTAACCCACCGTGTCAAGACCGTTTCCTCCATCGGCGTGACATTCTGTCTGTCCGAACCACGATCGCGACCAGTCTTTGAAGCATGGAAAGGAAAATCCTCTGATCATCTTTGCTCATCTTGCCAACGGCTGCCTCAAAGCGAGCAACTGTTTCGTCGTACTGTTAAGTCATCCTCTCCGCTGTACGCAGACCATGGGAATGATTGCATGCAAACAAAATGGTCTGAAGAGTCCAGAGAATGTTTCACTTTTGTTGTGGGATTGTGATGGAACAACGTCAAAATATGTCATGATGGTAATCTTTAAGAGGATTGTGACGTCATAATGTGGTGTCATTCCTCCCTTGCTTGGTTGTTGTTGTTTTTTTTGGAGATTTCGTCCCTCTTTTTACATTTTTCTTAAAATGTTTTTTCTTCTTCTTTATTTTGAAATTGTATTTAAAAAAAAAAAAAATAAATAAACTTTACATAAATGTAATAACCCAGGAAGAGGGATTTAATTTTACAAAACAACAAATACAGTCACTCGTGTTCAAAAATGTACAGTTTACCTATTGTGTTGAGGATATTGATTGCTCATACCTTTTGGATTAAATAAATAGTATTACAGGATTGTGCAGCGGGAGCGCACTTACTTTTGAGCTCTCGGGTCTGGGTAAAATTTACAGCCCCACTCTAAACAAATTGATGCTTGTGCTTCAGCTATCTCTCTCATCGAGTACCATAGAGTTGGGTTTGGTGAAGTGGGTCATCTTTTTCAACTTGCTCCTAATTGCTGTTAGAAAATTCTCGCTGGAGCCAAGTCCGTTTGTAACTCTATTTTAACACAACGCCGAGGCTCCAGAAACTTTTGGAGAGTTCCTAACGTTGTCCTCGATCGCCAGTCAGTGCCCTTTTTAAATGGTCCCGAAGTGTTTTCCTCCCCCATTGATGAAGCAGAGATCTTTGCTGAGCGTTTCACGACAAACTTCACACTCGATGACCCAAATCGATTGCTGCCGACTTGTCCCTCCCATGTGGACATCAATATATCCTCTGTCATTATCACTCTTCAGAGTTGGGAAAGTCATCCAAGGCCTGGACATTTCAAAAGCTACTGAACCAGATCATGTCCCTTCAATTGGCCTGAAGATGTGCTTGCCAGAATTGTCCCCGATTCTCTCAAAACTGTATAACCTATACCTATCAAAGTCTGTTTGCCCACCTTGCTGGAAGTTGGCTTCGGTTGTACCTGCATTTAAAAATGCAGGCTCTGGGGAGAAATCTGATCCATTCAACTATCAGCCGTTCAGCCTCCTTCCCATTATGAGCGAAGCATTTGAATGCCTTATCAATCAGCAGCTTATGACCTTCCTTGAAGACCGCCATGTTCTTCATGCACTATGTGAGGACAGATGATTTCCCCTGACAGAAATCCATCTGCCAAGCACCCTCTCCTCGTATGACCTGCTGACCGAGCAGTTTGCCAGAGTGTAGCCGTGGCCGTGTACAGGTACTTGCTTGGAGCCAGAAGAGAGAGGGTTGGATTCCAGTGTGGGGACCAGTGCACTAGGCACCACTCTAAAGAGCGTGGTCATGCCAGGGGGCAAAGGTGGTACTACAGTGAACGCCCCAACACTTGTTGCAGTGGAAAACACACACACACACGCACACGCACACACGCACACCTCCACTCACTACCTCCCCCCACTTTTTTTTTCTCACATTTTCTTACTCCACACTCGATCACTCATCTCTCCATCAACTCCCCTCAATCCCTCGACGCTCGTTTACCCCTCCCCACCTTCTTTTGTGCCATTCCTCCCTGTTCTCATTGATACAGTTAAGTGGTGCTTATTTACAGATCAAAAAAAGTAAAAACTCTTTTCAAAATGAACCCTCAGCATGGTTAATGCACATTACATTTGGTTAAGAAAATTTCTCTGTCAACTTGAAGATAGTAATGTAGGGCAGGTAGCCAAATAATTAGACCATGTTGAACTGGTTTTGCTGTTTTACAGATGAAAATCCTTACTTGGATTGTTTTTTTTCTTTTTTTCCCCCTTTTATTCTTCAGATAAAATTAAATAAATGGAAAGATTGAACATGGCATCCTTCCAACGAAATTTGCTTCATTTTGGATTTGTTTGCATGGATTGGTACCTTTTTTTTGTGACGTCACTGCATGCTCTTGTTGAGAGTTAAATGTTTGATTTGATCATCATGTGGACATTGAAAACTTTTTTTTTTTTGGATCAGCTCTGCAGTTATGATTCTGTGTTGATGAAACTGTCCTGTAATTGTTTTCCAGGTGGAACGGTGAAAGCAGTAGCTCAAGAACATGGATAACACTGCGTGTAAGTGTCATCTTGAGGGCATTTGTTTGTACATGTGATGATTTATTTTATACTCGGAAACCCTGACCTTGTCCTCTCTAATATTGCATCATCCTTCCCCCATTTTCTACTGTTGAAGCATGTGTTGTAATTTTTATGGCAGAATTTATCGGTTGTGATTGAGCACTGGCCTATGTGGTGGAAGACTTTTTTTTTTTCTTAAGTCCTTGGTTGTGATGACAGCACAAGGAAAAGTGAATGGGAATCTTTGGAATCTGAGATTTAGGATTCATGGAAATCAGATTTACTGAATTAAACTAACTATGGCTGCAACGAGATAATGATACTAACCACGGCCGCCACAAGCTAATTACACTAACCACGGCCACCACTAGCTAATTTTACGAACAGGTAGGTAATGGTAACTAAGAACCAGACTTCTGTCATCCATGGATATTTCTCGTGTTCCTTTGTTCTCGTGAGTCTGATTTTCATTCAGGACATGATAATGTTGGTTAACCATTATGAAATTTCCACCTTTTCATCCAAATGCTGAGAATTGTGTTTAAAGGATGATTTGAATTGCATTTTGTGCTTGCAACGACACGTTCAAATTGCCTGGCGAGCCAGACTGATCTCGCACACGCACACACACACACGCACACTCATTTAGCATTCATACATCATTTTGAAAGTCCTGTGTTATTAGGACCAAAGTTTTTTTTTTTTTTTTTTTTTTTTTTTTTTTTAATGTATGTTGTCCTTTAAAAATTTTTTTTTTATTTTATATAAGAGATAAAAGCAATTTATTTTGTGCAAAAGGAAAAGTGGGGTGGAGGATGGGAGTCAGGGAAGGGAGAGAAGGAGAGCTTTGAGAAACAGGATAATGGAAAAGAACTGGAATAATAGAGGGAGGTGAAGGAGTCGTCGGTTATTTCAGGATCTGACCTTTGTGTTGGCCGGAGATGCAAGGCATGAAGCTTGTTATCCATACGTACACAGATACTCGTGCAGGCTGGTTCTGTCGAGCACTTCTCTCGTCTTTTGTCTTTATTCTGTCTCATCATCACTCCTACATGTCCACCTTCCCCCGTATAGCTGACCGTAGGACAGAGTTATCAGCACTGCCTCCACGGAGCAATGCTCTCTATTAGGTACAACTATTTCTGCCAACTCCGTGCTGAACGAATCGGGCCCAAGCATCTCGATGGCGATGGAGAGGGGGGAGGCTAGCTTGAGTTGTGGGGTTTATAATCATATAATGGAGGGGAGAAAATGGGTACGCATCGCCTTGTGAGACAGACTCGTAGCTTATTGGTCCAAACTTCATCTTTCAGCGAGATCATGATCCAAACCACTCGGTTGAAATAACTCAAACCTATTTGCAAAAGAAAGAGGAGTCATTCACTGCTCAGAATTCCCCCCTCAAAGCCTAGATCTCTATATCATTGAAGCTGTGTGGGACTATTTTGACAAAGAAAAAGGAAAAAAGAATCCCAGCAACTTCGATGATCTTTGGAAGAAGCGTGGAACACCATTCCACAAGTATCCCGAGAAGAACTTCAATGGCTTTGAAGGAAGAGAGTGGACAAACTCACGATTAGTTTATCCATAGAGCATACAAAATGCAGTGTGCAGCATTAATGCTGCCGGTTCAAGTACAGGTACCTAGTTTTGAGCCATCTGTGCTTGCGCTCCAACAAGACTGATGCAGTGAAAGTGAAATACTGTCGTACCCCGCGTATTTGCGGGTCATAAAGTGTGACCACCACCTACATCCGCGCTTTTCGTATTCGTGTGTTCAGGACTGGTCTGCTATATACACCTGAGAAATTGGAAATCAGCCAACATCACAGTTGATGCGGTAAAAGGTGCAAAAACGGATCCCCTTAACCACAGCCCAATTTGCTTGCTGTACTTCCAATCATCAGCAAGGTCATGGAATCAATCATCACAGTTGACAAATCATTCCTTTTCTCCAACGGCCTCATCTCTGATCATCAATTCGGATTCACACATGGTCACTCCACCTTGGACATGCAGCTTCTACTCTCCCAACAATGGTGGAGGCCCTCAATATCAGACGTGAGATCATGGCCGTCTCTCTGAACATGTCTCGAGCTTTTGATACAGTCTGGCATTCTGCCTTGCTCTCCAAAATGTCTGCCTATGAAATCCACCGCCAACTCCACTCTCGTAGACAACATGTGGCTCTCAACGGAACCCTTTCATCTCCTCTCCCTGTCAAGGCTGGAGGACCAACACAGTGTTCTAGGCCCCCATATTATTCCTAATCTTCATCAATGATCTCACTGACTCACTGAAAAATCCTCTTTCTCTCTTTGCTGATGACTCCATCCTCTGCTGTGACATCTCTCATCCTTCTGACAGACAGACAGACAGCAGCGTCTCCCCTATCCTCAGACCTTTTCAAAATCACAAACTGGTAAAACACAACTTTGTTTACCAATTCTGTTTACCAAAAACAAAACAAAACCAATGCTCCGACATTTGTGGCATTTATCGGGAACGTATCCCCCGTGAGTAGCAGGGTCTGTGTCAGTATTGAAGTTTGTTCGAGCAAGTAACGTGACACCATTTGTTTAACGATTTAAACACTTTCAAGGCATGAACAAATTAAACATCTATTTACCGGTGAACAGTTCATTTTGTTTGTTTTATTTTTGATTAACTTAATTTTTTTTATTTCTTTTTTTTAATATCTCCCCTTTTACTCTCCCTTTGATCACTTTTGACATGCTTGCTTTATCCAGAACACCAAAGTTGGTTAAACCTTTGTAATTTAGTTCAATGTTTCTTGTATCCGCTGTTCTTTGACAGTTGAAGAGGAGCATGATTCCAAGAATGAGCCAACACAATATGAAGCCATCCGGACCTCTTCCAGCGAACATTTGGAAGGGAATACCAATGAAAATGGAGATGAAGAAAATGAAAAGATTGAAATTCCCAATGTGGATAAGGTTGTCCGGAGGGAGATGGGGAACTGAAAACGGGCCGACCTCGATGCTCACGTGCACTTGTTACTTTTTTATGCTTGCTTATTCAAAGTGTTTTTCCCCTGTTTTATTTTTTTTTTTAATACAGCCTGGATTTAGCTTCAGGAAGCTGTGGGCTTTCACAGGACCTGGCTTTCTCATGAGCATTGCTTACCTGGACCCGGGGAACATCGAGTCTGACCTGCAGTCAGGAGCCTTGGCTGGTTTTAAGGTGAGCATATCTCGTGGTTTTAAGGTCATTTCGTGCTGTTTATAAGCAATCTTCAAGCCCATTACTCACCCTGATGATGTGTCTCAGATTTTTAATAGTGCCAATGTTCCAGCTTGTACAGATTAAAGGACGTGAACAACCACCCTACGAGTTCCTAGCACAGATACGAGTATACAAAGCATTCCCTGCATCCCAACTGGCACCACTAATGAGAACCAACTGCTCTACAGTGTCTTTTCACACAGAGCCATATACTTATGTTCTTTACATTGCGAGGTGAATCAGAATATGCAAAAGTTGTATTGATCATGTAGTAATTGGTGCATTTAGGTTTCCACTGGAATTCATTCATAGTTACAGGTAATTATGTAGGTTTAGTCAATTCAATTGATGCATAACTAAAAGCGGATATATATATATATATATATATATATATATATATATGCTTTATGGAGCACAAATGTAATATAGGATGAATATCCATGTGCGAGGGGTGCCTTACGTACTTGTAGATCTGTACCATCCATCCATACTCTGTGCAGAGCGTTGGTGCTGCCGAAGCAGTCTCCTTGGCTATTGGGAACAATCCTGGATGTGTCGCCACTCCGACAAAGGATACCAGCAAGTTAGTGGTCATTTTGCCGACCTCGGAAGGATGACAGGCAGAGTCAACCCCACCTGGTATTAATTTAACAGCCGAGGGGGATTTGAACTCAGGATCCTAGGATCCCAAGCCAACCACCCTAACCATTAAGCCAACACCAGGCATAGATCTGTACCGCTTGTCTCTGTTCTGTATGGTGCAGCTTACCAACTCTTCCGAAAACACCAAGGTTCTACGTACTGGCACTTGTGCAATAGTCTTCGGGTTCCACATGCAGTGTACGTTTATCACTTGTTTGTTAAGTAAATAAAATTTGTGCTTCGTATCGTCGGCACCCGACTAACTCCAATTTTGGGGCATCATCATCATCATCATCATCATCATCATCATCATCATCAGCAGCTATTTTCAATCCACTGCCGGACGAAAGCCTCAGCGAGTTAACATGTTGCTCTGTTTCTTTCTTTGCTGTTCCAATTGACTCTCCCCCAATATTTGTCTATTTCATCCCTTCATCTTTGATGTGGCCTTCCCCTGTTCCTGTTTGCCATCCATATAATAAGTCTCCATGTTATTGATATTGTTGTCCACCTGTTACCTGACCGAATGTGTCCTGCCAATATCTATTTCCAGAGATTGATTATTTCTAAGATATCCTGAGTTTTGGTTTGTTTTCTGACTCATTTATCTGTCTTTCTATCCCTGTACGGAATAACGAACATATTTCGTTCCACATTGTATTGTCCGACTTAACTTTTTCTCCATTTTTGTTAACAGCCAGGTCTCTGCCCTGCAGACGATAATTGGAGTAATTCACTGATTGAAAACTTTCCTTTTTCAGACATGTTGGTGAGCTACCTCTCATGATGTAACTGAGTTTTCCACGTTGTCACCATCCAAGTTTGAGTCTTCTCTTTGTTTCTTGTTCTTGATTCTTTTCCTTGAGGCTAAAGCTTTGCCTTAGTTACGTGTATTCTTCTCCTTCTTCGATTTGGTTTACATTTATTATGATTTCTCCATCATGTTCAAAGGGGGTTTATTAATAAATTTGGGTAGTGAGTCATAAATAAACTGTTAACCCTTTGAACCCTGAGCTCCTTGGACTTTCAGCTCCCCCCACCCTGGGCTCCCTGGAGAAAAATCCGGCCGCTCGGGTTTATGTAGGTTTGAATGGCAGCTGGTAAAACGGCCACTAGGATTCGAATGGTTTAGTAGTTAGGAAATGCCACGAGGCCTGATTGCTTCTTCAAGTGTAAATTTTTATTTGTTGGCAATCTGCACTCATGGTATGGCTTGTCTGGTCATCAAAGGTTTTCTGTCCATCATCTCATGGGTTTGGTTATAGCCTGGTGTTGGCTTGATGGTTATGGTGGCTGTCTTGGAATCCTAGGGTCGTGAGTTTGAGCTATGATTTCTCCGGTGTGTACCCCGGTCAGAATAGGTACACCGTATCCCTGCGTGTCGTAAGAGGCGACTAAAAGGGTTGGCGTCAGGAAGGGCATCCGGCCATAAAAACATCGCCTCAAAAGGAAACCATGATGAGTACGACTGATGGGCAGGGTACAGCCCGAAGTACCCCATGGGGGTCCTCACCCCCTCTCGTTAAAACTCAAGGTGGGGAACCCGATCGAAGCAAGGGAGGAAATTTTTCCATTTATGATGACCAATCGTCTGATGCCCCACGTGGAGATCGGTTTCTGAGGTTTGGTACATGGAATGTAGGGACAATGACAGGGAGATCTGGAGAAGTGGTTGAAACATTGGTCAGAAGAAGAGTGGACATATGTTGTGTGCAGGAGACACGGTGGAAGGGAAGTGGTGTGAGAATGGTGAAGGGAAGGCAAGGACAGAAGTATAAAAGTTTATGTGACAAGGGTGCCCGGAAGGCATGCATGGTGTTGGTGTCATGTTTTCTGAGGAGTTTGTAGACAGTGTAGTGAGTGTGACTAGAGTGAGTGAAAGGTTGATGATGGTGAGAATTGTGATCGGAAATCTCTTGGTGAACATCATCTCGGGATATGCCCCGCAGGTCGGTCGAAGCGATGAAGAGAAGAACATGTTCTGGTGTGCGATGGAGAAGTTGATGGAAAATGTGAAAGATGAGGAAGTTGTTGTGGTTGAAGGAGACTTGAATGGACATGTGGGAAGGAGTCCAGACGGTTTTGAGGGAGTCCATGGGGGTTATGGATATGGTGTGAGAAATGGAGAAGGTGAAAGGATCTTGGAGTTTGCTGATGGAGCTGATTTGTTGATTTGTAATACTCAATTCCAGAAATCGGATAATAAGCTTATTACATACACGTCACGTGGGTTGACGACAACCATTGACTACCTGATGGTGCGTCAGCGAGATAGGGGAAACCTCTGGTACACAAAGGTGATTCCAGGGGAGGGGACTGTTTCGCAGCACCACCTGGTTGTCTGTGATATAAGGGTGAAAGATGCAAGGAGAATTCAGCGAGTGAAGTACCAACCGAGGATGAAGGTGTGGAGGTTGAAAGAGGTGACAGTGAAGGAAGCATTAAGAGAGAGGCTGAGTATGGTTGAGGATGATGTGGTTGGATGTCAATGAAAGATAGTCTATTGGGAGCCGTTGGTGAGGTATGTGGATGGACAAAAGGACCACGGAGGCACTCGGAAAACATGGTGGTGGGATGATGAAGTTGGAAAGACGATTGAAGAGAAGAGGAAGAAGTTCAAGGAATGGCAAAAGGCGAAGGATACGGTGGAAGAAGAGGCAATGCATGAAAGCTATAAGGAAGCCAAGAAGGCTGCAAAGAAAGAGGTTGCAAAGGCGCAGGAGGCCCATAGGAAAATGTTCGGAGAACGCTTGGATTCGGAGGAGGGTAAGAGAGCGGTATTCAGGATCGCAAAACAGATAGCGAGAGAGATTTGATGTGACGGGGGTGAGTTGTTTGAAGGATGAAGTGGGACAAATCGTTGTGGATTCAGATGGAATTAAAGGAAGATGGAAGAGATATATGGAAAGGCTGTTGAATGTAGAAAATGAATGGGATAGAAACATCGAGAGTAACCCGGTTTTAGGACCAGCAGAGAAGATAACTGAGAAGGAAGTTGAGGAAGCTATGAGAGCAATGAAGAGTAGAAAAGCAGGAGGGCCGACAGGAGTTGTGGGAGATATGTTGAAGGCAGCGGGAAGTTGGGGCGTGAAGAGAATGACAGATCTGTAATCTGGTGGTGAAAGAAGGCCGCATTCCAATGGATTGGGAACTGAGTACCCTCGTCCCTCTGTACAAGGGGAAAGGTGACCCTCTGGACTGTGGCTCCTATAGAGCAATAAAGTTATTGGAGCATGGAATGAAGGTATTGGAGAAGAGGATAAGGAAGAAGGTAAAGATTGACGAAATGCAGTTTGGATTTATGCCAGGAAGAGGAACGACAGATGCAATTTTTATTGTAAGGCAGTTGCAGGAGAAGTACATGGAGAAGAGGAAGAAGTTGCTTTTGGGTTTGTTGATCTGGAGAAAGCATTTGATAGGGTCCCACGCGAAGTAATGACATGGGCATTGAGGAAGTTAGAAGTGGAGGAATGGTTGATCAGAGTAGTGATGGCCATGTACGAGAGAGCACGCACAGCTATAAGGACGAAGGACGGGAACAGTGGTGAGTTTGAGATGAGGGTCGGAGTGCACCAGGGGTCGGTACTAAGTCCACTTCTATTTGTAGTTGTGATGGAGGTGCTGGCTCGGAGGGTAAAGGAGGGTTTACCGTGGGAGCTGCTGTATGCAGATGATCTGGTGTTGATTGCAGAGAGTATGGATGGACTGAAGGAGAAGATGAACAAGTGGAAGGAATGTATGGAGGCAAAAGGTTTGAAGGTGAATATCGGAAAGACGAAGGTGATGGCAAGTGGTAAAGCATGTGGCGAGGTGGAAAGGACTGGGAAGTGGCCGTGTGCTGTGTGCAGGAAGGGTGTCGGAGTGAACTCCATTCAGTGTACAATGTGTGCTGAATGGGTTCATCGAAAATGTAGTGGGGTGAGAGGGTCATTAACCAGTGTGGCAGCTACATTCAAGTGTAAGGTGTGCATCGAGGGAGCAGCAGATGAAGGAATTGTTGAGTTGGATCTTGGAGATGGTGTGAAGCTGGAAGGTGTGAAAACATTTTGCTATCTCGGAGACATGCTGAATGGAGAAGGTGGATCAGACTCTTCGACGGTTGCTAGAGTGAGATGTGCATGGAAGAAGTTTCGGGAACTGAGTGGCGTGCTGACGAAGAGGGGAGTGTCGTTGAAGCTGAAGGGAAAGGTGTATGCTACATATGTGAGGAGTACGATGATTTATGGGAGTGAGACATGGGTACTGAACATGGAGCAGCAACAAAGGCTGGAAAGGGTGGAAATGCGAATGGTTCGGTGGATGTGTGGAGTATCGTTGAGAGAGAGGAAGACAAATGATGACTTGCGGAAGATGATGGGAATAGAGTCTGTGATGGAGGTTGTGAAGAGAAACAGGTTGAGATGGTTGGGTCATGTGTTGAGGAAGGATGAAAGTGACTGGGTGAGAGGAGTGTTGGAAATGAGTGTAGTGGGAAGTAGAGGACGGGGAAGACCGAGAAAAACTTGGCTAAATGTGGTGGAAGAGGAAATGTGGGCAAGGGGATGACGAAGGGGAGATGCAGAAAACAGGGTAAAGTGGAGAAGATTGTCATGGGGCTCGCAAGGCTAACCCCCGCTTTAGTGGGGAAAATGGTGTGTGTGTGTGTGTGTGTGTGTGTGTGTGTGTGTGTGTGTGTGTGTGTGTGTGTGTGTGTGTGTGTGTGTGTGTGTGTGTGTGTGTGTGTGTGTGTGTGTGAGCCCCGTTGGCCACTGAATTAACACCGGGGGGTTGACTCAGCCTATCATCCTTCTGAGGTCGACAAAATGAGTACCAGTTGTACTGGTCCCGGTGTATGCCCCGGTTAGAATAGGTGTACCATATCCCTGTGTGTCGTAAGAGGTGACTCGGATTGGCGTCAGGAAGGCATCCAGCCATAAAAACATCGCCTCAAGAAGGGAACCATGATTGCATGGACCCACAAAAAGCTAACCCCTGCTCAGCAGGGAAAAATGGCTGTAATAAGGTCTCATGGGTTTGATTGTTTGTGATGAGAGCTGTCTCTCTCAGATTTTTGCAACTTCTGTGGTTCTCAAATGGTCTCTGCCTCTGTGGCTGTTCCTGTTGCTTCTGTTTGCTCTTTATCCTTATTGGGCCATTCCACCTGAGATGGTTGCACCTTTCCGATTGCCTGTTTCACCTGGGATGTTTGCACCTTAGATTTGCGGCAGGTATGGTACAAGTACTTGTGCTGCCTAATTTACTTTTCCTGTTCTCATTTGGCGTCGACTGCCATCTTGCCTGCTCATGGGTGGATGGAGTTAGGAGGTTTGTGTTAGCTGCTAATTGTGGCTCTGTGCTAAAGGTGTTTGGCATGCTTTTATTACCCCATGCACGCAAAGCGAAAAGCGGGGGTTAAGCAATTGCTTCGTGTCCATCTGCTTTCCTGTCTACAAACGTTTGTTTATGATCGAGGAACAACTTATCTATCTATATATTACTAAAACTCTCATCTTGTATGTATGTATGTATGTATGTATGTTCCCAAAATACAGGCAAAACGATACATGATAGCGCAAAAATTTTTTGGCCCACCTTACCCACCATTCGCCTGCGGTGTGCAGTACCAAGTTTCGTTCAAATCGGACAACGAAAAAATTATTAAAAAATCAATTCCCGATTCAGTCAAGTCCTCTTCGGGAGAATTTGATCAATGGAAACAACCTCAGCGATATAGTTCGCTGGAGATATCTTTCTTTCTTTTTTTTTTTTTTTTCTTGAAATGATTTTTTTCATCAACCGCTGTCACAACGGGACCCCAATGGGTTCACGGGTCGTATTGTTTAAAATAAATGTTATATTTTGAACGCCAATCAGAAAACAAACCTGCCGTTTTGCAGTAATTAACCTCCGCCATCTTCGAAGATGGATGGAGGTTACTGTTTTCACCCCTTTCTGCTTGTTTGTGAACAGTATTACGGAAAAACTCCTCGACGGATTTCCACGAAACTTGGTGGGGGGGGGGTTAGGTATGGTCCAAGGATCATGCCATTAAATTTTGGACTTGGATTTTGTTCAAAAAAAAAAAAAAATTGTTATAGGAAAAAAAACTTTTTTTTTTGCATTTCTTCATGTTTTAAGTGATTTCCAACCTCCCCCCCCAATTTCCCCCCCCCCCCCCAAAAAATAGAGAATTTTTTTTTTGCATTTCTACGTTTTAAGTGATTTCCAACCCCGCCCCCCCCCCCAAAAAAAAAAAAGAAGAGAAAATATTTTTTTTTTTTTGCATTTCTACATGTTTTAAGTGATTTCCAACCCCCCAAAAAAGTGTTACCCCCCAAAAAATAATTGTTAGAGGGAAATTTTTTTTTTTGCATTTATACATATTTTAAGTGATTTCCAACCCCCCCAAAAAAAATTGTTTGAGAAAATTGTTTTTTGCATTTTTACATGTTTTAAGTGATTTCCAACCCCCCCAAAAAAATTGTTACCCTCCCCCCCCAAAAAGAACTTTTTTGCATTTCTACATGTTTTTAGTGATTTCCAACCCCCCAAAAAATTTAGAGAAAAAAATTTTTGCAACTTTTTTTCAACAAAATTGATTTTTTTTTTTTTTTTTTTTTTTTTTTTTTTGCATTTCTACATGTTTTAAGTGATTTCCAACCGACCCCCAAAAAATTTTTTTGCAACTTTTTTTTCAACAAAATTTCGATTTCTACATGTTTTAAGTGATTTCCAACCCCCCCCCCCAAAAAAAAATGTTGGAGAAAAGAACTATAACTGTCAGCACTGTTGACATCATATTTAATGAATAAGATATAAGGTTCACTTGAGTGACCCAGCAGTATTGGCGGCGGAGGTTTTGCACTCTCCCAAGTGCTCCCCCTCTAGTTTGTGTCTGGATTTGTCCCGATCACACGCGGGCAGAGAGAAGCGAGATAATTTATTTACTCTGTCTGCCTGTCTGGCAGTCAAACAAAATTGAAAATAATTCCAAACAGGAAACTTACTGTTTTTAAGGATGTCATAAAGGACACAAACAACAGGCATGAAGAACTTGTATAACGCGTTAGATTGGGTGATTTAATGGACACTATTCTGGAATTAATTTATTATACGACTTTTAAAATCTTTATTTTATTTAAATTGAATTGCATACAATACTTGAACACTGCAGAACACAAATCCACCTTCGTTGCACTTCCGAGAACCTCCAGTTTTGCAGTACTTGGACACGTTAAATAAGGCCGGTGTACAAGACTTTCACTTGTGCTGTTTCAAAAAAGTTTTTTTTTTTTTTTTAAACTATATTTGAAATCATTATTTTATTTAAATTGAAGTATATACTTGAACACTGCAGAGTATCATGTTCTATGAACTCGTGTTCCTCATGTCATTGAGCAAACTGTTCTCAAACCCATGGACCATGTGAACTTGTGTGCATTGTCCTCTGTAAAAGCTGGTGGGTTTAATCCACCGACTGAGCAGGACATTGCCAGCTATTTTAGCTTGAGTTTCAAAATATTTTCCAGTTGAAAAAGATCGCTTTTGCAATTTATATGTTTGGTAACAAAAAAAATGGTTAATGCACTGATTTTGTGAACATTCACGTGATCATTTGAACCCGTTGGGGAGTCATGGGACATTGTCACTTTGTTGATGACCACGTGCTCGAGGGATGCTGCCATTATGAACAGGCCATCGATTGGTGTAATATTTTTGCAATACTCTTTTCGCTTGCAGTAAACCTGTCTTAAATTGCTTAAATTTCCATCATATTGAAAGTGATACAAAGGTTTTTGGTGTTCTGCCAGACTCAAAATGCTTTTTCATAGCCGTTTGAGAGCAGTAATTTACTGTACAAGTTGATTATTATGACCTCCGCCACTGAAGGTGAAGGAGGTTATGTTTTCACCCCTCTGTCTGATCAACGATGGCCAGATTTCTAAACTCCTCAATTTTCATCCAATTGACTTGAAATTTGAAGAGGATTTATATTTCAGGTCACTGAATTCAACCTGCCAAATATTTTTGAGGTCAACATGGACCAAAAGCTCAACATGGGCCCAACGTCAACAACCAAGGTGGTATTTCTAAACTCACTTTTCATCCAATTGACTTGAAATTTAAAGAGGAGTTGCATATTTGGTCATTGAATTCAACCACCAATTATTTTTGAAGTCAAATTTGTTTTATGAATTTTGCAAGTATTGTGCTCTGCACGATGTCTTGTTTGTTTTTTTGTATATATTGTCAAGGCTCATAAGAGAGCTAATGCACAACAAAGGGAGGGGAGGGGGGGGCAGGAGATAAGATGGGCGGGAGAGGGAAGGGTAAAACATTGGGGAGCAGAGACATTAGGAGATCTGTGGGAGAGATGGGGCGGGGAACACGGGGTATACAAGATAGACACTGCAGGGACTTTCAGGACTTTACATGACAGAGAACTTTTGGGAAGGAAGGTAGGGAATTTGAAGGAGGTGGGTTTGGCGTGGATTAGCGAAGCTAAGCGATGGTGGTGAACAGCTGTTTTGAAGGTCTGGAGGGAAGAATGGGGTTAAAGAAAGTGGGAGTTTATTCCAAAGGTGGGGGAAAAGAGGAATGAAAGAGTGAAGGTGAGCAGTGATTCGTGATTTTGGCAGTTTCACCAGAGGGGGGTTGTTGGCGGACCTTGAGCGCCCTGCGGAAAGATGGGGGGGGGCATGTCGCAGACAGAGCAGGGGCGGGGGGGGTGGCGGGGCGGGGCGAGACCGGAGACGAGATTGTGGAAGACAGAAAGACCACCGACCTGCCTGTGGTGAGAGAGTGAGAGGCCCAAAGACTCAGCCCCATCACGGTAGATACCAATGATCCTAAATGCCTTGGTTGCCACAGCGTGAAGCCGAGAAAGGTGAGAGGCAGGAGCACCAGCCCAGAGGGGAGTACAGTACTCCATCAGGCTGCAGACGAAAGCTTTGTATATGGTCAGGAGCTCAGGTGGGCCGAGGAAGGACTTTGCACAACGCACGATGCCTAGTCGGCGACTGGCTTTGGAGACGAAGTTGGAAATGTGGCTTTCCCAGGAAAGGTCATGGCAGACAGTGAGACCCAGAAGCTTGAATAAAAGGTCTTCTTTCAGAGGATTGTTGAGAAAGTAGATGGGTGGAGGGTGGAGGGTGGGGGGTGTTGGTTCCAATCTGTCCTTTCGGAGAGATGTTGTGAGAATGTAAGTTTTGTCAGGATTGAAAGACATGTTCCACGTGTTGGACCAGTTTGTGATTTTTATCCAGATCTTCAGGAAGTGAAGAAGCTCCTGCTTGCTGGTCTGAGGGATGACAGATGGTACGGCAGAGGGTGGAGTCATCAGCAAAGAGATAAAGAGTATTTTCCAGACAGTCGGAGGGAACATTGATGAAAACCAGAAAAACAGGGCCCAGAACGTTGCCTTGAGGAACTCCAGCCTGGACCGGAAGAGGGAATGAAAGAACTCCATTTAGGGCCACACGTTGACTGTGACAGGAGAGGAAGTCTGCGAGCCATGAGTGGAGATGGCCTTGGATACCATAGGAAGAGTTTGGTGGGTCGGGCAGGGTGCCAGACCGTGTCAAAAGCATGCGATATGTCAAGGGATATGGCTCTGATTTCATGTCTGGCATTGAGTACCTTCATCCAATTTTAGGAGAGCAGAAGCAGCATGTCCAAGGTCGAGTGACCTGGGCTGAGACCAAATTGATGATCGGAGCCATTGGAGTAGAGGAAGGATTTAATGTCTGAAGCGATGATGGATTCCATAATCTTGCTGATGATTGGGAGAAGGCTGATTGGTCTTTAATTGCAGGGATCAGTTTTTGCACATTTTTTATGCAGGGCAGTGATGTTTGTTGATTTCCAAGCAGATGGCAGAGGAACTTGGGCAAATGAGAATGTGAATAGAACAGAGAGAGGGTGAACAAGAGCAGAGGAGCAGGTTTTTAGGACACGTGGGCTGATGCCGTCTGGACCGGTTGCAGAATCTGAGTCGAGGTTTGACAGCAATCTCTCCACCTTGTCAGGAGAAAAGGACACAGAGTCCAGGGACAGCTGGGTGCGACTGGGTAAGGTAGGTCCAGAAAGCAATGGGTTTCGGACACAAGATTTGTTTGTTTGTGTGGAGGATATCTCGATAAGTTGTGGATGGATCCAAATGAAATTTGGTGGACAGGTTCGGTGTGTCAAGGACGAACTGCTTATATTTTGGTGAAGATCTGGATCCGGATTGAACTACTAGAATTTTTGAAGTGATTCTTCACCATTGAGAGATAGGGCCAAAAATGATTTGTGGCATGATATCTCAAAAAGTTGTGGACTGATTCGGATAAAATTTGGTGGACAGTTGGGTGTGTGACGAAGAAATGATTCGATTTTGGTGAAGCTCCAAATCTGGATCTGGATATGAGAATTATTTAATTCTCAAAGTGATTCTTCACCATTGAGAGATCGGACCAAAAACTATATCATACTGTGCAGCATGATATTTCAAAAAATGTATTGGGCCCGATATGTTCTCGTGGATCAGGCATTAAGTGGCGGAGGTATGCGCTCCACCGAGTGTCCTTTTAGTTTGGTATAGAAATATTTTGCCTTGTTTGCATTGCCGTGTTTCATCCCAAGGGGCAGAGATGTTCTGAGCTGTCAGCAGAACTCACCATTTTTCCTACCAAGCAGACTGGGGCAATGCGAATACATAACCATATAATATGTATGCCAAGCCATTGCAGACCCGTTTCCAGCGATGGCATCTAGATTTTTGTCATAGTACTGGCTATTTTTGGTGCTATCCCACTTTTCATATCTCTACATTGTTTCACAGAACGATGCAGGCCATTGGATAACAGCTGCACTGAAATGTGCCTGGACACCTTCTCATTATTTTAACGATATGTTATTTCAGTCTGTCTTGTTTTCTGCCCAAAGCACCAGCAACTCTTCAATTGCCAAAGAAAGAAAATATCAAGATGACATAGTGCTCGACATTTACTGCTTTCCACCATTTTACATTGTATGCCTTGCTGTTTTCCAGCTACTATGGGTGCTATTGATTTCAACCATACTGGGATTGTTGCTACAACGATTAGCAGTGCGACTGAGTGTTGTTACAGGCCTGCACCTTGCAGAAGTTTGCAACCACAATTACTCAAAGGTATGAATCAAAAAAAGTGAGTCAAAATATCCGTTTGTCATCAAGTGACATTTTGCTGGTAATTATTTAAATATTAATATTGAAGAATTTATGAATTTTAAAAGCAAATGCATCTAAATAAAAATAGGACCACTGGGCCTGAAGCTTATCTGGGTCCTGGCCTAATGTTGGAACCCAAATTTGGTAGTATCTTGACTGGTGGTTCTGGAGAGGAAGGTTTTTGAAGAACTTTGCTAAGTTGGCCATTTTGACTGACTTAAGGTCATGTGACCAGAACGAGCTGCGCAATCCCCGTTACCAGTCAGGAGAGGAACGTTGCTGCCAAATTTCAGCCGGATCAGCCCAGCGGTTTAGCACTCGTCGAAATAGGAGATGGACGGATGGACGGATGGTGTTCGATGACAATACCTGATCTGTTATTTAAATTCCAGATAAGCTAATAAGATCCAGTGTTTGTCTGTCAGTTTTGCATCTCCTCCCAAACCACTGGTTGCAAAAGTTGAAATTTTATTAAATTAATTGCCAAGGACTTGTGCAGTGCAAAGTCAAAAAAAAAAATGATTTGGACAAAAACATTTTCATTATTATTGACATTGATAAATCGCCATACAAAGTATGTGCGAACTATGCGAGATGCTGCTGATTGGCTGAGCGAGGCTCGGTGCACTGTCATTGCTCCAGGAAAGTGACCGATACACAATTAACGTACCTATTTTCCTTGTTCGAAGAATTTCAAAGCCACCCAATGCTCGTCTGTTTATACATTTATCGTTTTTAAAAGACTAGTCTAATAATATTTTTTATAAAGTATTGCAGTGAAGTCTGATCCAAATAATTTTAAAGCAATATATGTATTTGTATATTGTAATCAGTAAAAAATAGTGTGGTAGATAAAAACATAAGAAAGGAAAAAACTTTAACGTTGATGTGCTACAAAAAAGTTAAGTTCAAAACAGGTCAGAAGTTTTAAAAAATTGAAATTATATTTTAATTTCAACTTCACTACATCAATAATATACCCCAAAGGAACCTCCATGCCAAATATCAGCATCCTAGTACATATTAAATGAATGGCAAGCTTCTAAATAACTTGCACCAAAAACTTTAACATTTTCACGCTCATGCTGATGCTGACGCTCACGCCGGGGGTATCGCTATAGCTCTCTGTTCTTCGAACAGGCAAGCTAATAAATAAATTAGAGCTACTAACAACACAACACAAAGTGGGCTTGGGTCCCACAGGCTTGCTTGTGCATAAATAGTCTGTGATTATTGAAGTGGGAATTAGTAGAATGTCTATTCTGCATCAGGATTCACCAAATCTGTATCACCATCAAGCGACTGCTACTAAATTGGCACCTCGAAGATCCAACTTCTGAATGTACTGAGAAAACTTGCAAATGTATTGCAGTAAACCAAGATATGTATGTGTGTGTATATATATATATATATATATATATATATATATATATATATATATATATATATATATATATATATATATATATATATATATATATATATATATATATATATATATATATATATATATATATATATATATATATATATATATATATATATATATATATATATGTGTGTATATATATATATATATATATATATATATATGTATATATATATATATATATATATATATATATATATATATGTATATATATATATGTATATATATGTATGTGTATATATATATATATATATATGTATATGTATATATATATATATATGTATATATATGTCCCAAGTTTGTTAATTGTAAATGAGGGTCCACCCATTGGTAGGGGTTGCCTAAGTTGGACAGGTGCTGTTCTTTTGTCACGGGGCAAATCTGCAAGTGCGCGTCATAACAGGTCGCGTTCGGGGCATATTGGGGCCCCATTATCCTTGGGTTTTAGGTTCTCTCTTGTGCGTTCACAGCTGTTTTGAGGCACTATTTTATAACACTAATACATGTAGTCGTTTCCTTAAAAAAAAAAAATTATACTGGTGTGAATTCACACAGGTTTTGCTGTTTGTAGGGAAAAATTAAAACTCAATCACACAGTTATTCTAGACTAATTATTTAATAATGAAGTTAGGATAACTCCACATATGTGCTCTGATGACTACCAGTGTTAGTTGAAGCTCTACTCCATAGAAGTAGAAGAATCTGGCTGTCACAAGGTATGACACAATTCATCTTGGTCGGCAGTGCCAATGTGGTCACAGTTGTATGCACTTGCTTAAGACTTTGCTTTGTGGAAAAGAACGGCTGTATTTGTAGCAGCACATCGACAGTTGTTGGTGATTGCATTATTGGGAAACATTTTATTGAATAAGGCCTTCACATGGGTTTCTGCTTCAAATGGCAGATTGTGTTCCATGATATAAACATGTAAATAGCACCAGAGCATGCCACGTTGTCCCTAAAGGTACTGCAGCAAAGAATGAATTGATGGCCTGGCACTGCTTGACCGTACATTGACACCTTTTAGATGTTCATTCCCATTGAGGTGTTTTTCTACATCTCTCTTGCCTTGGTGTTCTGCTCCAAAGCTCGTGTTCCACACGTAAATAGTTAAAACAATAACTTGTGAGCAAAACAAAAAAGTTGCATGAGGCTACCATATGAAATTTTGAAAAAAAGGGAAACACAAAAAGTACTTTTTCGTCTCATCAGAGTTCCATTTCAAAGATGTAATGTCCTACTTGTGCGGAAATATCCTAAATCGGCCCCAAACCGAAGCGATACTTACCTTGCACGATGCCTTCTTACTATCCTTGATTGCCAGTTTGATTGGATGTTGTCCATAATTTTGACTGTTCTTGCTGGAATTTAACGAATGAATTATTGAAGTGTACGTTCACCATCTCAAGATTCCTGTAAAACTCGTGCTGATTGACTGTTGCACAATGCTGACAAATTAATCGTTCTGATTGGTTATTGTGTGGTGCTTACTTTTTGCCTTTAAATGCAAGATCTGTTGGAAATCAAACGGGTTTAATAACAGCCTTGGCAGGTCAGCAGGGCGCGGAGGTGAAAACGTGGGCTAAACCTGCCAGATGCTGGTTATAGGAACTCCTCAATTCCACTCGAGATGCGTTCCCAAAAAACACAGTTAGAAAATTGTTCAGTACTTTGTCGAAGGCGTTGATTGCAAAAACGTAAATAGAATGAGTGCAAATCAAGGAATAAGTGTACTTGGGACCATTGAGATAATGGATATAGATAGATCTTTTTATATCCACGAAATGATGGATATCGATACTGTCACCACAAAATAATGGATATTGATACTGTCGCCACGAAATTATGGATATCGATACTGTCTCCACGAAATGATGGATATCGATACTGTCACCACAAAATGATGGATATTGATACTGTCGCCACAAAAAGATTGATATCGATACTGTCACCACAAAATAATGGATATTGATACTGTCGCCACGAAATGATGGATATCGATACTGCCACCACGAAATGATGGATATCGATACTGTCGCCACAAAATGATGGATATCGATACTGTCGCCACAAAATGATGGATATCGATACTGTCGCCACAAAATAATGGATATTGATACTGTCGCCACGAAATTATGGATATTGATACTGTCGCCACAAAAAGATTGATATCGATACTGTCACCACAAAATAATGGATATTGATACTGTCGCCACGAAATGATGGATATCGATACTGTCACCACAAAATGATGGATATTGATACTGTCTCCACAAAAAATTGATATCGATACTGTCACCACAAAATAATGGATATTGATACTGTCGCCACGAAATGATGGATATCGATACTGCCACCACGAAATGATGGATATCGATACTGTTGCCACAAAATGATGGATATCGATACTGTCGCCACAAAATGATGGATATCGATACTGTCGCCACAAAATGATGGATATCGATACTGTCGCCACAAAATGATGGATATCGATACTGTCGCCACAAAATGATGGATATCGATACTGTCGCCACAAAATGATGGATATCGATACTGTCGCCACAAAATTATGGATATCGATACTGTCGCCACAAAATTATGGATATCGATACTGTCGCCACAAAATTATGGATATCGATACTGTCGCCACAAAATTATGGATATCGATACTGTCGCCACAAAATGATGGATATCGATACTGTCGCCACGAAATGATGGATATCGATACTGTCGTCACGAAATGATGGATATCAATACTGTCACCACAAAATGATGGATATCGCCACTGTCGCCACGAAATGATGGATATCGATACTGTCACCACAAAATGATGGATATCGATACTGTCACCACAAAATGATGGATATCAATACTGTCACCACAAAATGATGGGCATCTACTGTCATCACCAAATGATGGATATCGATACCGTCATCACCAAATGATGGATATTGATACTGTCGCCACGAAATAATGGAGATCGATACTGTCGCCATGAAATAATGGATATCGATACTGTCGCCATGAAATAATTGATATCGATACAATGGCCATGAAATAATGGATATAGATATAATTGATATAGATAGATAACATTACTTCATTTATTACCACATGTACTGTTGTGGAAATTACTCCTTGGGGCTAACATTGCTTAGTATAGTTAAGTTATTTCCTTAGTAAGGGTCTTGCCTGGTGTTGGCTCAGTGGTTAGGGTAGCGACTTGGGATCCTAGGGTCCTGAGTTCAAGCCCCGTCGGCCGCTGAATTAATACACCAGGGGGTTGACTCAGTCTGTCATCCTTCCGAGGTCGGCAAAATGAGTACCAGTTCCAGTGTGTGTACTGGTAGAGGGTCACTGCATCAGCGACAGTCGCGCTTCAAGAAATGATAGCTACCCTGGCAGCTAAGCTGCCATACGACCACCAATAAGGGTCTTAGAGTAAGCGTGAGGAAATTAAATGTAATATTTGATATGTGTCATCTAATATATAAAGAATAAAATTTCTTTGTCCGTTTATGCATTTGGACCATGCAGCAACCAGTGCAACCAAACTCACAGGGAGAGCACCAGAGTTTGTCGACATAACCTGGAATCGTGTTCAGAACTTTCAAAAGGAGCTTTAAAAAAAAAAAAACCAACAAACCATGGCACGGATTACACTTGGTGGCTTGTTTGCCTTCCCAGCAGTAGTCAGTGCAGGAATTTTGCAATTTTGTCCGAGTGCCAGCAATAACTCTTCTACTATTTGCAAAAAAGAAAAGCACTGAAGGATCTTTAACATCTGCAACCGAATGCTAGCAGATGAGACACTTGGCTTAACGTCCATCCACGGGACAAGACAACATCCTGCCTGTGACGTCAACAGGTTTTAGTCGGGCTGAGAATCGAACTTGAACGAGAGCTCAAAGGCACACTTCATCATCCTGTCAGACTGCACCTGAAATAGCGTGGGATATACTGCACAACGTCGAGCAGAAAAATTGATTCCAGCGTCGAGTCCTCGTAATGAGGAAATATCAGGGTTTTATACTGCAAGTGAGGATACCTCATGGAGATATTAGGCCCTTGTGATATTTAAAGGGATTGATAAAGTGGAGCAAATTTTATTTCAGTTGTTGTAGTGGTCATCAGAGGTTGTGAAAACAGATTGATATAGGTGGTTGGGTGAATCCGCAGGTCAAAGTAGGATATTGCTAATTGGGTGCTATATAAAATGCATATTTTGGTTGCATAATTTATTTTGCCATTGTGATGCAACGACGTGTCTCGCACACGGCCTAGTTGGGCAGAATTGTTGATTTCCTTGTACTGTATATCCATTGTGTTTGGTGATTAAAGTTATGCTCAATTACAGGTTCCACGCATCTTGCTGTGGCTTATGGTGGAATTGGCAATCATTGGCTCTGACATGCAGGAAGTCATTGGTTCTGCAATTGCAATCCATCTCCTCTCCAACAAAACGTGAGGTTTCGGTGTTGGAATCTGGAGTATTTGTGTTGATTAATTGCAATGGATGCCAGATCAAGATGGTGTTGTGGGAATTCCTTCTCAGGACTCACCTTGCATAGTACAGCGATAGTTGTTTACCATATTAAATGGATTAGCATAAGTGTGAGTTAATTTAATTGTTGTTTGACATATGCATAGCTTTTACGTATGGAAAGATGTTGTCTACCTGCCCCAATGTTTGTGTCTAAAACTGCCATCCCTTCAAATCCCTTGATGTCCTTTCCTTTGTTATCTATCCTCTATGTCCTTTAAAGGCGACCTGTTAGGCCATTAGGCATGAGTTTGGGTAGAAAATGTTGTGGTGCCACACCAACTTTAAGGAATATCCACGTGACAGGTCGGTGGGTGGCTCCTTGACCATCAAACTGGGTTACAGACCAATAGCGGCCGAGAGGGGAGGGCTTAAATGCGTCATGGCTGAAGGTGTGAGTGGGCTCCATAAAGATGGGTGAAACCACTGCCGGGTGGGGGTGGGGAGAAGCCTTGAACCTCAGTGGTTGAGACTGGGGTTTTTCCCCCTGAACGACCCTCCCTCTCACACTGCGCTCTGCCATGCCCAACCCAGCCAGCGAGCCTCTTCGTGGGCTGGGAGCGAACTGCACAAAGTATTTTGTCTATAGCCCGATCTTACCTCATCAAAGTCCAGCAGTGTCCTACCCAGTACCACCGGGGTATTTTCTGTCTTGTCCATCCCTCGCTGTTGTCCATCTATTGTGGAACGAATGGGCCATTAAGTTAAATAAGTCAGGAACTGCCGTTCATTGGTTCAATGGGCACATATACGGTCAGGGTTAAGCGGTGTGTGTTGCTTTATTTGTATTCATGTCCCATGTCACTGATTGCATGATATAACCACTTGATCTCCAGGTGAATTTGGGTGCCTCTGATCAAGGTTTCATTTGTGCAAATCTGTTAAAGGAAAAATTGGATACAGGTGTTTAGAGCTGATAATACGGCCGTGCCATGCTCCTTGCAACGCCACTCGGTCGTTAATTGAGGTCAGACACACTAAATCGGTATGGCATATCTATTGGCTCAATTGTCCCACTCAGCATGATGTGGTCCAGGCTGACCGACTCGGTCGGTCACTACAACCTCTTTGACATGGTTCACCGGGATTCGTACCAGGCAACTGGGACCACCTGACCGGCATTCCAACCTCATGGATTATATATGGACCTTCAAGCAGATTTTGTAACCTGAATTGTTCACCGTCTGCCACATTGGAGTATTATGGTACTTATCGGGTAGATAGGTGGCAACTTTATTTTGATTAAAAGGTATTATCGTTTCCCCCTCTTACTCAAAATATCAGCTTTAGTTTTCTTCATGTGGTGGGTAGTAAGTATAGTGTACGCTTGTCAAATTTCACTTGATAAAACCCATCATTTGAAGGGTGTTTTATTTACTTGTTAATGTTAATTTCTTTCATTGTGTCTTGTGTTCTAGGATCCCTCTCTATGGTGGAGTCCTCATCACCATCACGGATACCATTGTATTTCTTTTCCTCGATAAGTACGGTATGTCAATCGATGAAAAATTAAAGTTGTCTGACACTGGAACACATGCATGCTCACATGACTGTCTAACCTAAAAAAACAGTTTTATTGTTTAAAAATTTAAAAGGCAACCAGCAAGCTCATTGTTTTTTGTTTTTGTTTATTCACGTGTGATTGTGTTGATACGATTTAACAATTACCGTATTTTCTGGTGTATAAACCACACTTGTTTTTCTTTTATCGGCAAAAAAGGTAAAAGTTGGGGTTGTGGTTAATACACGGGTAGAGAAAAAATAATTCGGTCTTAACGATCGATGCTGAATTTCAATTGTATTGCAGGTGAACGCTTTTTTTTTCGCAGTCGGAACTGCTGTTGAGCTCAATTCCGCCGTTTAAATTTTAAAAATCGGTTCAGCTTAAGAGTTTGTCCAGCGTTTTATTGATCGTATGCAGAAATGAAAAGTCACATTCCGGAAACGTCTGGGGACACCCGGAGTTTTGGTGCATGGCGTATGTCGAGCCTCGTGGCTCTGGAAACGCCAATGAACACAAAAGAAGAAGATTACCCAGTCTCGCATCAAAAGAAGAATTATTCACAACAGCTCGAGTCCAATAACGGAGCACCGACCTCAAATAAGCTTGTGTGGCAAGCTTCCTTCCTATGTCGTGTTCAAGAGGAAGACACTGCCCAAAGACAAGTTTCTAGCGGGGTCATTGTTCATGCGCAGCAGAAGGGGTGGATAGACGAGGGACTTGTAGTGGTGACTATCTTTTTACATGAACATCTGATGCAGGCAGAATTAATCCACCAAGCTTGTTCCTTACATGCTGACGCGATGCTGGGAAATGCTGGATCGCGGGGCGTGGTTTAAAACTAGGAACAACCAATCAACCCCAAGTACTTTTATATACGAGAACAGGAAATGGATTTAAAAGGAAGAAGAAGAATTTCACAAGAGCAAGGAGTCACGTGGGACGGTGAAGCTTGAAGAAGAACCAGTGGTGCTGGGTTCTTTTGGCTTCGTTTGGTTCTCTTCGTTTTCCCTCATTTCTATCAGCGGTTCCTAACTTGCCTCCCGCGGATTACTCGCATTGACCAGATGACCTTTCTTACTTCACAGGCCTTTGTATTCAACCCAAGTTTCGGGGGAACATTAGCTGTATCTCGCTGGAATCATCACAGATGAACTTTCCTATTCCCCAAACTTGGTATTTTCATTTGTTGAAAATCAACATTTCGTGACGTGTTTCCCACCGGGATTGTCGACCCGGATTCTGAGGAGCATTGGCCACATGCATGTTGGTTGAACTTTCACCATTACTCCCGTCGCTACTTTGGCTGAGCATTATGTTGACTTGGAGACTGCCGGCGTTCATCGGGAGGATGAGAAAGGTTGACCTTCCGATGATCTGCGGCTGGATCGTCAAGGTATGGGAGGAGATACCGTCAGACATCATCAAGCGAGCATTTCTGAAATTCTGCATCTCCAACAACATGGACGGCACAGAGGACGACATCATTTGGGAGGAGAAGGCTGCAAATGATGGTGACAGCAATGTGGACTTGCTCTGATTCAGACAAGGAGTTACGTGCCGTCTTCGACGAAAACATTGATGAGGATTTCCTCGGGTTCAGCTGAAAAGCTTCATCAACCCCAAACGGCCCTTTTCAGGACCACAAAGCCCCAATAAATGTGTATGATACCAGAATGAATCCCTTTTCTTCCTTTTTCTAGGAACAAAAAAAAAGAAAAAAAAATCAAAACTTCTTGGTGTCCTCTTCTCTCTCTCCAACTTTTTGAAAATGAGAATAAGACTTAGACGACATTAAGCGGACATGGGAATCAGCACGTTGATACCTCCGTCACTGTTCCGTACAAAATTAATGTACAAACGGATATATATCTGATCAGAAAATAAAATGATCAATAAATTCAATTATTTTGAGGGTGAAAAACACGGCTGCGGTTAATACACCGGAAAATACGGTACTTGTGACCTCCAGAAATCGATGTACCTTCTGTTTGTTTTTATTGCAGGCCTGCGGAAACTCGAGGCATTTTTTGGTTTTCTCATTACAACCATGGCCATAACCTTTGGCTATCAGGTTTGGGGAACTTTTTAAATTTGCTTTTTTTTGTTGTTGTTTGTTGTACTTTTTATTACATAACTGTTCCCGGAGGATTAGTTGGCTGGACATCATGATTACTTTTTGGGCAAATGCATGCATCACCTGAGTGAGAAGAGTCCCTGATTCTCTCGGTGGGAAATTTTACGTCGTATTTCAATCGGTGTTGAGCAGATAATGTAAAAGAAAAAAAGAGGATTTCTGTCCAAGCATCATCCATATTTTCAATCTATATATATATTTATTAATCTATGTCATAACGATCTCGTAATTGCACCGATGAAGAAAAGTCAAAGCGCTGCCCATTTTTCCAAGAGTAAAAACATTCTCGGTATTAGGAATGTGCTTGGACAAGTGGTGTTAAAATGAAGTGGTGATGAGAATGGTAAAGGAAGAGGGTTAATTTCATACCACGTGGGAAAGTGGTTGTGGAAGATCGATGTGAGTGGTCAAGCGTGCTGCTTGCTTTGTGGTAAACCTTTTATGCATGGAAGCAACTATTTTTTGCACCAGTTGTCGAATATTATGAAGTTATTGGTCATCCATTTAAGGGTGTGTGTGCACGTGTGCATGTGCGTCGACAAAATAAGTGGACAACGAGAGCAGCTCGAGTCACAGAATTTGGCACAGAGCTTCATGTTGGAATGTCTCGACGAGTTGAACTTTGAGTTCACAAGGGAAAATGTAAAACTCTGTCGTTGGCCGGCGAATGGCCATTGGATAATTACATGTGTGTACAAAATGAAGCTCTATTCCAAACTTTGCGATTTCTCGTTGCTCGTATTGTCGAGTTGTGCTGCTGACAAGCAGACAAATCCACAGACTTGTTGATCACAATACTCCGTGCCGAGCAGAGACAAGAAGCACATGGAAAGAATAAGCTGGCACAAAGCTCAAGTTCTTGCTCCACCATGGCTTAGTTCAACACCTTGTGTCTGAAACGTCGTGTTAAAATGTTTAAGAGACAGCCTGGTGTTGGCTCAGTGGTTAGGGTGGTGGCTTGGGATCCTAGGGTCTTGAGTTCGAGCCCCGTTGGCCTCTGAATCGACACCAAGGGGTTGACTCAGCCTGTCATCCTTCCGACGCCGGCGAAATGTGCACCAGTATACCGGTAATAGGGCCACTGCATCAACAGCATAGCCGCGCCCCGAACCAATGATGCAACCAGCACACGATGGGAACATGTTTAAGAGAAATTTTGAATGATAAACTTGAGGTATTCAGCAAATATGTTTGGAGTTCAGAAGAGCAACTCGGTATGTTGTGCTGGGTTGCTATGAAACCCGGTCCGATTTTGTTCGATGACAAAGCACTTGAACTAACTGCTCGAATAACCTGATAAAACATCCAAATTTCTCCGGATTATTTTGCGTTCAAGTCTGGAGGGGCACAGGCTACTGCACTAACGTTACACTCTTGGGGGTTGGCGGTGGCGTTTTTAGCAAAGTTTACTCGAAGAAAAATCTGGCTTTTTGGGGGGGGGACGGGGGGCCGGGGGGTTGGGTGCTATGATATATATATATCTATATATATATATATATCTCTTTTATTCTTGATCATGGATCTTCTGTTATTTGGATATCCAGATAGTTTGTACTGGATTTTAATTGGTGAGACGAGTTGATGGAGGACCTGATTCAATTTGTCAAATTTGATTTGGCAGGTTTTTGAATTATTAGAGCTTGTTGCATAATAGCTGTCAATATAATTTTTCCTCTCGTTTGTTTAAATTACAGTTTTCACCCAAATCTTTTACTTCGCGCTTGCCCAAGTTCTTGCTCCACAATGTCCCTCAATGTTGTAAAAATTTTTGCTGCCATACAAGTTGGTGGGGTTGGCAGGTTGGGGTGATGAACAAGGAGTTACGAAAGGTGTACAAAGCCCATCAATTTGGTATTTATCGCAAGGAGAAGGATAATGCAAATAAATAAGACTGAGCGTACAACGTGATGGTGACGTTTCAGTAACAGCATGACGTTTGGACCATGACGTCGTCATTGACGACACCTGTTGTGCGGACAACTCTCGACCCAAAAGGCTTTTCGGGCCAGATTTTCAAGGCACAAACGAGTTAGCGGAGCAAAATTAATTAGATGTCGATGTTTTGGGGCCAGTGTGAGCGCCACAAATCAGCTACTGGGGGACACAGCATCATTTCGCGATTATATGCTCTAATCGTCCCACCTCCCTGTCCCATAACTAAAATGTCAAGAAAGTGCCGCCCGGTGCTGCTTGTGATTTGTGCCTTGTGTTTGTGATGTGACCTAGTACGTAACAGTGAAGCCGAACCAGCTGGAGGTGGTGAAGGGAATGTTTTACCCGAACTGTGCTGGATGTGGCCCAGCCCAGCTTGAGCAGGCTGTGGGTATTGTCGGTGCAGTCATCATGCCGCATAATATTTACCTACATTCTGCACTTGTGAAGGTATGTGGGAGAGTTTTGAAACAGCCGCTCGAGTGCCCGTGCATTTGTGACTGTTGAATGAATGATTGTTCGACTGCTTCAAACTTTTTGTAGATATCCAGGCTCACAGAAGAACAAAACAAAAGTGTGTGAAAGGTTAATGTATTGACAACTGAACAGGAGGGATGAGGTTGAACATCACTGCAATGCTTCTCGGTTCTCATTCCTAATTCTCTTGGCTGCCTGGCCTTGTTGGGGATTAAATGGTTAATTTATCATAATATTTTGAATGTCAGCAAAATTAATCAACAGCATTTGTTCTTGGCGATTGAGAACCAAATCCTGGGATTGAGCACCAAATTCACTTTTTAGAGTTCTGGTTGCCAGTAACTTACTAGCCCGTACCTCCGTGCAGCGGGAGACGGGGCTTTGCAATAGTGTTGTTTTGTTTATCATATGTCAGGTGTAATGTGTGTATGATCACATATCAATATGTCTGTCCAGCAAACCCTCAAATATCGCAGGTTTCGACCAATTGTTTTCCGATTTCATTTCGGCCAATTGCGTTTTTTGAGCAGAGATGTCATCGTTTGTGTTCTGGCGTATGTGGTTATCTCGCACGACGAGCCTTGTGCTGTTTCTTGTGCTCCGTTTTGAATGTCGCCCAAACGTAAATCGATGGACAGTTAGTTGTGCCAAAATGCAGAGACAGGTTATGGCGTTGGGCAAAAAGATCGAGTTGTTAGATCGGTTGGCTCGAGGTGAAAATGCGGAATCTGTACGGGCCGCCATTACAGCGTCGATGATTGTGGGTAGAACTGTACCCATTGTACTCTTCCTTATTCCTAAACCTTCATTTTCCAACTCCGTACTCAAGCCTCATTCTCAAACCATTACTTTCCGACACCCAGACTCGAACCCCCGTTCTCGTGCTTCATTCTCAAACACACATTCGCAACCACAGTTCATGAAACTAATTGAGGCGAAGGGATTTATACCGGAGCAGGTTTTTAACACCGACGCGACGGAATTATTCTGGAAGCCGATGCCGTACCTCGTACCTTCCTCTCCAAACAGCAGGGAAGATCGGGGTTCAAGGTAAGGTTAAGAAAAGCCGTACCCTTCTCCGATGTGTCAGTGCTGCAGGCGACTCTGTCGTTAAGCTATTGCTGCTTTTTTGATCGCTGAATTGCCTTGCCTGCTCCCGCTCCCCTTTCCCCACTCCACCCTCGAACAGCATCATCCCGACCTAAGTGTTACGTTTACTCTTTACGGCAGAGTAAAGTACAAATACGTAATGTTCTTGCCCTCACCCACCTCACTGTTTTGTAATAAATTTAAAAGGTGAAAGTGTTGTGTTTTGTTTAATTTATACCGTATTTATTTTATTTTCATGTGTATTTCAATTGTAATGTGTTATTTATGGCTGCCTTCGATCTTCCTCTATATTTTCTCGAAGCCCAGGAACCAATTTTATTCCCCTCCCCCTCCCCCTTATTCCCCTCCCCTCCCCGTCCCACCCCTCTTCCATTGGCCCTTGGCTTCCACTGTCTCGGTTTTAACTATCGTGAAATCTTTCAGGAACCTAACTCGTGGCATGTGTGCGTGCGTGTGTGCGTGCGCACGCATTGCCGATATTTTTTTTTCCAACTTTTACACATCGTAACAAACAACTTCCAAGTGAAAAACAAATTCCACAAATTTCAGAAAATTAATTAACAATGCAGAGCTGGAATATCTTGGTGGGATAACTGCCCCCCCCCCTTAGAGGAATTGTAAATTAGCTCAGGTGTAACCAATCACCTTCAAAATCACACATCAAGTTAATTGGCCTCCACCTGTGTTAAACTGAAGTGATTCTGATTATTTCAGAATAAAATCAGCTGTTCCTGTAGGTTTCCTCTGCTGGGTAGTACATTTCACAGCAAGGACTCAACCATAAGAACCAAGGAACATTCAAAAGACCTCCAGGATAAAGTTGTGGAAAGGCACAGATCAGGGGATGGGTATAAAAATAATTCAAAGGCCTTGAATATCCCTTGGAGCACAGTCAAGACAATCATTAAGAAGTAGAAGGTACCACCAAGATCCTGCCTAGATCAGGACATCGCTCTAAATTTGATGACCAAGCAAGGAGGAGACTGATCAGAGAGGCCAATGGCAGCTTTGAAAGAGCTACATACCTTTATGGCAAAGACTGGTCACTGTGTGCATGTGACAATATCCTAAGCACTCTACAAGTCTGGCCTCTATGGAAGGGTGGCAAGAAGGAAGCAATTACTCAAAAAAGCCCACCTTGAGTCCCATTTGAGGTTTGCAAAAAAAATATCATTTGGAGATTCTGAATCCATGTGGCAAAAAGTCGTGTGGTCTCATGAAACCAAAATGGAACTTTTTAGCCAAAATGCAATACTTAACGTTTGGCACAAACACAGTACATCACCCAAAGAACACCATCTCTACTTTGAAGCATGGTGGTGGGAGCATCATGTTATGGGGATGTATCTCATCAGCAGGGAATGGGGCACTTGTCAGGATAAAAGGGAAAATGGATGGAATAAAATAGCGAAAAATCCTAGAGGAAAACCTGCTGCCCTCTGCAAGAAAGCTGAAATTGGGACAGAAGGTCACCTTTCAAAATGAGAACGACCCGAAGCACACAACCAAAGCTATGCTGGAGTGGCTAAGGAACAAAAAGATAAATGTCCTTGAGTGCTCCAGTCAGAGGCACGACCTAAATCCAATCTTCAAGCTTGTGGCATGACTTGAAGATTGCTGTCCATCAACATTCCTCGTGCAACTTGACTGAACTTGAACGGTTTTGTGCAGAAGAATGAGCAAATGTTGCCCAATCAAGGTGTGCAAAGTTTGTAAAGACCGATCCCAACAGACTCACAGCTGTAATTGCTGTCAGAGGTGCTTCCAGCAAGTATTAACTCAAGGGGTGTGGACACTTATCCAACCAAGATATTCTAGTTTTGTATTTTTAATCTTCTTAAATTTGTGCCATTTGTGGAAGATGTGTAAATAAAGGTGGAAAAAGTTTGATTTAATGCAATTTCATTCCAGGCTATAAGGTAAGAAAAGGTGAAAATTTTGAAAGGGGGTGTAGATGTTCTATAGGCACTATATGTATGTGTAGTTGTGCATGCATAAATCGTGATTCATGTATGTTTGTATATGTGTGTACGCACCGCTGCCACCAGTTGTCATCTCAACTCGTGAGTCTCTAAAACTGAATGGAGCCTTCCCTGGTCTTGAAGCATCCATCTTCACCCCAGTGAGGAACCGTGACTCATGGACAAAGCAGTCTCCTTATCCGTGCCCCGTTTAATATAGCCTTCCCTGGTCCAAAAGCATCCATTTTCACCCCAGCAAGGAACCATGACTCATGGACGAAGCCGTCTCCTTATCCATGCTCCATTTGCCTCTCCGTCCCCGAATTGGCGATGATGTAGATACATGTGTCCTCCAGGGTAGAACGAAGTCTTCCCAAGTCTCAAAGTATCCATCTTCATTTTGATGTGGGATCAGGATTCATGGACCAAGCGGTGAAGTTTTCTTGTTATCAGTTTTGTTCCGAGGACTCTCTTCAGGATCGTCACTCAGCACCAGACAGCTTGTCCCAGTTCATTTTTAAAAAATATTCCCTTGAATTGTGTATGTATCACAGTTGTGCTTCATTCTTAAGGGACTCTGCTGTCATAGAATATGACCATTTATTATTCTATGACAGAAATCAGAAAGCTAATATTCAATTTACTTGGAACAAAATTTGTGTCTGATAAAGCATAAATATGCCTGTTTCAAAGGCCCATCAAAGAAGAAGGAAAAAGTGGGATGGGAGCTTCGTGCAGCGGTTCCAATGGTAACATTGATTGTTCCACAACAGCAGGAACCCTTTAGAGCCCTGTTCTTCATTGCACGGCCCACAAGCCACTGGTGGCCAAAAGTGCAGCCCCTGACGTGTGGTCGATAATACACAAATGTGAAAACGCCCCATCATAATCCACCATAAATGCTATCAAATTGACCCAACAGTTTCAAATGAGTGTTCCAATGTGAAGCATAAAAGCAAAATCACGACATCAGGATATGGTTGCAGTGTGTAAACAATGACGCTTTCATCCCAGTTAACCACAACGAAGAAGAGCGTGTGGGGGTGGGGCTTAATAGCCATTATGGAGTCCTGCAGGTGGTGTGGTGGCTCTCACACTGATGTCCTATCAGCAAAAGTGGCCCCCATCTAAATGAATAATGAAGATCGCTGCTTTAGAAGGACGTTAAAGGAGCACACGAACAACCACCACCACAGCCATGACAACAACAATGATAACAATTACATGGGCAACTATTGGGGATGCCTCTTTGCAGTGGTTGTACCCCCCCTTCCTCCCCCCCCAATGCAAGTCAGGGTCTAAATCTTCCCTGCTGCCCGGATTTGTCAGGGCAGCGTGGCCATGGTCAGAGTGCCGATCAGTCCCTATGGACCAGTCCCCCCTCTACCTCTTGTCTCTGTCTCTCTCTCTCTCCCTCCCCTCTCTCTCTCTCCCTCTCTGTTTCTCCCCCCCCCTCTCCCTCTTGTCTGTCTCTCTCTCTCGTGGCTCTGCCAGCCCAGGTTAATCCCCCCGACCCAATTTGTGGTGACGGGCGGTTAACACTGCCAGCCCGGACGGTCAAGCGGTCTTTTCCTTACTTGGAGGCAGTCACGTTGATCCTCGGAAATTATCACGTGCACAGGAAGGGTGGGGTGTGACTGGGGCACAGAAATGGATGCACAGGGGGGTTTATACTCGAACCCCATGACAAATACACGGATACAGTTACTTAAAATGAACACATTTAATGAAAATGGACAAATATCTAAAAAGGACAATAATCAGAATAAAATAATGTGAGGTAAATTTAATCCTAAAGTCTAAATCGAGGCACCTCTACACACAGACTTGAATTCAGACAAGGGGGAACGAAATAAAAGAATCCTTCCTTTATTCTGGTACTTAGCTTGGTCCAGAGATGGTCTTTGTGGAACTTGGAATTGAGGCGCGTCTATTTGCATATGTAAGCGCACGCAAAAATGACACAAAGTTGTTCTCTCGCAAGGGGACAAGCGTACGTGGGGCAATTCGTGAGCGGTATTCAACACCAAAGCTCAGACTCCGTCGGGGCCTCCGCCCGCACGGCACGTTTGGCTCGTTTCTGATGTCACGCCCATCAATCGGCCTCGGGGCCGTGACTTAGCCCGCCGTCACCCTTGGAGGTGTGGATTCTGCCTGCTCGACACGTTTGGCTCGCTTGTAACTGCAAAAACGTAGGAATCTGTTACAGGGGGGCAATCACATACTGGGAGAACTTATTCTTAATCCCTAGCTAATTAACACCGCACCACCCTCCCCACCCCCCCCCCCCCCGTGTGGTGACATGTAACACTTAAGCTCAGTTTCCCTACTTTGTTACATCGATACGTCTCCTACACATCCATGGACCAAACAACTCTATTCAATCCACCTTTCCTTTTAAATTTCTCCATCTACCCCCACAACCTTAACAATATATATTTATATATTAATCACTGAATGAAGACAATGTGATTGTGGCTATGGGCTTGTCCCTTTGTCCATGTGCCTACCACATATGCATCAGTTTGATTATTTCTTCCTTTTATTCAATTTTGGAATCTGCTGCACTTTCATTTATGAAAAATTATGTTATGTTGGATCACAGTTTAGGTTTTTATTTTTATTTTTTAAAGTCTTTAACATGGTGTTCCGTTCTTTGCAGTCACGGAAGATAAATCGCTTGAATGTCAGCGAGGTCAAGGAAGCGAACATGTACTTTTTCATTGAAGCCATCATAGCACTCTTCCTCTCATTCTTGATCAACGTATTTGTGGTGTCGGTATTTGCCGAATCATTTTTCAACAAAAGCGATGCACAGCTCGTGAGTATCATTGGCAGGTTTTTGAAAGCTATGTTTCTCTTTCATTCTTCTGTGTTTTCAGAGGTGATGGCAAGTTTTATTTTTAACACCGTAATCACTCGTGTATAATACGCAGGGCACCTTTCAGATAAAATTATCTGATTTTCGGAGCTTTAAAATCGGAGCTCTGTTATCCACTCGATCGGGACCAAGAGATCTGGGAAATGAGCACCAAAGAAACGAATGACCTTCTTCATCTTGGGCATCTTTGCAATGACAACTTTCTGTCTGCACCAGGCTCTAACGTTGCTCTCATCAAGATAAAACTATGTATAGAGATGGGGCCAAACTGGTGTATAGCGACAAGAACAAGCCGATTTGATTTTGGTTAAGGTCTGGAATCAGATCCAACTACCAGTGGGACACAAAATTTAAACTGTTTTGCCTGGTGGAGGTATGTTCTCTACCGAGTGCCGTTCCATTTTGCCAAGTGTCACTCCAGGAGTGATTTTGCATTTGTCTGTCTGTCTCACACGATTTTTGGCCAGTTTTCAAGAAATCGTTCTGAAATTTTTTGTGTGTAGGTGACTGGCCAAGGACGGCAAGGGTTAATTTTGGTGAAGATCCAAATCAGGATCCTGATCTGAATTTTTTTATTTATTATTATTATTATTATTATATTTTTTTTTTCCAAGTGATTCTTCACCATTGAGAGATTGAGCCAAAAACGGTATAGAGCACAATATCTCCAAAGGTTATTGATGGATTCACATGAAACTTGGTGGACAGGTTGGGAGTGCCATTAGGAAGAATTGATTCAATTTTGGTGAAGATCCAAATCCAGATCTGGATACAATAATTATTTAATTTTTTAACTGATTCTTCACCATTGAGGCATGGAGCTAAAAATGATATTGCATGATATCTCAAAAAGTTGAGAATGGATTCAGATAAAACTTGTTGGACAGGTCGGGTGTGTCGCAAGGATGAATTGATTCAATTTTGGTGAAGATCTGAATCCGGATTCGAGAATTTTTCAGGTGATTCTTCACTGCTGAGAGATGGGGCCAAAAACGATGTCGAGTGTGATATCTCTCAAAGTTGTGGATGACTTGTGACAACACGAGGTGGAAGAGTTGGTTAGGTGACAAGAACAAGCAGATTTGATTTTGATTAGGTCGGATCTGATTCCAGACCTTATCAGTGGCGTACAAAATGTAAGCTATTCAGCCTGGCGGAGGTATGTTCTCCTTGGTGCCGTTCCATTTTGCCAAGTTGTCGCCGAGTGATTTTTCATTTATTTGTTTATATGTAGCTTGTGGCTGCTCGTTGCATCATTGCTGGGAGCGTGGCTGTCCCACTGATGCAGTGCCCCCGGTTCCAGTAAGTTTTTACTCATTTCGCCCATCTCGGAAGGATGGTAGGCTGAGTCAACCCACCTGGTGTTAATTTAATAACACGACAGCCAGCCACCCTAACCGTTAAACCAAACACCAGGCTTTGTTACCATATGATGCATCTTTACGGATCACTTCTAACTTGTATGAAACACAATATAATGAACGACTCGACATGTTCAATGCACCTGACATCTCTTTCGGAGCGATATGCGACCTATATCAGATTAACGCAATAACAGCTCGTTAGTCACTCTCAAGTCTTTAGCGAGTCATTAGCTTGCGGTAATTCTCAAGGAGTCTATTGTGCTGCAATGTACGTGTTGATACCCAAGATTAATTTTGCTGCTATACTTCGATAAAATGTTTTAAAAAAAATAAACCAATGTATCATAACCAAACAATTTGAATTCTTCCATCGAAGTAATTGCTACTAAGAACCAAAAATGTACGTTCGATGTTGAATAAGATATCCCACAATCCCACGTTTTATAAGATAGCGGCACCCAGCGTCCAACGTTGGTCGTGTCTGTGCGAGAAATCAGGAGAAAGAGAACTTTCACTTTAGTTCTCGTGAATAATACGCACCCCAGATTTTGATCGGATATTTCTGGGGAAAAGTGTGGCTTGTACATGCACGAGTGATTACGGTACTCATCGTTATCATCTACACCATTTTCTAACCGGCAGCGTTTCGTCCTCCAAGCCTGGTTTTTTTTGGTGACATTTACACCTTACTATTGATATTATGGCCGCGGTATTCGAGGGATGATCGATAACAGTCGAAGTACTCTCTAACATCGTTTCATGTTGAATGCCTGTGCAGCACGAAGTCTGTGTGAAAGCCAACAGTCCCTTTGCCAACGTTTTTGACAACAGCACGGATAAGCTACAAGTGGACATTTACAAAGGGGTAAGAATCCGTTTCCATTACATAGAAATCTGTTTTGGAGACTAACCCTTTTTTTTTTTGGAGAATCAATGCAGTTTTGGTTGTTTTTTTGTTTGTTTTTTTCTTTCTTTTGGATTGCACATACTCACAGAATTGAAAATGTGCCAACTGCTAAGAACTATTGATACTGTATATCTGCTTATTGTTGGCTTTGATTGTTTGATTATTTTGGAATGGTAAATAATCTTTTTCACTCGAACTAGATGGTTCGAGTTGGACAGGGTCATGATTGACATAAATGCAGCAGCAGCACTTTTTCGTTGCACAAAGGCAAGTCTTGACTCCGAAGTTTCAACCACCGAGTGGCGCTTTCCACAGCACTGATGTGCAATCCATGTATTCCCAGTCCTTGATACAGTACTCTTCTCCTCGAAGAGAAAGTGAAGAGGAATTGCACGATTGCGACACAGATCGTGAGACCAATGAGTGACCATTTCATAATTCTGATGCACATTGCTTACTTGTAATTAGAATGTGTGAAGATGGCATGGTCCATGTGCTTGAGTAGGTTAGATTTACACCTGTACTTGGGACACACACACACACACACACACACACACACACACACACACACACACACACACACACACACACACACACACACACACACACACACACACACAATCAGAGATAAGTTTACGTAATGTCCCTTTAAAACCTCTTCTCTACATGTGAGGCCAGGTGGTGGATATTTGGTGAGTGGAAACACGCACAGCTTTGGGAACCCCCACCCTCTCACCACAACCCGCTGGCTGTTTCACAGAAGACTGTGTGCTAGTGGGTGTAATGAGCTGCAGAAGGTCCTTTGTGGAGGTGCTTGGGGGGAGAGGGGGTGTGGACAGCCAATCATGTGACCAGCCTCAGGCTGGAAGGCAGGCCCCGAGAGCAATATAATCCACCTGCGTGCATACGTGAACTATCTTGACCGTGGACCTCACTTCTTACTTGTTTTGGAACTGGACTCTCTGCCTGGATTATTTTGTTCATAGCTTTGATTTTGGCTTTGTCACTTTTGTAGTGATTCTAAGTAATTTATTCAAAGCTATGCTACCGATGAGTGTAAATGACTCTACCAGTGCCATTAAATTAGAAATTGAGACAGAGAGACATAGACATATATATATATATATATATATATATATATATATATATATATATATATATATATATATATATATATATATATATATATATATATATATATATAGACATGCATTCAGGTATTATTATGACATGAGATGGTCATTGATAAAAGTTTTAAATGTGGCCTGAAATAAAGGGAAATGTGGAGGATAGGAGGGGGAGGGGTAGGGGGAGGGGGGAGGGTGGGGGGGACGATCTGCCATGACCTTTCCTGGGAAAGCCAAGCATCCAGTCTATACTGAGCCGAGCATTCATTGCATACGAGTGCAACCACAGTTCATCATAGTCTTAAAAAATTATAAAAATTCACCTCCACATTTCAAAATAAATGCATTTCACATACTATGGTTTGGTCTTACAAAATTCCTCTTTGGCTGTGATCACACTTTATTTTCTTTTTTTTAATATGCAATGTCGAGGCTCGCATAAAAGCTAACACAGAATATATAACAAGGGGAGCAGGAGACTAGATGGAGAGGGAAGCACAAAACAGTGGGGAACAGTGACATGAGGAGATCTGTGGAAGGGAGAGGGATGGGGTGGGGAACATGGGGCATTCAGACTTTTCATTGCGATATCAGCAGTGCGGCCGTTTAAGGTAAGGGAGGGGATGGAGGGGAAACATACACCAGAAAGATTTGATTAAACGCCACCAGGATTTTTAGGATGGAGAGAGGTTTGGGAGTTCAGACTTGAGATTAGAAAGATGATGTTTTCTGGCTCTCCTGAGGGTAGATACACACTTGTTCCGAGCTTAATGGAAGGAATTGAGATCGCCTCATGGAAAGCTAATCCAACTGAAGGCAAAGGCAAGTTGTTTCAGGACGACTGCCTCGCCACAAGCTTCAGTGTACCGTGGGCAGGAGGAAGGGGAGGCCAACTGAAGACGAGAGGGGGTAAATCTGTGCATGAAAGAGAGCAAGTTTCTTTGAAAGAATTCCCAGGATGAGTTGATGGCGGAGGAAGTGGAGATGGGAGACCAGTCCAGTCTGGAAGTTTGACGGCTCCTTGAAGTCCTTGCCAGTCAGCCTGAGTGAAATGCCAGACTCAAGGACGCTGAGGTGCTTCTCTCATAATCGCCAGAGAGATGTTTACTTTGACAAGCACGTGGTCAAATAAACCGATTGGAGCAAAGGAAGAACAGCAAACGTTTTCTGGGAAATTGGTCAAAATCGGATCCAGAAGAGATGGAGTACCGTTGGATGAGATCCTGGTCGGGAAGTTGACAGAGGGATGAGGAACATAAATCTTTTGCTGAAGAGCCATGGCAGGTGAGGGAGGTACCCACACCCAGCCAACTGGCATGATGACAATTGAAGTCACCACATTATGAGGAAGAGTAAGTTGGGATGAGAGGATAGAAGTTTGTCCATGTTTTTGGCGAGTGATGTGTAAATGGGGTCATCACTGTTTGGTGGACGGTACAACACACATCTGAACATGAGGTGGGAGTGGATGGGAAGCCATAGCCAGAGGTATTCCTGGGGGTGTGGGGGAGTGAGAGCAGTGCATGGAGAGTGAGGAATAGAGTCTTTGATGAAGAGAGCAACTCTGCCGCCAGGACGAGGCTCAGATCTGTCATACCGGAGGAGGGAGTAACCAGGGAGAGATACTTGGGAGTCAGACACGTCTTGAAGGAGGAAAGTTGCTGTTGAGCAGATTGTCTGGTTTGTCAGTGGCAACCTGTATGGAAAGATGTCAGGTTTGAGCGAAGGCCCCGGAACATGGAGGGGAGGAGGCTTTGGGTGCAGGGGAGGGAGGGTAGGACGAGGGAGAAGGAGGAGGAGTGAGGGGTAGGTAGGGAGAGATGTTGACTGTGTGTAGGATTACAGAAGAGCTCGGGGAGAGGGCCAGATGAGGAGGAGAAAAGGCTCGGTGGTGATGGGATGATGCACATTTGGGAGTAATAACAGAAGGGGCAGAAGGCAGTTGAAGATTAGAGGAGGTGGAGTGATGAAATGGATGAGAGAGGACAGGGGAAGGAGATTTGGCTCCTTAACAAATTGGCCATAATAGAGAGAGACTTTCTTCATTTCTTCATCATGGCTGAATCGGTTTTGATAGTTACAAAAACAATTTTACAATGAACTGTTCATTACGACTTGAAATTTGTAAAAAATGGGATTGTCAAGAACAAGCGTTGAAACAAAATTCCTTGTGATCGTCTATGCTGCTCTGTCACATTCATGAACTTCATGAAAATTTCATAAAATTATTGTTGACGTGTTTCATAAAAAAAAAAGATGTTTTTTTTTTCTGGTGTCATCTCAGGCAAATTGTAGACATTACAACAGAAGCTCCTCAAAGACATTACTTTTTCATATATTTAATCACATTTTACATTACACCTCATGTCGCATGACCATTGTGCAAGTGGACAATAAGCTTTAAGTTACCCATTAGTATGAACGGTCATTTAATGTCACTCTTATGACTGTATACACAGGTAATGTTCTAATGACCAGCATCGTGTGGAACATGTGGAATGTCAAACAATTCATGGAGATGGAAAACTGGAGAAACTTGATTTGAGTGAAACAAATTTGTTCAATGACTTACCTGGATGTTTTGTGCTGCGTGTAGTTTGACTTTTATTTTATCAACACCATCACAAAAGCAAGGATAACGGATTCAGTTATTTAATTGCGCAGAATTGATCTTCCTCTGCAGTCGAATCAGGAACGCACTCGCAAAGCTCTGTGCAAGGAATGGGGGCACTGAGGACAGCAGTATGTCCCTGAACAATCCATTTTAATAGCAACTAGAACAGCACTCAATAAAACACATACCTCCACCAGGCTGAACATTTTTAGGTTTTGTATCACGCTGATGGGTCGGATCTGAATCCGGACTTGAACCAAAATCGAATTGGGTCTTTCTTTTCATTTGGGTTGTCCGCCCCAACTGATCCACCAAGTGTTGTCATAATCCATCCACAACGTTTTGAAATACCATGTTATATAAAGTATTTGGCCCTATCTCAATGATGAAGAATCACTTGCATAATTAAATAAATTCTCGTGTCCGGATCTTTATCAGAATCGAAATCCATTCGTCCTCGTCACACCCATCATGCCCACTAAGTTTCATCCAGATCTATCCATAACCATTTGGTATTGTGCTATGTATCGTTTGTGGCCCAATCACTTGTAAAAGTTTTAAGATTCTCGGATCCGGATCTTAACCAAAATCGAAGCGATTCGGTGATGTCACGCATCAAACCTGTCCACCGAATTTTGTCCCAATCCGTCGACAACTTTTTTGAAATATCCTGCTCATAGACAGACAGACCTTCGGTGGTGGAGGTAACTAAAATGATTGCATTCAACCAGTCGAGAGAGAGGTCTCTGTCATATTAAACGATATAATGAAACTTGAGATGGTCAATTATTAGTTCACTTGGACTTTAATCAGGTGAGCTTATGCGATGGAGCCGTGTCCGTAGGTGAGTGAGTTAGTCCGTAAGCACTTCAGTCATTATTGCTTGAACCAAACGCATCTTTGTATCTGGCATAACAAAAGTATATCTGCGGCATCAAAATCTGAGCTCAGTAAGGGAGTCTCCAGTTTGTTTTTTTTTGATCCCCCCCGCTCAGCATCGGTATTTGCTCTCTTCTCTGAAGCTACACACACAATTTCGATGAAACTTGACCACAACCTTCATCACCTGTGAAATGCCAAAGTTTGTTGACAGCATTAAAAAAAAAAAATCAGGTTCTAAGGGGTCTGCAGGGGAGCGGATTTGAGTGACTTGATCGAGGTGAGCTTCAGAACAGGTGGTCCTATTCCCCCCCCCCCCCACCAAGTATCTTGGTCCCTTGTTTAACAACTGGTCAGGATATCAAATAAAGGAAAGTTGCTGCATGGAGAGCTTGCAAAAAACTTTCAATAATATGGAAGTGGACACTCTCTTGGCATGTCAAGGAATGACTATTCATGGAAACAGTTGAGGCCATCCTGCTGTGTGGAAGTGAAGCATGGACCCTATCATGACCCATGAGAAGGGACTTCATGGATCCCTTGCTCGACTTTTGTTCAGCTTTCAAAGTCCATTGGTCTGATCGTATAACGTATAAAGAGCCCTGCAAGTTCTCTTCCAAGGCTGTTGGTTAAAATTGGAAGAATACATCTCAGGACTGACGGGCACTGTTAACGCCGCAAAAAGGAACCGGTTTCCAGTACAATATTATACTCTGGACACTGAAACAAGGAAGGCTGAAGTGGGGTGGATCGGCTCTCAACGACACTAACATGTTGAATAATATGGGCCTGGAGGAATTGCACACAGCAATGCTTGATCGAGAGGACAGGAAGCTGAGGATCAATGTCATCTGAGTTTGGCCTGACAGCAGACAAGCAGACATGAGAAGAAGTATCACCCAAAGGCAAATATATCGAGTTTGTTTTCTAACCTGAGAGATGGTGCACCAAGAGGATTTACAATATGGCTGCTTTTATAATTCAGCAAGCAAACAGCACAGATGCATTCTTGTTAGTTTGTTTATTTCCCGGAAAAGATTCTCCGATAAATTGATTTGTAACATTTTGTTTTCAATAAGGATGATGTGACCAGGATTGGTCAAAGTAGTAGATTAGTTAAGTTTAACAAAAAGAGACTGGAAGCTGTAATATCAAAAAAAGATCTCATGTTTGTGCCGTATGAATTGCAGGGCATTGCTTTGGGTTGTTACTTTGGCAGCGCAGCATTGTACATCTGGGCGGTGGGCATTCTGGCTGCCGGGCAGAGTTCCACCATGACGGGAACTTATGCCGGGCAGTTTGTCATGGAGGTAAGCGAATAGAGCTACCGAGTATTGGGAGTTCTTGACCACATCGGTGTGCCATTGACAAAAATGTGATGAGATGCTCTTGGACGTTTATCACGTTGCTTGTCCTTTGACCTATGCAGGGATTTCTCAACATAAAGTGGACTCGTTTTGCTCGAACCGTGCTGACGCGCTCCATTGCCATTGTCCCCACGCTGGCCGTGGCGACTTTCCAAGATGTGGAGCACCTGACGGGCATGAACGATTTCCTCAATGTTCTGCAGAGCATGCAGGTGCTTTTCCTTTTAAATTCCATCCATACACGAGCCATGCTTATTGCATGCTTAGGTGTGCCCAGAGTTATTTCTGCTGTCTGCGTTTATCATTTTCAAAAATAATATTTTGAGGCCCTTTAAAGTGCCAAACTTCGCATCTACACGTGTGGATAAACTGAAGTCAAGTGGGGGGAAATGCATAAAAACTTAGTAAACATGATATTAACATTTATTGAATAAAAAGAGATGAATTAAAAATAGGCCATTAATTAATAAAGTCTATTTTATAATGCAAGTATCATGCAATGGTGAAGTGTTCCCTTGGGAGCACTTCACCATCTCTCAGCCATTTCTCTTGGGCAAGCCACATTTCAAAGTTGGCTTTCAAAGCCAGATGCTGACTGGGCATCCTCTGTCATGCAAAGTCCTTCCTTGGCACACCTGAGCACCTAGCTTCAAGGCTTTCATCCGTAGCTCGATGTGGTATTGCTATTCCGTCTGAGCTGGCTCCCCTGCCCTCATGTCTTGCTCAGTTTGAGGCCATGGAAACCAAGGCATGGGAAAGATCATTGGAATCTCTCGTGATAGGACAATGATATCTCTGTGCTTGCACCCTCTGCCCTCTCTCCATGCTTTGTTCATCACCGCCCCCGCCCCCCCCCGGTATCTGCAGGATGCACGCGCTCCACCAGCAACTCCCTCCGAGTAAAACTGCTAAGTCCTGAATCACTGCTCACCTCCACTCATTTATTCCTCTGGTTTTTTCCCACCTGTGGAACCACCTTCCATATTCTCTTCAATATCATTCTTCCCTCTCGGTCTTCAAGACGCATGTTCACCACCATCTCAAGTCATCCCACATCCAAAACCATGATCTTTTTTTTTCTTTTTTTTACTCCTGTTAAACACCCCCTCCCCTCCCCCAACTTTTCAAAAATTTTGCTTATGTTTCCATTCTCTCCTACCCCTCATTGTCACCTGCATCCCTTATTTGTCTGTCTCTGTCTACTTTTCCCTCTGTCCTACTGTTGGTGTTCCCCCTTTCTCCTGCTGTTCCCTTTATGTTATGTCCTAATCTGTTCTGTGTCCTTGCTCTTCCACAAGCCGAGACCATGTATTAAAAAAAAAAAAAATTAAAAAAAATGGTTAAATGTGCTACAAATGGTAATATGTCTCTCACAAACTTGTAATCGACATCACCTCGTAATGATAAAACAAATCGCTGTGTTTATAGCTGTGCACAATAAAACGTTCTCAGATATTGGGAGTGGACAAAATAAATAATGCTATGCACTTCATGACCTTGCTAGTTTATGGAGGCTTTAGGCATGCAACTGCAAAAGTACAATCTGCTGAATAGCCTAAATAACTTCAGCATTTTAAAATTATTTAACAAATCAATTCTTACATTATTTTAGAGACTCTCTGTATAATTGGGGTGTGTGTGCGTGCGTCTGTCTGTCTGTCTTGCAGTTACCCTTTGCTCTTATCCCAATTCTGTCATTTACAAGTGAAAAGGCACTCATGAAAGATTTTGTCAACAACTTGTAAGTGAAAGCACTCGAGGAGCAATTATTATTATTATTATTATTGTTTTTAAACCAATGGTGCAAACTTTATTGAGCACATCGCAAACTTCCAAAGTCTCTTTTCACATTCTGTCCAACAGATTCTGGAAGATTGGCGGTGGCTTCGTGATAGTATTCGTTTGTGCCATAAACCTCTACTTTGTGGTGGTGTACGTGCATAAACTGCAACAGCTGTCACTCTTTGTACTTGCCATCTTGCTGATCATACTTTACATGATCTTCATTGTCTACCTGGTAAGTGTACTGCTCATTTCTTATGATTTGATGCATTCCACTTGATGTGTCACTTGATGCATGTTGCTCAAGGTTGCCAACCTTCAAGGCACATTCCCAAGCAGTGGAAGAGAAATTCTTCACCTTTTTGCTGTGGTGTATGTAAAATAATGCACCTTGTATTTGTGAGGGATGACGTACTGTTCCTTGGTATGGGGAAACTGAATATGCACACGGTGCGTACACTCTGGGAGTCTGGTGGTTCAAACCCCAGCCAAGTCATACCAAAGACTGTTAAAATGGCACGTGCTGCTTCCTTGCTTGACGCTTAGCATTTAATAAAGATGGAGTACGGAAGTCAATGGGAAACCTCCCAGGATAACCCTTGGCAAGAATCTGCTTCTGCAGGAACAACTCTCTGTAAGGAGTGACGATGAAAAACATCATGTGCAATCAGACCTCTGTTCTGTTTTCGATTTGTTTGATCACAAAGAAGGTTCAGGCCGTCTCATCGAGCCATAAACCAAATAATTATGAAACGTCTTCCTAGAGTATATTTGCAAGCTCAGGCCCAGTTCTTTTTTCTTCACATTAAAGGTATCACTCGTAGGAAGTGTCATGTATGGTCCAATGGCTGTTTTAATTCTCGTCTACAAACATAAAGGCATCATATTCCAAGTTTCCAGGTTCTTCACTAGTTTATGCTTGCAGATATAAAGTGACTCGTTAATAAGCCGGCAATACACGAACGATTTGTCCCATCACCCAAAGGCCACCCTTGGATCCACATGACGATCGAGTATGCGTCCCGTGGTATTATAACAAAGCTTATTTTGTCACTTGAGTGTGTCACGATGATGCACAACTTCCATCCTCTTTGAGCTACCGCAACCAGCCAGATTCATTTGGACAACTTCGGAGTTGTCTGCTCAAAAAAAGAAACGTTACATCAATTTTTATCATTTGAACACCAAAATCTGGTTTAAAAATTCAGGAAATGACGAGTGAAGTTGAACTTAGTCGGATAGACACTTGCGAGTTCACACTTGGACATTTCAATCGCTGGTCATGATCATGTAAATCCGTCGATTGCTTTCGGCCAATTGTTCAGGGTCCCTCATGGCATAAGCTCACCCCGTCGAGCTGGATTTAAAGACTAAATATCCTCTTTCATCCTTGTGGGGGAAGTGGTTTGCTCCAACGTGTGACTCCTTCCATCAGCCTGAACATCAACTAACTCTGTTCTTTCTGCAGACGTGGCAATGCCTCATCATGTTGGGCGTACAGTGGCTGAACTGCTTTGGGACGGTAATCCATGAAGACGAAAGCATTGTGTCCACGGAAATGTCCCCCGATCACAATGAATAACATCCAACGAAGCACTTTCGAAGGCATGAGAAATGCGTCAGAGGGTTGTGCAAATGAATTAAGTAGGAAGGTCACATTTGTTGCTTTCGATAGTATTTTACGTGAGATTTGAACAGCAACACCAAATTATCATTGATTTCCTCTTAGCTGATTAATCAATGTTCTTTTTACCATTTTTTTTTTGTGATTTCTTAATTCAGTAGTAGCAAAATACAAGAATTTATGAAGGCAGGCCTGTAATATCCATGGAGGTTGTTATAGGAAGATTATATGAGAGATGGCTGACGTAATCGGATCTGGATGTCATCACGCTTGATTGCGTAGGCCTGAGGCCGGTTTTCCCTAAAGTAGATTTCCTTTTGCCAGAGCACTACATTTGCATTGCATTTGTTTTCATGTCATGTCGGATTAGCAGAATATTTCCAATTTCCCCCGAGATGCGAGATCGATCTGTTGATTTCGATTTATCCTCACTTTAGCAACCAAAGGTCATCTGATAGTGTTATTGCTGTGACCTCATGCCAATTCTTGCCATTTGTTCCATGTTAACATGTCTTGTCATGCACACTGGACCCCTCAATATTACATTCTTGTTTTTAAACTTGTAACCTTTCCAAACAACTTGCACTACAATCGGTTTAAGTTAAACTTTAAGCGAAGTTTTTCATCCTGCTTTTAATAACTTAATTACAAGCATTTTTGACATGACAGAACAAAAACAAGAAGAACTTTGTACTTGATTATGCTGTTGCCATGAAGACATAATCATTATTTTTATTAAAATTGCAATTGTACATTCTATTGTATCAGATGTTTTTGCAGTTCCAAACTAAAAGATAAAGAAGTGGAAACTATTGCAATTCTTCGTCGAAGTAACGCATGAAAACCTCTGTTTTCATCCCTTATTTGTCTCTGTCTACTTTTGCTCTCTTCTCTGAAAGAGAGTCACTTTTGCTGGGACACATGATTTGCTGTTTCACCAGTCACCAACAGGTTGCAAAAAAGGTGGTAAAAGATATTAGTCTTCTCTTCATCCTCATCATCTACCATGCCCTATGGAACGTGTCTGTGCTGCTGAAGCAGTTACTAGGCTCCAATGCTGTTCGGGTCACCCTCCACTCTGACTCAGGAAGTTAGGGCAGGAATTTGTAATTTGGCCGTGGTGCCGGTGAGAGCTTGGGAGGGAGGGAAGATGTTTGAGGGGCATGGTGTCATGTGCTCTTGAATAGACAGACCCACATCATAACTCATCATATGAGTGGTTAGAGAAAGGGGAGGGATTGTTGGGGGATGAGTGGGGTGTTTCATGGGTGCCATGTAACTTTTTGCACCTGGAAGATACAAACTGAGAGGATCCAGGATGGTTGCTGGTGGATGGAATTGGAACAAAGCTGCAGATCATTTATAACCAAACTCTTGAAAAGATCAATTAATGGTCGACTTCACTGCAATTTGCAAGGGATTGATGTGAGTTTTTGAACTGCACGCAGAATATGAACAACACTGTTTAGTTTGATTCAATGTAAACATCAAAGGGCGGAGGAGCTCCTTGTGAGCTAACGGCCATCCATATCTAGTGCCCAACTGTGTCTGCGGACATCCTCCTGCAGTTGGGTTACTTTTTTATTAGGAGGTTGGTGGCAGGATTTGCACTCCGGCCACCGTAAAACCCTTCATTCCGCAAAACACAAAAACGCAAAAAAATCTGAAAACCCACTACGTGGGAGTACCTCCTGTGCAGCTTCCCTTCGCAGGGCAGCTCACCGGATGATGGGATTGGGGCAAAGCCTTTGGGACCCCCAATCTTTGATAGGAGGGAAACCACGGGGTAACATCCCTGGGTCAGATTGCGGGAGAGTGTCGGAGTGGAGCTAAGGTGTCCTCCACCAGACGGCGGTCTCCTTGGGTTAACCTGAGGCGGTCCCTTTGGGTGGGTGCCTGGAATGTCCTATCCCTAACAGAGGATTATCAACTGTCTCTGTTATCATCTGAGCTCAAGTGTTTGGACATCGGGATTGCAGCTCTCTCTGAGGTTCGGAGACCAGATTGCGGCGAGATAATGGTGGGTGGTTACACCTACTATTGGTCTGGTCGCTCTGATGGTTACCATACCCAAGGAGTTGCTGTAGCTGTGTCCAATAAGCTGACCCCAATGATAATTGAGGTAACACCGGTCAACGTGTCATTTCCCTGGTCTCTGTTTATGCTCCGACTGAGGCGAGTGATCTCACCGTGAAGGACACATTCTACGCCACACTCGAGTCTGGTTGATCAGTGCCCCAGACGAGATACACTTCTCGTCTTGGGGGATTTCAATGCATCGACTGGAACTGATCGGGATGGTTATGAGACATGTGTTGGTCCCCATGGGTCAGGAATTATGAACCAGAATCGCACTAAGTTCCTTGACTTTGCAAGAAGTCATGGACTTAGAGTGTCTGGTTCATGGTTTCAGCGCCCACAAGCTCATCGCTGGACTTGGTATTCCAACGCTGGTGGTGTGGCAAAGGAGATTGACCATGTCCTCATTGATGGTCGTTGGAGGATGATCCAGAACTGCAGGGTCTACCGGAGTGCTCAGTTCCTCAATACTGACCACAGACTTGTTGTAGCAACTCTAAAGCTGCACCTTAAATCCTGGAGAATGGTACCATCCCAGCCTAGGCTGGATGTTGGCAAGCTCAGGGATGAGAGAGTAGCTGTGGAGTTTGCGAACAGGCTGAGTGGATACTTGGGGGGTCTGGGTGCTTTGAGGGGTCCTGAAGAATTGTGGAGTGCCTTCAAGACCACCGTCCTTGATGTTGCCGGTGGATGTCTTGGAACTCAACGCAGGGCAAAGAAGAATTTTGTCTCAAGGGACACTGGATACCATTGACCAGTCACAGGGCCAGGCTGAATGGCAGAGCTGAGCTGTTCAGGGAGCTGAGGCGTAAAACTGCACGTGCACTGAGGGTGGACAAGGAGGCCTATGTGTGAGGAATCTGAGGGGTTAGAGCATCACCTGTGGACAGGTGATTCTCGTCCCGCTTACAGGGGAATTCGCGCATTGCGTTCATCCAAGCCCATCCCTCGGAGCACTGCAGTTAGAGCAGAGTGGTAGGCTCTTGACAGAGGAGTCTGAAGTGAAGGCCCAGGCTTTCGGTGACATCTTGGATGCTGCTGTCCTGTCTGTGTCTGTTTGTGGTGAGGATGTTGGTCGTGGAGAGATTCACTTACCTTGGCAGTGATATTCATGTCTCTGCTGGCTGCGAGTCAGAGGTCAATAGACGTCTGGGTCAGGCCTGGGGAGTCATGGATTCACTGGATCATGGGGTGTGGCGCTGCCGGTACCTGTGCGGGAGGACGAAAGTCCGAGTCTTCAGGTCCTTGGTACTTCCAGTCTTGCTCTATGGATGCGAGACTTGGACTCTGACCAAGGATCTGAGACTGAGACTTAATTCCTTTGGTACCAGGTCTCTTCGGAGAATCCTTGGCTATCGCTGGTCGGATTTTGTGTCCAACGAGCGCTTACTGAGAGAGACTCTGAGATTTGTTACCTGCATAGTCCGTGAGCATCAGTTGCGGCTGTATGGACATGTGGCTCGTTTTCCTGACGCTGATCCTGCTCACCAGATTCTCTCAGCGAGGGAGTCTCATGAGTGGAGGAGGCCAGTGGGCTGACCACATTCCTCATGGTTGCAGCAGGTTGACCATCATCTCAAGGAGATGGGGATGGGCCTGGCATCTGCCTGGGGGATGGCCAGACGGAGGCCCCTGGAGTACCGGCGGAAAGTGGACGCAGCGATGCGCTGTTCTGGCACATGCTCCCATACCTAACCTGATTACAAAGCTTTCTGGTGAATAAAACGCTGCCATGACCATCCGCAAGTTTAGCAGCCTGGAGATGACAGGGAGAATGATTTACCTGGATACGACGACAGGGAGAGAAGATGTTTGCATGGAGATGATGACTTGTATACACTCGAACATTTGTAAAAGCTCCTCACTCTATAAAGTACTGGTAATTACTAGATTGGGACATTGCTGCATATAGAACACACTCTGGCAATCTTTCCACACACCTTGGTTGAACAATATTGTAACTTTTCACCTTTTTTTTTTTTACTCTTCCATTTTTTGGAATAAACACCTTGCCTCAAATAACACGTCTTGTATACAACAAACAATTAATTCCTAAGTATAATGTAAAAGCATTAATATTGCAATGAACCAACACACTGCCTGAAAGACACTATGTGAAGAAATCTTAGATACCAGAGTCTTGATCGGGTCTTTTGAAGAATCCTTCAAAATATAATTTGGATCTCTTGATATTGTACATCGATTTTGTTTTGGATGAAGTGAGCGGTCTCCCACCCCACCACCACCCTTTGACGGAAAAGGAGGAAAGTGAGGCAATAGGGTGGGGGAGGGGGGAACAGATGGGGCAAGCAGGGGCATGAATAAAGGGGAGGAAATGACAACAAACCTGGTGGTCCAGACAAGGCCACATGAACCCAACATGCAAATGCATGCTCATGTGCTCAACGAGATACAAATCCATTTCAACAGGAAACAGAAGATTCTGGACCAGGTCTTCTTGGCTTCCAAAGACAGCTTCTTAGCAGGGAAGCTGGCATCTGGCCATGAAGGATACCCAATTATTACAATGCAGTGAATTTAAACAGTAATCACAACACACCACCAAGAACCCTAACCCACCTCCCCTGTGCCAGCGACGAGATTCCTATATCATAGATCATGTGCAGTACAGCATGGTCCTTTGCACCACACTGTTGCGCCATTGCATCCATGTTCTTCCTCAAAATCCCTTTTGAGGAGATGCCATATGTTTGCAGATGACATCACTTGTTAGACTACCACAGGTTCTGGTGTGCAGAAAGACAATGGTGAACGATACCGGAGGACTGATGTAGCGTCAAAGATAAAAGACGGTCTGAATACATACACAAATTACCACTTGAGGAAGTTGACCCCTGGAGTCTTTTACAATATACACCACCTTTGTGCCCATTTATCCTTTGACGTCCCCAAAACAAGAAGTTTTCTGTTTGGAATGATTTTGAATCCCATTTCACTGCCAGACAGGCAGAAACTGAAGCAATTGCTGTGGACGAGACTCCATACACTTTGCCAAAGTACTGATAAACTACACGTTCGTTGTCAGATTAGTTCCAAATAAACAAACATTCAATTGAAATCAAGTAGTTTCTCAATCATACTGACAGTGAACCAATTGCTTAACCCTGCTTTGTACAATGCACAGTGTAACGCTTGATATTGGGAAGTAACAAAAAATTTAAAAGAGAGAATGGAAAGTAAAAGGCCAAAAACACAAAACAGCTGAATTTGGGAAGTTCAAAAACGAGGGGACTATGTCGAGCAATATCAGTCAAGTTGCCCGGACAGGGATCATTTCAGTGTGCCTTACCTACCAATTCCATATTGCTCACCATGGACCTTAGTAATTCAAAGTTTCCTCAACGTTTTACGTTCAAATTTATTTTCCCAACCACCACCACCACACCCCCCCCGCCCCCCCCAATTTCAAGGCCATACACAATGCTTCACTGTGTATCATCAACTACAATATTTGAAAAAAAGGCAAGTATTAAAAAACAAAAGAAAAGAACGTATTCAATTACTTGACATTTGCAGAACCTGTTTTTTGTTTGCTACCAACAATTTTATAGCAGAACATTCTACAACTATCTTTTAGCCTGGTGCTGGCTTAGTGGTTAGGGTGGTGGCTTGGGATCCTAGGGCCCTGAGTTCAAGCCCCGTTGGCCACTGAATTAATACACCAGGTGATTGACTCAGCCCGTCATCCTTCCAAGGTTGGCAAAATGAGTACCAGTTCCAGTGTGTACTGGTAGAGGGGCACCGCATCAGCGACACAGTCACGCTTCAAGAAACGATAGCTACCCCGGCAGCTAAGCTGCCATACGACCACCAACTTTTTCCTTTTTTTTTTAAATCTCCATTTCCCCGTCCAGGTACGAGACGGCAGAGACCCACCTTTTGAATAATTTGACTGACAAATCCAATGAAACTGCATATAAAGACCACCATCATCCTCAATGACCAAGAAAAAGCTGCAATGATTCAAGTACCTCAAAGATAAAGCAGCAACACATTAATTTAATGTGCACCATTATGTGCAATATGTGCAATGTGCAAGTGCACCAAATCGTTTCTGAGAACTCAGATTACCTCCTGAAAAGCCTGATGTTTGCTTTAACGGTTAAGGTGGCTGGCTTAAGATTTTAGGGTCTTGAGTTTGAACCAGTCATGTCGTTGCATAGCACCAAGTGGGTTGACTCAGCCTGTCATCCTTCTGAGGTCAGCAAAATGATGTCCAGTTAACTATAAATAGAGGGCACTGCATCAGTGGGACAGCCACGCTCTCAATAATGCAACCAGTAGCCTTAATCTACATATGGAATAATAACCTTAAGAGTGGGCAAAGCTGGGCCACAAATGACTGTTTTTACATTTTATTAATCGCACTCTAATTTGTTCATATGATTGTGCTGTAAAGAATGTCAGATGGCAATTCCAAAGTGCCATGTGTGAAACACGTTAGGTTACTCGATAAACACTTTAGGTTACACCCCCCCCCCCCCACGTTAAATGCTACCCCATGTGCTGCTGGTGTTATCACTCTTCCAAAGTGGATAGAATTGGTTTTCCATCATTATACAGTTATTACACCAGTTATATTAGACAGTGACTCATTTAAGAGAGTCTATAGTGCACTTCCTTGGGAACAACTTTTGGTGCAGGAATTTAATACATAACACAAAAAAAAGGCAGAAAATAAAGAATGAGTGCACTTCTGTTGCCATGGAAAAATAAACCTCTGCACCACATCAAGGATTGCTACAGATACATTCATCTGAGCACATCTCCAATTTCATAACAGCGTTTTGTAGCTTTCCTCAAGGACAGATATTCAATGGACAATGCGGTTAGGAAAATGCACTTTACAAATTTTTTTTATAATTAACATCACAACGAATAGGGAGATCTATAGATATGTACTGTATCATACATTATCTCAAGCTGGACACAAAGCCTCAACAATACAATGGTGTTGCTTGGTATTTGTTAATACCAAAACTCAATACACGCATAGCTTCATGGTCTCGAGCAGTTTTTCCATTGTGCTCAACAACCTGTGTGTAATCGTATGAAATTATCAATTTTACACAAGTTCACATTATCTCATGCTCGGACATACTGCTTCATATTTAACTCACGGAACTGGACCCTTAATCACACGCAGCCTCCACCTACAATAATGCACAATCATCATCTTGCTGGCACAATTTCAAAAAACAGGAATTCCCTTTTAAACAATTGATTGCAGCAGTAAAATAAAAATGGTTTTTAAAGTTTTAACATATTGCATGTGAAATTAAAAAAAAAAAATTTCACAAATGGGTCATGATGATGTCACCGTCAATAAATCAGACAACCCTGATTAATAAATCTGATGGTTTCAATGTTGCTTGTGAAATCGAACATTCACAAGTATATTAATTTATTGAGCGTTTGGTTGTCCGTCACCAACAGGTTGCAATTCTATACTGATAGTCACAAAACTTAACCAACTGGTACAGTTAGTCAAAAGCTTGAAGCCATATATATATATATATATATATATATATATATATATATATATATATATATATATATATATATTTTTTTTTTTTTTAAGGTCAAAGTTACAGCAAGGTCACATTTCCTTCCTAACATGCTTGAGCTAACCTGGCACAAATCAATTGAGACTTCCGGTTTGCGGAGCTACATTCGACTCGACCAGCACTTTAAAACCAACTGTTGGTCAATCGCTTCCGGTCAGCCACTTTCTCAAGCAGTAAATGTCAAACATTTCGATCAAAAGGTCAATTTTCATCTGAATGACTTGAAATTTGAATGCGATTTGCATATCGTTTCACCAGAAAAATCAGAGCGATCCATTTGGCCGTTTTTACATGGCAACAGTTTCACCCCATTACAATCAAATAAGACTTTTTGTGGTTTTATTATTGCCATACCTCAATAATTTTTCAACGTGTCAAATTGAAACTTACACAGCTTGTGTAAAATGAGTCAATGGTGAAGGCAATCAGAAACCTGCAAAACACCTATTATGCTACAGTTTTTAAATTTAGCCAAATTTGTTGGATAGCAATTGGGTAAAACATGCGAAATATTAAAAATTGCTGTTACCATGGCAACTTTTTTTATTTGGATTTCCACAAGTAGCGTGCTATGCACGAGATGTTTTAATTGTGAAATTTTAAGTGTCACAAGCACTTTTCTTTTGCCATCAATGGAAGTCCTTACCACAACGGATTAGTGTTTGACAATTTTTGCTCAAAATATTAACTCCAGGACTGGATAATTCAGTAATGATGGTATTAATCGGCAACACAACATCCCCAGGTTGAAGTACACCAATTCATTGTCCTATTAGCTATATGGGGCACGTCCATCACATGAAATCGATCGACAAGTTTTGCTATTCCAATTGAAACCGCTTTAAGTGATCACTAAACGAGCCCAATTCAATTTCATGAAATCTTTTAATTCCCAATAAACAGTTTCACTTAAAAAACAAAAAAAACAATCAAAAGCCAGCTTCTTGAAAATACCGTAAGTTGTTTGTACTATAAAAGATCCTGTACTTAGGCAGAACTTTCCTGTTTTAACACCAGAAACCTTGAAGCAAATATTGGCCTGCAGCCTTTTAGCTACTCTGAACAAATTCTACACATCAGTTTATCGGTTCACTCACGTCATGGCCCCCGGCGATACAGCATTGTGTTCTTTAGTTCCAGGACTCTTCACGTCTCCAGCAGTGTACAAGTGACCTGGTCCGCTCAACATTTGAAGCACATCTTCCTATGTAAGCCTTGAGGCAGAAATACTTGTCAGAGAGCGATACTTAAAAATGCTGATCCCCTCCTACCCAGTGCCTCGATTGAGGTCATAATAAAGTTGCTTGTCGAAGGCATACTCATCACCATAATGCTGGGGTAAAGATCTTTTTTTTCATTTTGGCCATTCTTAACTGAGGTTCATGAGAATGTTCTTCAGTTAAAACATGGGAGGCATGGTGGCTAATAAAATAAATGTGGTCCTCAATTTTAAAGAAGCATCTTAAGGCAAGTTCAAATTGGAAATAAGGGAGTAGGGGAGATTCGCACAAGCATTCCAATCAAATCCATAATGGCCAAGGAAAGTCGTTGCACTCTCCGGAGAAATCTGTAAAATTGTTACACGTATTTTGCATTTTGATAATTAAGTGATTGCTTGCTTTAATTCCTACGGAACAAAATAAATTACATGTAAATTCTGACTAGAGCAAATTGGGATGGACGACGAGACGTTGGTTTCATCACTTTTCTTCCGCTCTCCTTGGTTTGAGAATATAATCCTGGTACATCGAATAGATCACACCTGTTGCGAAAGAAAACTTGTCAGACTGGGGCAATGAAAAAAAGCACGATGTTTGAGAAAAGCAGCAGCATCATCAATGTGGCCAGAATTTGATTTACTTATAACCAATACCCTCCCCTAAGTTTTATCATCAATAATTACCATGCTAGCGAGCCAAGGTTTGAGGATGGAGTCTCTAGCTGTTGCCCTCGTTGTTTGCACTCCAGCCACTAAGGAGAGCTCCAAGAATCTTTGGACCAAATTAAAGGGCTTTTTGATCAAGAAGTAAATGCGACGGTGTACTTCAGCTCGTTCATAAAACACTTACCCATAGTCATCGCACCAACTATACAGCCCTGTGCCGCAACGCGCGTGTGGATGAGGTGTACCGACATCTTTGTATCTCCACGGCTTTTCAGCTTGTACAATCCATAAGCCACGGATGCAACCAAACCAGCCAAGCCTGAGGACAGCGTGTACATGACATGTATAAAGGGGAAGGCACCGAGATGCAAGACATTCCCACTCACATCACATGATCCACGAGATGTTTGCTTGCCCCTCTCTCATAGCTTCTGAAGATGTAAATTACCACCGTTTGAATACCAAAAACACAAAATGGCTGTTAACAAGTAAACACAGAATTAAGGATGCCATCAAATCAATGTGACATGATGTACTTTGCAGAAGAATTTTGATGGGAATAAGGGAATGTGCACATCTGAAATTGGGCCTGTCATTTGATCTGTGCATTGAGAATTTGCGATGAAAGCAAAAATTTAATTCATTTGCCTATGCCTGGTGTTGGCTTCGCAGTTAGGATAGCTGGCTTGGGAATCTAGGGTCCCGAGTTTGAGCCGTCACCGCTGAATTAACACCAGGTGGAGTCGACTCAGCCCGTCATCCTTCCGAGGTCAGCGAAATGAGCACCAGTGTACCGACAGCACTTCCCCCATGACCCATACTCATTCAGCTTGCATCAAACCGATCTTGTGGTTTGTCCCACCCAAATCTAAATCTAATTTAATCAAATATACATTCATCTTTCATTCCAACAGTAAAAATAAATAAATCTCAACACAATCAAACTGTCAAACAAACAACAAAAAAAACCAACATCCTGATTAAGTAGTGTAATCATACCTATGGGCACATAAGGAGCAGCTTGAGACTTCTTAATCAACTTGCTCAATTGTCCATCATCATTATCGCTCGCTGTCCACGACATGGTGGCTGAAAGACAGGTTTTTCACGAAATTAATCGTGAGATTAAAAAAGGAAAGGCACAAGAGCAAAATTCAAAGCAGTCTGCAGTGGAATTGTAATTTGTAAAACTAATTTCAGATTGAATGATTTCTAAACTGGAAATGTTAATTTCGATAAACAGCTCAAACTTATACGAGGTACAGTGTTCTCAATTAGGTAAAGATAAAGTAACGGAGGGATGTTTTGTACAGTAGCTCTGATTGAAAAGCAAACTGCAACAGTTGCACAGCACATTAAATCGGGGGTGTGGTGGCCTAGTTGGGAGGACGTCGGACCGGCATGCAAGGTTCATGGTGATATCAGACCGACGTCCCAGGTTAACGATGCAGATAAAGGTAACAGCGCAACAAGATTGAGATATTTTAAAGCGTACTGGAAACTAAAGGTCATCGCAGGAGAGTTACATGATTCGTGGATTACAGGTAAAAACTCAGGTGATTCGTCAATGATCTTCACTCCTTCAGGGTGCGATAATGTGCATGTTACTACATGAACACAAATAGAGAGCAACTTTGGGATGGGCACGAAAATGCCACCTATCAAAACGGAAATGTTGCCCAAAACTCCCTGAACCAAATTTTACAAACAGACTGCTGTTCAAGTTTCTTTCTACCTCTGTTACCGAAGGAGGAAGGCGGTCATGTTTTCACTCGTTGGTCTGTCTGGGCGCAGGATATCTCAAAAGTTGTGGACGGATCTGGATGAAATTTGGTGGGCAGGTTGGGTGTGTGACGAGCGAGGACGAACAGATTAGATGTTGGTGAAGATCCAGATCTGGATACTAGAATTTTTAAAAAGCGATTCTTCACCATTGAGAGAGCGAGAGATCGGACCAAAAACGATTATATATATATATAGCACAATATCTGAAAAATGTATTGCACCCGATATGTTCTCATGGATCAGGCATTACATGGTGGAGGTACGCACTCCACGGAGTATCCTTCTAGTTTATATTATTTTTGGCAAATCATTTTTACATTTTGAAACTTTTTTTATCAATTGTATTACATATATATATATATATATATATATATATATATATATATATATATATATATATATATATATATATATATATATATATATTGTTACTGGCTGGGTGTCGCCCGCCAACCGACCGCTCTGAACGGAGCCGCAAGTCGAGTCGGCCCGACCGATCGCCCGGAATATAGATCGACGCACGGATAACTCCGAGCGACGGGTCCTTGTACAAGAACCGAAATACGCCAATCGGCAGATCACGTGGGGTAGGGTCGATTGCCAATCTTCAATGTACCTAAATACCCACGTGATCCAACTACCGGGGTATTCCACCCTCGACGGATCTCGTACGGAACAAACCGCCGAGGCGAGCTTGTCCGTGCGCGATTCCGAGCGGTGTAATCGCCGAGAACCGTCGGTCCAAATGTCCCCCTATTACGGCAAACTAACGGCTTTCTAACTCCCAACACACGAAATGTTCAGTCAATGAGGGAATGGACGCAACGAGCAGGTTTACATTCACACAAGGACATTTATTATAATGAAACACGTATGCAATTAAATAAGGCAAAACATGTATGCAATTAAATAAGGCAAAACATGTATGCAATTAAATAAGGCAAAACACGTATGCAATTATACAAGCAACAAAAGCACGACAAAAGAACTACAACCGTCTATAAGCAATTATTAATGTACAGTCACTTACACAGTTTTACTTACGGGACTCGGCGCCACAACATTCATTCGAAAGAAAAGCAGGAAAAAGACCCCATCAAAGGCAATGGGGTCAGACTGGACCTCTTGGGTCTTTATGGCGTGGGACTTGGCAGACCGAACGAGTCCCACAAGACCGTTGCAGGTTACCTGCACCCTCATGGTGTCTGGCTTGGGCGACCCGCGACGTCCCGTCCCCACAGCAGCGAGCGTAGCCGCGGTCGAGCTCGGGCCTTCCATGTGGCAGGCGAGCTCTCTCCAGCTCTCTCCACACGAACGAGCTTGGGCGACCCACGATGCTCCTTCCCCACGGCAGCCAGCGTAGCCACGGTCGAGCTCGGGCCTTCCGTGTGGCAGGCGAGCTCTCTCCAGCTCTCTCCACACGAACGAGCTTGGGCGACCCGCGACGTCCCGTCCCCACAGCAGCGAGCGTAGCCGCGGTTGAGCTCGGGCCTTCCATGTGGCAGGCGAGCTCTCTCCAGCTCTCTCCACACGAACGCGCTTGGGCGACCCGCGATGCTCCTTCCCCACGGCAGCTAGCATAGCCGTGGTCGAGCTCGGGCCTTCCGTGTGGCAGGCGAGCTCTCTCCAGCTCTCTCCACACGAACGCGCTTGGGCGACCCGCGATGCTCCTTCCCCACGGCAGCTAGCATAGCCGTGGTCGAGCTCGGGCCTTCCGTGTGGCAGGCGAGCTCTCTCCGGCTCTCTCCACACGAACGAGCTTGGGCGACCCACGATGCTCCTTCCCCACGGCAGCCAGCGTAGCCACGGTCGAGCTCGGGCCTTCCGTGTGGCAGGCGAGCTCTCTCCGGCTCTCTCCACACGAACGCGCAGTTTGCGCGACACAGCAGGCAAGTCTGCGCCTCCAGCTCGCGTCTACTTCGCGACGCCCGGACTTCCACACAGTTCCTTGGCTTCTGGCTTCCTCCCGACTCCCCCAACTGCCGAAGCAAAAAGCTTACTCCTCCCACGGGACTCAGCACACGAACTCTGCCACGGGACTCCCACAAACTCAGCCCTACCACAGGACTCCCACGGGACTCTTTTCGAACTCTTCTCACGGGACTTTCACGAACTCAGCCCCACCACGGGACTCCCACAAACTCTTTTTGAACAAAGAAAAGATGTCCTCTTTATCCTTTACACCCCCTCCCCCGCACCCGGCGTGACTCATGCCATCGTGATCCACCCCCCGCTCAACCACGGGAGGGAGTTGTTGACGTCACCGCAGGGTTCTTCTTCCCCTTCGCAGAAGAGGGGGGAGGGACGTCTCCATTGTTTCGTTCCCTAACTATTAAATCGATCCGCAGCGCATCGAATCGATTTCAAAACATTTAAACAATGGAAGGTGAGCTATCTCGGGAACATGCACTTATCGACATAGCTGACTAAGGGAACCTGTATGTTGTGTACAATTGAATTCCAAATTCGTAACAATAGAGAAATTACACACATCCTGGTGACCACTTATTTCGACATCTTGGTTCAAGCGAGAAATGCAACACACAGCAATCTTTTATAAAGTGACCGGGCGGTGTATAACGACACACACACACACACACACACACACATACACACACACACACACACACACACACACACACACACGCCGTGTATAAACGGGACACACACACACACACGGTGAATAAACGGGACACACACACACACACACACACACACACACACACACACACACACACACACACACACACACACACACACACTGTATAAACGGGACACACACACACACACACACACTGTATAAACGGGACACACACACACACACACACGGTGAATAAACGGGACACACACACACACACACACGGTGAATAAACGGGACACACACACACACACACACAGGCAGTGTATAAATGGGACACACACACACACACACACACACACACAGTGTATAAACGGGACACACACACACACACACACACACACACACACACACACACACACACACACACGGTGAATAAACGGGACACACACACACACACACACACACACACACACGCGGTGAATAAACGGGACACACACACACACACACACACACACACACACGGTGAAAAAACGGGACACACACACACACACACACACACACACACACACACACACACACACACACACACGGTGAATAAACGGGACACACACACACACACTCACCCACACACACACACACACACGCGGTGAATAAACGGGACACACACACACACACACACACACACAGTGTATAAACGGGACACACACACACACGGTGAATAAACGGGACACACACACACACAGGCAGTGTATAAATGGGACACAAACACACACACACACACACACACACACACACACACACACACACACACACACACACAGTGTATAAACGGGACACACACACACGGGCCGTGTATAAACGGGACACACACACACACACACACACACACACACACACACACACACACACACACACACAGTGTATAAACGGGACACACACACACGGGCGGTGTATAAACGGGACACACACACACACAAACACGGGCGGTGTATAAACGGGACACACACACGGGCGGTGTATAAACGGGACACACACATCAATCAACTCTCCTCCCAACAGAAACACCCCAAGGTGACAGTTTATCGTCTCGGCCGAGATTCCGACTCGGTGAAGACACCTTTAAATCCGAAGCTATCCTTCCAGTCCCCAAAGAGACACACAACACGTCCATACACTGGATTAAAGGGACTCTGGGAAAACACCGAGGAATTCAGGTCGGGGTCACGTGTGGGGGTCACGTGTCTCAGCGCGTCGCTTTGTCGGGAGGTCGAAAACACGGAAACTCCCGATTGGCTGTCGAAAAATAAACAATGACGTCACCATTCGCGCTGATGCGGAAGTGCGTGTTTGTGTGTTAATGTCACCTTGACATTCTCTTGTGTCCTTTCACCAATTAAATAATCCCCCAAAAAGTGATTATAATCAAGGAAATCACTGATCGACACGAACCCAGCGAGACGGGCCCTTCAACATGAATTTATTCTTCATCCCGTGATCAAATCCCCCCCCCCGTGGGAACGACCCGGTCGTTTTAAAAACGTCGTCTTGTGTTTACGGGAGAATGTCGAGGGTGCAGCAATTTGTACGTACTGTTTGAAGGCACACAATTAATTAATTAATGTACCGTGGCGGAATGACACGTTCAAACCGTCCGCGCCACAGGACTAGTTATCAAAACCTGAGGCACTTTCACATTCAACGGAACAGCAACAACAACAAACCTCGTCCTTGTAATTCCAATCAACTTTACAATGATCGATCGTGAACCTGTTACTCACCTCTCTTTCTCTCTCTCTATCTCTATCGCGTCTCGTCCCCTCACACGGACTTTAATAGGCGAGCTCGCACGTCCCGCGCCCGTGACGTCAATCACGTTTCCTGCTGACGTCACGCCTCGTACGTTGGGGATTATTTCCGAATAATCATGTTCATGAAAGCGTCTTTTTAATACGGAGGGCGTTTTATTTTTTATCATCGGTTTGGTTTTTGTCATGTGGTCGAGAGAGACAGGGACGAGAAGGCTCTGAAGTGGGAACAACAGGTTTAATTTGGACACGGGCACAGCACGTCAGAACGTGGGCGGGTCACGTGGCTCTGGTAACCACGCCCCCCTGTGCACCCATGGGTGGATGCATTATCATAAAGTACTGATACGTCACATCTCATCCCCCCTATATTAATTAATTATTTTTAATATATATTTATTATCATTATTATTTTTAACAAATCAAGACGCTCACGAGGTTTACAGACACGAGCTGATCTTCCTCATCGTCCATTTGCCGTTATTATGTGTTCCATTATCAACCTTGTTGATGTGGAAAGTGTATGGTTTTATGATTGTTTTGGACTAACATGGGTCCATTAATAAAATTCAGGTTGGTTGCCGGGGTGGCTACCTTGGGGAACTCATGTAATTTGCATAAATTCACGATGGCCGCTACAGGTCAGACGATGGGGCTAAGTTTTTAATCGGTCAACATATAATCCTGTGTAATACCTCATTTCCATATGATTTTGACATGAGGAATTCCATTTTGGGGTTATTTTTTTACGTTCAGGAATAAATAGAGGTTCACATGAAATGTCCATGACTATTTTCTGCTGAAAATTATGCAACACCAATGCAAAAGTGAAGTCATGAATGGTTCACAACAGTATGTTGATAATCAGAAAGCATACACATTGTCATGTCATCATATTGGACATCTTAGGAACAGAGGACATAGAACCTAGTAGACAACTTACGTATTGTTCATTCCCATTCATTGTACTCGTCCCCTTCCGTATCCTCGTCTCTTTCCAGTTCTGCTTCGACACTCCTTTCTTCCACTTCACTTTCACTGTCCTCCACAGTCTTGTATGGGTTGAAGCACTTGTCACTGCAACCACAAGTGCAGTATAGCGTGCAGGAGATCGTTGCATGGTGACAACTGCAACTTGCAGTACTGCAGGCCTTCCCCTCTGCTTTGCATCCACACCGCACAACATCCATGAGGTCCAAAGGGGCTGGTGGAGTAGCAGAAGTTGCTGGCACTGGGATTCCATCTCTGATGTCCCATCCATATTTTGTAATGTCAAGTTCAGGTGGGGCCTGCTGATCAGCTGATTTTGCAAGTACTGTCTGTAGATGTGCATGCAAAATATGTAGGAAGAGATTGATCTCAGTTGGAGGTAATGCCATGAGCTTGAGGGGCTTGCTAGACTTCCTTGTGTACATATAGTACCTCATCTCACTCATCGTGGTACCTTCTGGCTGACCATACAGGGCATAGAAGAATGTCCGCCCTGCTTCCATGAGCTGTTCATGACTTGCGTTCAGCTCACCAAGTGTGGAGTACAAACCAGGGAAGTTGCCAGCTCTCAGTGTCTTCAGGGCTGACACTTTGCCCTTGCCATATGGGTATGACGTGGTATCTGAGCCAGTGATGTAGTGCATTCCCAAAAGCTGCAGACACTTGGGGCCAAGCTGGTCACAGGTGGTGTTGATATCCCAAATTGCTCCATCCCACCTTTCCATCTGCACTGTGGCCTGGATGTTGCGCTAGTAAACCCAGTAAACCATCAATACAAAAACATCAGTGTCATCAGAGAGGATACGTATCACTCTTGCATTACATTCAGCAGCCATGAGCAGGTGTGAGATCATTGTAATGTCTGCTTCATCATGGTTGAACGCACCATGGCTACGGCTCTCCACAGTAACTCCTTCACCAAAGTTATAGGTTCTCAAAACCTTGGACAGCTGCAACTTGTTCTGCTTGTTTTTCAGGATGGCTTCTCGACTAGGCAGGGGTGTGTTTATTGTGAGGTCAATAGGTCATAGTTGATGTAACCAATGCCAGCACGCCTCACTCGTTCATGGTCCTTTGCAGAAACATCATAATATTTGTCAAAGACCAAGATCTTCTGACCAGCAATGGTAGACAGCCTTGTCTTGATGGACTCAACTAAGACTGACACAGTTCCCCTGAAAGGCCAGACAATATGATAGAGAAGTTGGCTCGCGTCAACAATGGTAACATCTGGTTGCAGAGGCTGTTGTGCCTGAACACAGAGTTTGTGTGCCAGTGGTGCTTTGTTGCCTTTCCTTAAGCACCCATATTCATCAATCAGTGAGGGAGGTACTGCGCAGAGCTCAAACTGGAAATAGGTCCTAGCTCCATTTGTCTTTGCTGTCCAATAGTCAGCAGCCTGAGGAAGATGGTTTCTAGATCAAAGATCGTCTTGTACCCAATTTTCACTCCTTTCTGCAAGTGCTCCATTGTCTTGATGGGGCAAGAGATGGTTGCATGGAATCCACCTGGAAGGGATGCATGGAACTCTGCAACCATTTTCTGACCTATAACCACGGAATCCTCAACATTCACTTCAGCTTCTCGGGGAGCAATTCGACCATTGGCAATGTTGTACAGATGTGGTGAGTGATTCTCAAGAGGATGAGACACATTCGACAATTCAAGTAAAATCCGGCGCCTATCATCTGCATGAAGTTCTCTCCTCTTCTTCCCCTCCTCCTTGTGACGTGGTCCGATTCTTGTGTCCTTTTCTCTCACTTGGTCTTCATTGTCCTTGTTTGAGGAGTCAGGGTAGATGTGCTCCATTGTATCTGAGATGTAGGCAGTGACAGGAAAGGAATCGATCCACTCTGCTACCATCTCTGGAGAAAGAGTCATACCCTTGAGGCCACCCTTGCCAATTCTAATAGCAGTTTGTTCACCGAACTGATCAGAGCTCACACCATTCCAAATGCCTTCCTGGTGACGACACACAAAAGCACCTGATATGAGCTCTGACTTGGCATCTGGTGGCAGCAGATAGCGCATCTCCAGAAGGTGATGGGTGATGTAACGGGCATAGTGATGGTGACCAGCAACAAAGAAGTCGGGAAGCATGCGTTCAAGTGTTAGCTGTTGCAGCAGGAAGTCTGCCTCCCTCTCACTACGCATAAGTTGATGACCAAGCAGAGTAGGCTTGATGAAGTTATCAACCCAGTGCTTCCCAGTTGGGTGCTGTCTGCATGTCCCAAGGTAGCTGCACAACTCCTGGAATGTCTTGGGGCCGGTGGTGAGGAAGGAAACGAGAAGGGCAGTCGAAACCATCTGGAAGGCTCTCATTGATCGAACCCAGGACTTGCCACTCATGATTCCTGCCTGGCCCCCGAATGCTGAACTGATGAGAGTCTCAACACCAGACCCACGCATGAGTTTGCCAATGTAACCACAGAAGGACTGCACAGTGTGCATTATCCCAGGCCTCAGAATCACATTTTTAAAGCGATCAACGTCATACCACTTGATTTGGCAAGCCACCATGTGGAGCTGGAGATCCACAGAGATGTGGACATAAGTCATTCCCATATCAGTCAATGACCTCTGAAGATACTCCAGTGAAGTCACTGCAGTGTCTGGATGAGAAGCTTTGGCATCAATAAGGGGTCCGAACATGTAGGTACTTGCTGGCTTTTTTTCTGCATGACTGGTGAATGCTTCTTGGTTGTTGAACCCACCCCATTCCATGGCGTTCACCTGTGTGCTGACTGTGTTTAGCCACTTCATGTCCTTTTCCTGTGCAGCAGCTAAACTAGCTTGCCGGGCACACACTTCTTGGTAGGGCACACACTCCAGAGGTTGCATCCACAGCCGGGGGGTTCACTTTGGATGGCCCAGTGTAGTGCTGCAGAGGAAGACTCCCTGATGAGCTGCTGCTTGTCCTAGACTGGGCAGCTTTCTTAGACAGTCGTGGGATAATAAGGTCGCTCTTCCCTTGGTGAGCATGCCCATACTCAAGAATGCCTGCAGGATAGGGTTGCTGAAATTCATGAGAGGACATGAGTAGTGCGCCGACCATTAGGCATGAACACTTGCAGATCAAGATTATCAAACCAGGCAAAAATCACGCCAACAGTTCTACTCAAACCCATGAATTGGTGGAGAAGCTGAGCATTGTCACCGAGAAAATGAGCAGTGGATTTCCTGAATCTCAGGACCTCATCATATGACGTGAACCCATGTTCATGAAGGAGCTTTAGAAGATCAGAACTGCCATGGTGGTGCAGTAGTTTCACAGCCAGTCCTAATGTTATCTGATTTCTGGTACCTGTAACACGACTTTGAATTGACTGGCTCAGGCTTAGAGATTTCTTGGTCATTTCACCACCAGACACCAAGTCTGAAATCAACCTCAGTAAAGTTGGGCTTGTTGCCTTGATTGTGTTGGCTTGTGTAAATTCTGAGAGGTCATAATTGGCACTGTTGTACTTGACTGAGCGTGCCTCCTTGATCTGCCTTACCACAGAATCAATACTCCTCTCATCTGCATCATCCACTTTAACCATTTTCAGATGGTTAGCAATGGACTCACGGAAACCAACAATGGTAGCACATCCATCTACCCGAACTAACATAACGTCCTTACTCATGCAGTCTGTTAGTTTGCTGAACATATCACGTCGAGTGAGTTTGCCACCAAGATCACAGGAAAGGGAATGCAGTTCAACGCTATTCCACATCTTTGACCTGTCACAATTCATTCGCTCTATGACGTTCTTTGGGGCACTTTCTTCTGCAACACCAGTTGGCAAATCAGCATATTTAGGGACTGTCATGAAACTGTTATAACAGCGTACATGGTATTTGCACTCAGCCACAGGGAGATCAACCAAATATCCAATATGTAACTTGACCGCTCTGGCTACTTCATCATTACATTGCTCAGCAGCATTAATGATGGCATCTTTCATAGTTGGGATGAGATTACCTTCCTTGTCAAAACGTTCTTTAGTCATGCACTGATGAACACGATCCCATCTTTCTGGATGTTTGTCATCAACAGGTAAACATTCTTTGCCACAAAAAAATGCTGTCACGTCTGTAAACAAACGCACCACTGCATGTTGCCTGTGTGCGAGATCTTGTTGTCACTGTAACACAATCATCTTCAGCTTTTCTTTTCTGTGATTTACAAAGTCTCTCAATTTTGTGTTTTGATGTGCAAGTGCAGAAGCATCCTTTGTGACATTCTATGCGAACAGCATCACCACCACCATCAACAATGTCCTGTAGTTTTGCACGTAGCTCTTCATCTCCATGGGCTTTGGCACAGGAGATCAATGTCTTGATCCCTTGATCAGCGAATTTCTTCAATTCCACTCCACCATGACACAAGGGAAGAATGCACCTTGAATCAGCCATATCTGTAAAAACAAAACAATGAATTAGTAACTCGCATAAATGTCGTATGTGAGCGTCCAGTTGTCAGAATAGTGACCTTGTTGTCATTCAAAATGTATCTCACACGGTCAAACAATTGCCAGGAACTCGAACATTGACCTCAAATTTACTTCTAATCACAAAAATAAGGTTAAATATCGATTCCTCATACCAAAATTATATGGAAAAGATGTCTCATGTGTAATTTTAAGTTCATTACCTAAAAAGTTATATTTTCAGCCCAGTCGATGACGGCCATCTTGTATTTGCGCAAATATCACAGATTTCCCCATGGTTACCATCCGGGCAACCAAGCTTAATTTTGTCTTTGCATGCCTGTGAACAAGACACCACCATAAAACCATACACTTTTGAGGACAACACGGTTACTTCTCTGGCAAATGGACTAAAGGGTTCGTGGAGGGCTGTCCTTGCAACTGCTGTGGGTTCCTCAATAAGGGGTACAGGGTCGGGAAGGAGTTGAGGTACATTGATGGGTGAAAAGCTTTCATGAGGAAACGCCTCGGGTTCAAACACAGGTGGTGTTAATACAGGAGTGGGTGACCTAGGACCTTGACTTGAGTTGGTCAACATGACGTCTCCTAAGTTGGTGAACATGTTTACGCATGCATCTACCATCACACAACTTCACAAGAAACATCATTTCACCAATGTTATCGATAATGATGCCAGATAACCACTTGGTTCCACATTCAGAGTTCAACACGTGTACAGGATCATTGATCTGGAATTTGTGGTTATACAGGTGGTGATTACGTTTCTGTTGATACTTGTTATTCTCGATCTGGACCATCACGCACGGGTGCACTAATGATAACCGTGTTGTTTATTCACGACCCATCAGAAGTTTGGCAGGTGAGCGACCGGTGGTTCCATGTGGTCTGGTGCGGTAGTTGAGCAACACACAAGCGAGACGAGATTGATTGGAGCCTTCCTTGACGTGGTTTCGACCATTCTTGATGATCTGAACAGCACATTCGGCTTGACCATTACTGGCACGTTTGTAGAGGGCAGATGTGTAGTGCTTAATTCCATTAATTTTACAAAAGTTCTGAAACTCTGAACTCGTAAATGACGATTCATTATCTGATACAATGGAGTTTGGAATACCATGTTGTGCGAACATGGTACACAAAGCTTCAATTGTGACAGCAGAGGATGAGGATGGCACCACGAGAACTTCAATCCATTTGGAGTGGGCATCAACTACGATAAGGAAAAGCTTCCCTTGAAATGAACCAGCATGGTCGACGTGTAGTCTGGACCATGGCTTTGATGGCCAGGACCACATGGCCAATGGAGACTGAGACGGTGTCCTGGGCTTGACAAGTGTAGTTACGGCGTGCACTGGACTCCATGTCACTGTCCAAACCAGGCCACCAAACATGGGCTCGGGCAATAGTCTTCATGGTGACGATGCCTGGATGAGCATTGTGGAGTTCACTGATAATTTTCCCACGGAGTTTAGGCGGAATTATCACTTGGCTACCCCAAAGCAGGCAGTCTGCATCAATAGAGAGCCCATCCTTCCGTATGAGGTACGGTTTCGCCCCTTTCGGTAGTGATGCCCAATCACCTGACATAACACAGTGTTTAATTTGTGACAAATCTGGATTGCTATTGGTGGCACAAGCAATCTGCTCAGCGGTTACGGGCGCCTCATCGTGAATGATGTTTGCCATGAGACTAATGATATCACCAGATTGTGGAGATGTGCCCCAGACACACAGTAACGCCTCTCGTTCTACTTGAGCATAGCGATGTTCAGTGTCCAATAGGGTTTGTGATGCATACGCAACAGGATGGAGATTTCCAGTTCCATTTGTTTGCAACAATGCACACCCATTGCCATATGAAGAGCTATCACAACCGAGAACAAGTTCCTTGGATGGGCCATAATGGAGAAGCAACGGCAAGGAGGACAGCATGGCTTTACGGACCTTGAACACTCTTGCTTGGATAACTTCCTATTTCGAGACAACACCTTTCTTAAGGAGAAGATGCAGAGGCTCGACGGTTGTGCTCAGTTGAGGCAGGAAATTACCAAAGTAGGTCAACCTACCCAGAAATGCATGAAGTACTGAAATGTTTTGTGGCATTGGTGAATTCGCAATGGCTTCAACTTTGCTCGGAGAGGGCAAAATGCCTTGACAGGAGATTTGATGACCCAGGTATTCAACTTCACGTGTCAGAAAGGTACACTTTTCACGCTGTAGGCCTAACCCAGCTTGTGACAGCCGATTGAGGAATTTTTTATGGTTCTCGAGGTGTTCATATTGTGACTTTCCAGTCACTAGTTTGTCGTCCTGGAATACGACTGTCCTTGGGACAGTTTTCAATCACGTCTCCATCTTGCATTGGAAGATTAGTGCAGCAGAGCGTATGTCAAATGGGCATCTGTTGTACATGTAGAGTCCTCTATGAGTGTTGATACATGTATATTGCTTGGAATCATCATCCACTTCCATTTGAGCATCAACATTGGTCAAGTCAAGATTAGTGAATGTCTGGCCACCCATGAGAGTGGTGAACAGATCCTCTGCTTTGAGTAAAAGGTAGCCATCCAGCTTTGAATAGCGGTTGATCATCGTTTTGTAGTCCCACAAATGCGCACTGTTCCATCTGCTTTGAGTATTGGAACGATAGGTGCTGCCCAGTCGGAGTACTCGACTGGTGAGATGATGCCCCCACTCTGCAGGCGGCAAGCTCATATTCGATCATTGATCGCATCATGTGAGGCACAGGTCTAGCCTGATGGAACAATGGCTGAGCATCTGCAGAAACATGAATCCTCACTGTGGGCCCTGCAAAAGTGCCAACACCATCGCTGAACAGGCCAGGGTACTTGTTGGCCATGGTATCGTATCCAGCATCAGAGTTAGAGACTCTGTTTACGTCACTCCAATTAAGTCTGATTATTCGTAACCAATCTCAGTCTTAGAGGTTTGGTCCTTCTCCACGCACTATCAGTAGTTAGAGGACATGAGTCCTGCTTCCACATCCTGCAGTTACGTTATATGAGCCAACTACAGGAACCACCTCCTTGATGTATGTTCTCAAGTCAGTAGATACAGGCTGGAGTGCAGGAGCCTTTCTCGGAAGGTAGATGGAGGTGAACTTGCTCTCGCTCATAATTGATCTGGATGTGCCTGGTACCAACTTCCATCCTCACCGAGATCTTATGGATTGTTACAGCAACTATAATTGGAGCATCGGAGCTCTTTGTTCCAACAGAGAAAACCTCATAAAGTTCCTCACTCGACTCTTGCCTGCAGGCTGTGCTCTGTGACCTTGCATCTGCTGCATTAGGGTTCACCCCAATGTGATAAGCAGGAGACAAGTTCTTCGACTTGGATCAAGGACAATGGCACTTCAAGTGTCCCCGCTTACCACAGTTGTCACAGGTATAATTCCTGTACCGACATTGGAAAACTTGATGATTACCACCACAACACCAACAAGTTACCCCAACCTTCTGGGTAGATTCAGAAATGTCAGCAGGTGGAGGTGAATTGAGTTTAAATTTGCCTCAACTTTGGAGTTGCCTCAACTTTGGAGTCAAATTTGCCTCAAAATTGTTTCAATTTGGAGAGAATGATGCCTCAACAAACGTTGCTGCACTATGGGAGGGAGGGGGTGTGACAGAGAGAGATAGAGATAGAGATAGAGATAGAGATAGAGATAGAGATAGAGATAGAGATAGAGAGAGAGAGAGAGAGAGAGATAGAGAGAGAGAGAGAGAGAGAGAGAGAGAGAGAGAGAGATAGAGATAGAGATAGAGATAGAGATAGAGATAGAGAGAGAGATAGAGATAGAGATAGAGATAGAGAGAGAGATAGATAGAGAGAGAGCTAGAGAGAGAGAGAGAGAGAGAGAGAGAGAGAGAGAGAGAGAGAGAGAGAGATATAGAGAGATAGATTAGTCTCTCTCTCTCTCGAGTGCAGCCTATGGCTGCTGGTTGCATCATTGGTTGGGACGGGGCTTTTTCCGCTGATGCAGTGTCCCCCTTACCCGTACACTGGTGCTCATTTTGCTGACCTCGGAAGGATCACAGGCTGAGTCAACCTCCTGGTGTGTATTAATTCAGCGGCCAACTGGGATTGAACTCAGGACCCTTGGATCCCAAGCCGTCACCCTAACCACTAAGCCAACACCAGGCTACGGTGGGGTTTGTAAACAGAATGATATGTTATGCTTAATGACCAAACACACACACAAAAACAAAGTCACATCAGAACAGCTGTACACACAACAACATAACAGAGTTTATCATGTAATCCACTGGCACATCTGAAAAAACTTTGATATCCCAGTTCCAGAAAATTTGTGGGAACATGAAGGAAAAGTAATCAGTGAAAACATGGAAGTACTTACCGCTCACGTACGAACTAATGATCCCATCGAGCGTGAACATCGAAAACAAAATGTTGCGACCAGATATCATACTTAGGTACAAAAAAAAAGGAGAAGAAGGCATTGCTGATTGAGGTGTTAATGACAGTGATTTTGGACTAAACGATGCAGAACTCAAGAAAATGACAAAACACCAAGACCTCAAGAATGAAGTGAGAAGATGAATGCTGGGAGCTGAAGAATGCCAAAGTTGTATCACTGATAGCTGGACCTACAAGAATGATGACAAAGAACCTCACAGAGATATTAAACATTAGGCCAATACCACTGGGCGTCTACCTGGTCGTGGCGAGAAGAGATAACGAGGCAACATGAATGACCCACAAAATATATAATGGAGAAGAAATTAAACACCGATGGATTTTTTTCTTTAATGCCATGAACAAACCTTGGTACATCACGGGTGGTGAAGATGGTGGTCGTTTCATCGAAATTGTGTGTGGCTTCAGAAAAAGCAAATAAATATTTTAGGGGGCAATCCTCCCCCCCCCTCTAGAACCCCTTGGACCCCAATTTTTTAATGTCATGAACAAACTTTGGTACGTCATGGTTGAGGAAGGTTGTCATGAAGTTTCATCTGAATTGTGTGTATTGTTTAAGAAGAAAACAAATATCTCTTTGGGGAGGCAACCCTCTTCCCCACACCCCCTCCTGTAGATCCATTCAGACCCCCTTTTTAATGTCATCATGGGTGATGAAGGTTGTGGTCAAATTTCATTGAAATTGTGTGTGTAATTTCTGAGAAGAAGTTGCAAGTATTTGTAGACGGACAGACACACCACCGCATAAGCTCCCTGGAACTACTCTACAGGTGAGCTAAAAACCATCCCTGGGAATATTATTACAAACAAACTACAGTTGGAAGCTGTCCGGGATTCAGCGACGATCCTGAAGAGAGTCCTCGGCACAAAACTTTGAGAACAGAAAAACTTCACAGCTCGGTCCATGAATCGTGACCCCTTATTGAAATGAAGGTGGATACTTTGAGTCCACCCTGGGAGGACTCCATTCCACATTCTGAAACCCAAATATGTACACACGTACACACACACACACACACACACACCCACACACACACACACACACACACACACACACACACACACACACACACTTTTATTAGTACAGATATTGAGAAGACAAAATAATTTGATTAAAAGGTAAAAAGGCCAGCATCACATAAAATCAGCAATTTTGATGAAATTGCCCTAAAATTTTTAAGAATTAGCATATTGGTTCACTGAATTGGTTCACCAATCAAAAGCTGGAAGCTGATTGTTTTTGTTTTTTTTACATCGAACAGTCAAAGGTCAAGGTCACCTAAATCTTAAAAAAAAATAAAAAAAAATTCTACTGTTTTAATCATGTTTAACATAAAGAGAAGACGAAGAAAACGAAGAAGTCTGATTACAAAGCGGACACGGACGAGCATTTATCGATGTTTTCCAATTGTAATTACATTTGTTAAAACACGAGTTAAAATGGTGGATATTTGTGTTGTATTTTGTTGTGGTCATCGTTCCCAGATGGAGGATTGCTTGGATCATAGACTATAGACTGCCTTCAAGCAAGACAACATAAAGATTTTGATGTGGAGTCTTGATTTCGAGTTGCGGGTTTTAGGAGATTTAACAAAGTCCTCCCAGGAATTAAAGTACCCATCTCTGCTTCAGTAAGGGATCACGGTTCATGGACCAAGATGTTCAGCTTTGTTGTTCTCAGAGTTTTGTTCCGAGGGCTCTTTTCAGGATCGTCACCGAACCCCGGACTGCCTCCGATCGTAGTTCGTTTGTGGTAATATTCCTGGGGATGGTTTTCAGAATCTCAGTGAGGTTCTTCTTTATTATTCCCGTTGCTCCTATTATCACTGGTGGTGCAATTTTGAAGCTCTTTGGCTTCCAAGATCTCTTGATCTCATTTTTGAGGTCCTGGTATTTGGTTATTTTGTTGATTTCTGCATTATTTAAGCCAAGATCGCTCGGTACTGATATCTCACTCAGCAATGCTGTCTTTTCCCTCTTGTTCCTATCCAGAAAAAGACACCGCCCGGACGTGTCTGGAGACAAACACCACTCGGACACGTCCAGAGACAAACTCCCGTTCACTCACGTCTTATCTGGGCCCTGGCCTCACGTTGTAACCCAAATTTGGTAGCAATCTGACTGGTCGGTCTGGAGAGGAAGATTTTTGAAAGAATTTACGTGATTCTCCAAAAAAATTATAAAGACCGCCATTTTGACACACTTCCAGTCATGCGATCGGCATGGCCTCTGCAATTTAATATCAGGACCCTGTCCTAATGTGGTAACCCAAATTTGGTATCATTCTTACTCGTGGGTTTGGAGAAGAGGATTTTTGAAGGAATTTACGCAATTTTCCCAAAAATTGACTCAGTCGGCCATTTTGACACACTTCCGGTCACATGATCGGCATGATGACGATGACGATGATGATGTCATGATGGCTGGAGATGTCAAAAAGGGAGATGGATGGAGCATGACGACAATACCTTATTGGTTCATGAGCGCCAGCCAGAGTGACCACTATATTCGTTATGTCTGTGTGTCTGTCTGTCCAGAGCATAACTCCGTGGACTTTGATCCGATCTTGATGAAACTTGGTTATGTGTTCGATATCAATAGTGGGGCAACTTAGCATAACAATTGTGCATTTTGTGAGGAAAGTACCAAATTTGGCACACTAGTAGCCTATCATATTATGAACAGATTTGGATATTGGGCCATCTCAAAATTTTTGATGGCAGTGGAAAATGGCTGCCACAGCCATCAGCGGCTGAATTTGAGATGGCCCAATATCCAAATCTGTTCATAATATGATTGGCTACTAGTTTGCCAAATTTGGTGCTTTCCTCACAAAATGCACAATTGTTATGCTATATTTAGCTAAGTTGCCCCACTACAATGTCTCCTTGTGTTTTCCTGGATGAGGGCATGCTACACCTATTGTGGGCAGAGCCACGCCAAAAAATAGCCATTTTTAGGGGGTATCGGATTAAAAATATATCTTCTCCAAGGGAATTGACTGAATGGAATGGGTTCTTCGGTATTTGAATGGCAAAATGAATTATCTAAAACTTGTCATTGTCCGATTTTTCATTTTCGTCCCAAGGTCAAGGTCACAAGGTCAAAAACTTAGAAAATTGCGAATTTTGACATAAAAATCATACAACTGCCCAAACTTTGAGAGCTAGGATGACAATATTTTTTATAAAAAATCTTGAGGTCATTCCCTACCTAAAGTCTTGAAACCATTTTGCTCTATCTCGAACACCTTGCCCTTGGCGCCCCCTTCAAGTTTGTTTTTATGCTTATTTCATCAAAGTATGGATAATCCGAGGAGTGTGAAATGCCATATAGCCTATATGACGTTATATTGTTCCTGGAATGTTCCAGAGGAAGCTTTGCACCAAAGGTCATAATCCTTGACCTTTGACCTTTAAAGGCCACAAAGGTCAAATTTTCAAAGTTGTGGGAATCGAACTGGGTTTTCGACCTTCTTTGACGAACTAACTCCAATAAGCTATAGCACGTATCCTGTTTCCATATTTTAATGTCCACAACATTGTTTTGTGACTTTTAAAGGTTATGCAAAGGTCAAATTTTGAAAGTTGTTGAACGAAACCGGGTTTTTGACATTTTGCAGCTCATAACCCGTCACCCGTATCAGTAATGTTGATCATTTTTATAACTTGGTCAAACATTATCATATTGTCTCATCCTTGACTTCTGAAACAATCTACATCGTCAAATACCGCTCATGAACCACCGTCGCCTTCAGACTTGTCTTCAATTTAAATTCCAGATAATTCTGTCTGTGGAAAAGGGTACATTATATACTTACAAGTACGTCTCAATTCCATACTGTTTCAATATCAGTTGTATTGTGACCACGTCTATTGTCTATTAATTATGTAGTATTTGAATGGACCTTTTTAAACGTTTAAGACTGCTTTGACCCCTTTGAAAACACTAACTTAGACCCAATAGACCTTCACACCCATAGAACATTAGTTACCTTGATAGTCAGGTCAGGTTCGATCTGTGACCTGCTACAGGTACCATGTAAACCTGTACTAACCTGTTCCATGGTCGGGTTGTCGGCGACTAAACCGTCTCCCCCACCAGGTTTTCTGGTGAGGAGGGTGTTTGGATATGGACACCCAGCAGGATTAAAAACAAAACCTGTCAAAGGGCGGAGGAGCTCCTTGTGAGCCAACGGCCATCCATATCTAGTGCCCAACTGTGTCTGCGGACGTCCTCCTGCAGTTGGGCTACTTCTTATTAGGAGGTTGGTGGCAGGATTTGCACTCCGGCCACTGTAAAACCCTTCATTCCGCAAAACACAAAAACGCAAAAAAATCTGAAAACCCACTCCGTGGGAGTACCTCCTGTGCAGCTTCCCTTCGCAGGGCAGCTCACCGGATGACGGGATTGGGGCAAAGCCTTCGGGACCCCCAATCTTTGATAGGAGGGAAACCACGGGGTATCATCCCTGGGTCAGATTGCGGGAGAGTGTGTCGGAGTGGTGCTGAGGTGTCGTCCACCAGACGGCGGTCTCCTTGGGTTAACCCGAGGCGGTCCCTTCGGGTGGGTGCCTGGAATGTCCTATCCCTAAGAGAGGATGATCACCTGTCTCTGTTATCATCTGAGCTCAAGTGTTTGGACATCGGGATTGCAGCTCTCTCTGAGGTTCGGAGACCAGATTGCGGCGAGATAATGGTGGGTGGTTACACCTACTATTGGTCTGGTCGCTCTGATGGTTACCATACCCAAGGAGTTGCTGTAGCTGTGTCCAATAAGCTGACCCCAATGATAATTGAGGTAACACCGGTCAATGAGCGTATTATGAGATTAAGGATTCGTCACTCCTTAGGTGTCATTTCCCTGGTCTCTGTTTATGCTCCGACTGAGGCGAGTGATCTCACCGTGAAGGACGCATTCTACGCCACACTCGAGTCTGTGGTTGATCAGTGCCCCAGACGAGATATACTTCTAGTCTTGGGGGATTTCAATGCATCGACTGGAACTGATAGGGATGGTTATGAGGTGTGTGTTGGTCCCCATGGGTCAGGAACTATGAACCAGAATAGCACTAAGTTCCTTGACTTTGCAAGAAGTCATGGACTTAGGGTGGCTGGTTCATGGTTTCAGCGCCCGCAAGCTCATCGCTGGACTTGGTATTCCAACGCTGGCGGTGTGGCAAAGGAGATTGACCATGTCCTCATTGACGGTCGTTGGAGGATGATCCAGAACTGCAGGGTCTACCGGAGTGCTCAGTTCCTCAATACTGACCACAGGCTTGTTGTAGCAACTCTAAAGCTGCACCTTAAATCCTGGAGAATGGTACCATCCCAGCCGAGGCTGGATGTTGCCAAGCTCAGGGATGAGAGAGTAGCTGAGGAGTTTGCGAACAGGCTGAGTGGACACTTGGGGTGTCTGGGTGCTTTGGGGGGTCCTGAAGAGTTGTGGAGCACCTTCAAGACCACCGTCCTTGATGTTGCCGGTGGATGCCTTGGAGTTCACCGCAGGGCAAAGAAGAATTTTGTCTCTCAAGGGACACTGGATATCATTGATCAGAGTCGCAGGGCCAGGCTGAATGGCAGAGCTGAGCTGTTCAGGGAGCTGAGGCGTAAAACTGTACGTGCACTGAGGGTGGACAAGGAGGCCTATGTGCGAGGAATCTGTGAGGGGGTAGAGCATCACCTGTGGACAGGTGATTCTCGTCCCGCTTACAGGGGAATTCGCGCATTACGTTCATCCAAGCCCATCCCTCGGAGCACTGCAGTTCGAGCAGAGAGTGGTAGGCTCTTGACAGAGGAGTCTGAAGTGAAGGCCCGCTGGGCCGGTTACTTTGAGCGGTTGTACCAGGCTGATCCCCCAGCTGTCGAGTTGGACGTCAAGGGTGTTACAATCCCTGTTGCTGACCCTCGAATCAACTGTGGTCCACCATCGCTTGTGGAAACACGAGCTGCGGTGAACCAGTTGAAACGGGGCAAAGCTCAAGGGATCTGTGGCATCCATGCCGAACTTCTCAAGGCTGGTGGAAATGCTGCACTCGTGTCGTTGCATGCAGTTTTGTGCTCTGCCTGTAACACAGGCATCATCCCAACTGACTGGAAGAGGGGCCTTGTTGTCCCTCTCTGGAAAGGGAAGGGTGATCGCCAAGACTGCAACAACTACCGAGGGGTGACGCTGCTCTCAGTGCCGGGCAAGGTCTTTGCTCGGATAATTCTTGATAGGGTTCGCCACCATCTGCTTGAGCACCAGCGTCCAGAGCAGTCAGGCTTTACACCAAAGAGGTCAACGATTGACCGCATCATTGCACTTCGTGTCCTCACCGAACGCAGACGAGAGTTTCGGCAGGGGCTGCTTGCAGCCTATGTTGATCTCTGTAAAGCGTTCGATTCAGTGAATCGGGATGTCCTCTGGAGGATTCTTGGTCTTCGTGGGGTGCCACCGAAACTGATCGATCTGATGTCTGAACTCTACTCTGGTACTGAGAGTGCTGTGAAGTGTGGTGGTACCATCTCTGACTTATTTCCAGTTGGTACTGGAGTTCGTCAGGGATGTGTACTTGCCCCCACACTTTTCAGCACTTGTATGGACTGGATTTTTGGGAGGATGTCGGAGAGATCAAGTTGCGGTGCATCGTTTGGCAATGTCAAGATCTCGGACCTTGATTGTGCAGATGATGCAGTCATCTTTGCGGAGACTTTAGACATCCTCTTGGGGGCCCTCGAGGTGCTGAATGAGGAGTCGGAGCCGTTGGGATTACGGATTTCTTGGGTCAAAACTAAGATCCAGGCTTTCGGTGACATCTTGGATGCTGCTGTCCTGTCTGTGTCTGTTTGTGGTGAGGATGTTGAGGTCGTGGATAGATTCACTTACCTTGGCAGTGATATTCATGTCTCCGCAGGTTGTGAGCCGGAGGTCAATAGACGTCTGGGTCGGGCCTGGGGAGTCATGGATTCACTGGATCATGGGGTGTGGTGCTGCCGGTACCTGTGCGGGAGGACGAAAGTCCAAGTCTTCAGGTCCTTGGTACTTCCAGTCTTGCTCTATGGGTGCGAGACTTGGACTTTGACCAAGGATCTGAGACGGAGACTTAATTCCTTTGGTACCAGGTCTCTTCGAAGAATCCTTGGCTATCGCTGGTCGGATTTTGTGTCCAACGAGCGGTTGCTGAGAGAGACTCGGATGAGATTTGTTACCTGCATAGTCCGTGAGCGTCAGTTGCGGCTGTATGGACATGTGGCTCGTTTTCCTGATGCTGATCCTGCTCACCAGATTCTCTCAGCAAGGGAGTCTCATGAGTGGAGGAGGCCAGTGGGCCGACCACGTGCCTCATGGTTGCAGCAGGTTGACCATCATCTCAAGGAGATGGGGATGGGCCTGGCATCTGCCTGGGGGATGGCCAGACGGAGGCCCCTGGAGTACCGGCGGAAAGTGGACGCAGCGACGCGCTGTTCTGGCACATGCTCCCATACCTGACCTGACCTGATAATTCTGTCTGTGGAAAAGGGTACATTATATACTTACAAGTACGTCTCAATTCCATACTGTTTCAATATCAGTTGTATTGTGACCACGTCTATTGTCTATTAATTATGTAGTATTTGAACGGACCTTTTTAAACGTTTAAGACTGCTTTGACCCCTTTGAAAACACTAACTTAGACCCAATAGACCTTCACACCTGTAGAACATTAGTTACCTTGTATTGATAGTCAGCCTGCCAAGACTCTAGAATATGCTTTAAAAAAGTTTTGATGGCATCGCTTGTTGATTTTTGGCCAATGGGTTCAAATGTAAGACCATACCATGGGGTCTCAGAATAATCCGGTGGCCAACCCGATTTTTGACCTTCAAGGTCAAATTTTCAAGGTCAAAGGTCAGATGGGTGCAAAAAAATTTTTCCCCCAAAAATGTCCAGAATAATGTGTTCTATCATTTAAAAGCCTTAAAGAACCAAGAAACATAAGAGTAATTTCACTATTTTACCATTTATTGACTAAATTTATAGGCCATAAGTAGTGGATATGAAAGTAGTGGATATATGATCGTTGTACAATGCCTTGGAGACCAGTCAGCAGATGTGTGGATGAAGAGTGGAACAAGCAAATCAACCAAACTATACCACATAAATGCTATAGCACAGACCTTTCCTCGAAATGTGATTAGCAATATCCTAGGTTTCCATTCCCTGACTGGATGCGACACGGTGTCATCATTTGCGGGCAATGGAAAGAAGACATGTTGGCAGGTGTACGTACAGCATCCAGAACTTCTGCACGGTGTTGGGCGAGATGGAGCTTTTGCTGATATTGAACAGTTTGTGTGTCGTGTCTACAAAACTCCAAGTTTTACCAAGGGATGTGACACTGCCAGGCTTGAAGTATTTCAGAAAGGCAAAAAAGCACTGGAAATGCTCCCACCAACAACAGATGCATCGGAACTTCACTTGAAAAGAGCAAATTTCCAAACAAAGTTGTGGCTTCAAGCAGACAAGACTGAGATGGAACTTCCCACGCGAGCATCTACTGGGGCATGGAAGGAAAATGATGATGGCCAGTTACAGGTGGTGTGGATAAGAAAACCCTCCGTACCTCAGAGTTGTCAAGCATTGATATCTTGCAGGTATAAAACATAGTGCCGTACATCTGCGTGTCGGTGCAATGGGTCAAAACAGGGGTGCATGCCCGTTTGTGCATGCTATGAAAACGGATGTCTAAATCCACATTCAATATAGCTCTAATCTTCAATGTCATACATAATATGTGGTTACATAAGCCAGTTTTCAGGTTTTTAATAATTCTTAATCTCATTTAAAGCTGACACATTAGCTTAAAATGCTTGGGCGGCTTAGGCCTACCTTTGAAATTTCTCCAAATGAATACAGCCAAAACACAATTTATTCTCGTTTTTGAACATTTCTTATCAGAATTACTTGCTGTACGATACCAAGAGTTATCATTGTGAGTGAAGTACAGCGCTAGTACTGGACTGAAATGGTATCTTTTAGCACGATGGAATGTCCGTCAATATTTGAAGGTCAGATGCAAGTTGCCTAAATCTGAAAATATACTCAAATAATGCAAAAATGGGTGTATGTTGATGATCAAGGAGTTTACCAACGAGAATCAGGGTGTTTGAAACTGGTTTGTAAAGACTTTTCATGTGTTTTCTGTCATTTCAACCATTGTGGAGATATTCGACGTTTTTGGTTCAGATTTCTTCATGTTTTTCCTATAAATTTAGTCAATAAATGGTAAAATACTGAAATTACTGTTATGTTTTTTTGGTTCTTTAAGGCTTTTAAATGATAGAACACATTATTCTGGACATTTTTGGGGGGAAAATTTTTTTTTTGCACCCATCTGACCTTTGACCTTGAAAATTTCAACTTGAAGGTCAAAAATCGGGTTGGCCACCGGATGATTCTGAGACCCCATGGTATGGTCTTACATTTGAACTCATTGGCCAAAAATCAACAAGCGATGCCATCAATACTGTTTTCAAGGGTCTTGGCAGGCTGACTATGACATTTTACAAACTTTTGACCCATTTGACCCTTTTGGACTCCATTCGATCCCAAACTACCGGTGGAACAATCCCCTTTCGACCCCATCCGACTCCTTTGAATCGAGCTGCTATTAGAACGTCCCCTTTATTCAAGCTCGTATGTAGACCCCTTGTGGTCCTCAGACCATTAGACCCTTTAAACACCTGGCACAAAACATCAACACAGTCTTTTTGCAATACACAGACAGACGATACTTTTTCTCAGCAAGTGATGTACAAACTCGACTCACCCAGAGGGTGTTGTACGCACTTGACTTAAAATTTTTAGCAGCATCTCGCGTACGTTGTTGTTGTTGTTGTTGTTGTCCTTCTTCTTCTTCTTCTTCTTCTTCTTCTTCTTCTTCTTCTTCTTCTTCTTCTTCTTCTTCTTCTTCTTCTTCTTCTTCTTCTTCTTCTTCTTCTTCTTCTTCTTCTTCCAAAACCTTAATCTCTCGGACTCAGCTCTTGTACATACAAGATCCGGATCTCCTTAAATACTGAGCACATGTACACATCCTCACATAGACGGTGCCTTTTGAGAGCGTCTATCATGAACTTTTAAATATATTCGGACATTTGCTTTAAAGTTTCGAAAAGTTCACGTTACTATTTAAAGATTATTCCATTCATTGTACTGTAATTTCGTAAATACACAATTTATTTCGTAAATACGTAAATACATTATGACGCGTTTCGCTATTGGCTTAATCAAGGCACGTGACGAAACACCGGAAGTTGTTTTTTTTTTTTTAGCCGACAAAACCTTGAGGACGCTGCTCGTGGACACATTTGTCCTTGTTTCTTTTTATGGACTAAGTGACCTGTTTGTGTCTTTGGTTTCCTTGTTCGTTAGTTAATTCCGGACTCGAATTCCGCGCTCCACCATTCCCCGGTTCATGGACACGCCGTTTGATGCTTTAACAAAAAAATAATAGTAATAAAAACGGCGACGTCGGATTGAAATACCGCAGGCTTGTACAGTACGAGTGCACTGTACAGTGGCGGACACGTGACGATGACGCACAACCCACGCGTCACTTCGGTCACGCGCTCTTTTGAAGTAGGCGGAAGAGAAAAAAAGAAAGTTGAAGGGCACGTGACCTCACGGTAGCCAATGAAAACGATCCGGGCTCGCGCCGCTGGCTCACCCAGTAGTCCGTAGTTGTTGTTGTTGTTGGTGCTGCCGCTGCTTGCTGCAAGTGTTTGTGTGTACTTGGTATTTTCACGTCACTTTCCTCTCCCGATGATTGAGGTGAGTCACAATGCAGATGTTCCGCTCTGTGTTGGTACCTGGTACTTGGTACTTGGAACGCGCCGTTATTTAATGGGTTTAAATAATCCTGCAACGATCCTTCGAGGTGTTTGCGCTGACCTGACCGTACGGCCGGAGCGAGTCTACTGATGTGTGTGTGTATATCCATGTACGAGTGTGCATGTCGTACAGGATAGTCGGGCAACACGAAACGAGCACAATGCAGCGAGCCCTTGGTTTCCCATTCCAGGTGGACGGATCACCTTTGGGTGTGTGGAGGAGTACGTACGGGACAAGGGAGAAACGGATTCACATTGACACTCACAAACACAAGTTTTTTTTTTGTTTGTTTACCTTGTCGAGGCTCATATAGAGCTAACACTCAACGCACATCAAGGGGGGCATGAGACAAGAGAGGAGGGAGTGGGAAGGATAAAACAGTGGGGAACAGAGACATTAGGAGATCTGTGGAAGGGAGAGGGATGGGACGGGGAACACGGGGAATACAAGAGGGACACTACAGGGACTTTCAGGAAGGAAAGCAGGGAATTTGAAGGAGGTGGGTTTGGGGTGGATTATCGGGGGTAGAAAAGATCAAGGTTTTGGATGGGAGATGATAAGAGGTGGTGGTGAACAGCCGTTTTGAAGGCCTGGAGGGAAGAATGGGATTGAATAGAGTGAGGGATTTTATTCCAAAGACAGGAAAAAAGAGGAATGAAAGAGTGAAGGTGAGCAGTGATTCGTGATTTTGGTAGTTTTACCAGAAGGGGGTTGTTGGCGGACCTTGAGTGCCCTGCGGTAATATGGTGGGGGCAAATCACAGAGAGAGCGGGGGGGGGGGCAAGGCTGGAGAAGAGACGGGAGAAGACAGAAAGACCACCGACCAACCTGCGGTGATTGAGTGAGAGGCCCAAAGAATCAGCCTCATCGCGGGAGATGCCAATGATCCGAAATGCCCTGGTTTCTACAGCATGAAGCCGAGAAAGGTGAGAGGTAGGAGCACCAGCCCAAAGGGGAGAGCAGTACTCCATCAGGCTGCGGACAAAAGCTTTGTAAGTGGTCAGGAGCTCAGGTGGGCCAAGGAAGGACTTTGCACGACGGAGGATTCCCAGTTGGTGACTGGCTTTGGAGGCAAGGTTGGAAATGTGACTTTCCCAGGAAAGGTCATGGCAGATAGTGAGACCCAGAAGCTTGAAAGAAAGGACTTCTTCCAGAGGATTGTTGAGAAAGTGGATGGGGGGGGGGGGTTTTCTAAACGGTCCTTTCAAACACACATAGAGCGTGAGATTTGTCCGGATTGAAAGACATGTTCCACATGTTGGACCAGTTTGTGATTTTATCCAGATCTGCAGTGAGCGAAGAAGCTGCTGCTTGCCGGTCTGAGGGATGACAGATGGTACGGCAAAGGGTGGAGTCGTCGGCAAAGAGATAAAGAGGATTTTCCAGTGAGTCAGAGAGATCGTTGATGAAAACCAGAAAAAGAACAGGGCCCAGAACACTACCTTGAGGAACTCCAGCCTGGACAGGAAGAGGGGATGAAAGAACTCCATTTAGGGCCACACGTTGACTGCGACAGGAGAGGAAGTCTGTGAGCCATGAGTGGAGATGGCCTTGGATACCGTAGGAAGAGAGTTTGGTGAGTAGGGCAGGGTGCCAGACTGTGTCAAAAGCACGTGATATGTCCAGGGATACGGCTCGGATTTCCTTTCTGGCATTGAGGAGCTCCATCCATTGTTGGGAGAGCAGAAGTAGCATATCCAGTGTAGAGTGACCTGGTCTGAAACCAAAAGTTCTTGGTTGTAAGTTATTTGTTGTTGTAAGTTCTTGATAAGGTTGTAAGTTCTTGATACTTGACTGCATTGTTTACCAAATTGCTGAGTTACTAACCATTATAAGTTATATCGTTTGGAATGATGTGACGTCGGAAATTGGCGTGACGTCACAATCCCTTTGTTATCTGTTAATTACCTACGCCACTGAAGGTGGACATAGGTTACATTTTCCTCTCTCTGTCTCTGTCTCTCTCTGTATGTCTGTGAGCTCGATATCTCAAAATGTTGTGGACTGCTTCGGACTAAACTTGGTGGACAGGTTGGGTGTGTGACCAGGACTAATCGATTCGATTTTGTTGAAGATACAAATCCAGATTGAGGAATTTTTTTTTCATTTTATAAAGTGTTTCTTCACCATTGAGAGATGTTTCTAAAAGTCATGATATGTCAAAAAGTTGGGTAGGTGACCCGAACAAGCTGATTCGATTTTTGGTTCAGGTCCGAATCCAGATCCGACCTATCGGTGGGATCCAAAACGTACCCTGTTCAGCCTGGTGGAGGTATGCGCTCTACTGAGTGCAGTTGTAGTTATTATCTTGTATTGCTCGGTGAATATCCCATTTGTTTCCATCATATTGATCTGGTGTTTAAACGCTATGATGTGTTTGAAAGGACAGACCAACTGCTGTTTGCCCTACAGGATGCTGCCCGATGACCCGATCGCACTCAGATAATTGACCTCGTTCTCCTTGAATTGGTCATCATGTCCGCAAGCTCTGACACAGACGAAGGTGATGACAATTCTGTCCTGCTAAAGCTGGCCAAGCTTCTTCGGGAAAAAGGTTTGTACTTGAATTGTCTTTTGAACTGAAATCTCTTCATTATAAAAGTTTGCTCATTGTGTTGATTTTCATCAATGCAGATACCTCCTTTCAAGCTGTGAAGTTTCTTTTTTTGAAATGTTTTTGATTTGATTGTGATAACAATACATGTAGCTTTGTTGAGCTTTCTTAAATCTTTCAACCATGAGTTCCTTGGACTTTTGGCTCCCCCACCCTTGGTTCCCTGGAGAAAAATCCAGCCGCTTGGGTATATGGAGGTTTGAAGAGTGGCCGGTAAAACGGCTGCTTGGTTATATGGTGGTTTGAATAGTTGCCGGTAAACTGGCAGCAAGGGTATATGGAGGTTTAAATAGTTGCCGGTAAACTGGCCGCTCAGGTATATGGAGGTTTAAATAGTTGCTGGTAAACCGGCCACAAGGGTATATTGGGGTTTGAATAGCGGCTGGTAAACTGGCCGCAAGGGTATATGGAGGTTCAAATAGGGTATGTATGGGCACGCGAGAGGGATGGATTGGCCTGTGTGGTTGTTTCTGGCTTGCGGTTTGAAAGTTTTTTTTGGGGGGGGGGGGTTTGCACGTACGGCCACGCACGTACGGGCACGCGAGAGCGAAGGAACGGCCTGTGAATTTGTTTCTGGCTCGCGGTTTGAAAGTTTTTTATTTATTTATTTATTTATTTATTTATATTTTTTGGGGTTTGCACGTACGGCCACGCACGTACGGGCACGCGAGAGCGAAGGAACGGCCTGTGTGGTTACTTCTGGCTTGTGGTTTGAAAGTTTTTTTATTTTATTTATTTTTATATATATTTTTGGGTTTGCACGTATGGCCACACACGTACGGGAACGCGAGAGCAAAGGAACGGCCTGTGAATTTGTTTCTGGCTCGCGGTTTGAAAGTTTTTTATTTATTTTTTTATATTTTTTGGGGTTTGCATGTACGGCCACGCAAGAGCGAAGGAACGTCCTTTGTGGTTGTTTCTGGCTCGCAGTTTGAAAGGTTTTTTTTTTTTTTTTTTTTTTTTTTTTTTGGGTTTGCACGTACGGGCACGCGATAGTGAAGGAACGGCCTGTGTGGTTGTTTCTGGCTTGCGGTTTGAAAGTTTTTTTGGGGGGGGGGTTTGCACGTACGGGCACGCGAGAGCGAAGGAACAGCCTGTGTGGTTACTTCTGGCTTGCAGTTTGAAAGTTTTTTATTTTATTTATTTTTATATATATTTTTGGGTTTGCACGTATGGCCACACATGTACGGGAATGCGAGAGCTAAGGAACGGCCTGTGAATTTGTTTCTGGCTCGCGGTTTGAAAGTTTTTTTTTAATATATATTTTTTGGGTTTGCACGCATGAATGGCCACGCGAGAGCGAAGGAACGGCCTTTGTAGTTGTTTCTGGCTCGCAGTTTGAAAGTTTTTTTAATATATATATTTTATTTTTTTGCACGTACGGCCACGCACTAGTTGGAATAAAATTACACGTAAAAAGCTGCACATGTATTTTTCAAGACACAGACTGATGATAAAACGATCATTTGCATGCTGTGTTGAGGGTGCAGGTGATGTTTTGTTGAATGGAAGCAGCACATTGGTGTTGAATACATGCTGGCTGCTTCAGCTGAATAGAATGTTTCAGGAGCTCCTACAAGTCCGGCCAAACCAATATACTGGGTTCCTGGCACTGCCCACTCACCCAGCTGACAACGGGACCGTGATTGAGATGCAGCTTTTGTTTGACATGATCCAGAAAACCCCTTCATTGAAGGTGTGCCTTCATGTGTCTTTGATATTTCTATTTTTTTAATTTTATTCTGTCTAAGAAGTGAGGCTCGTATTGAAGCTTACAATGAAAGTTTATATATATATATATATATATATATACATAGTCACGGCCCGGGATTCGAGGTTCGCCACGAGGGGAAGCACTCGTTTCTCCCGACCACAGACAACTCCGCTGTCCAATGGGCTGTATTTTTTACACAGCCGTAGCCGCTTTACTTAGGCCAGTAGCCTATCAGGTTTACGCTTCAATGTTTCCACGATCCCTTTCTATTGGCATGGCAACCTAACTACAGGCCACACCCTCGGCACCACACCTGGTGATCTGCGGAGCGGAACAGATAGGTGCAGCACCGGCTAACAGAGCAAATCGGGTGGGGAACAACTTATCGTCTAACTATACTTGTATACTGTTGGACCAATAAAGGAAAGCACAACCAAGACAGATTGGAAATAACAACAAACAATTATTTATTTACATACACACAAGCAAGCAATCATTTTAAAACGAGTATCTACAGGCAAGAAAGCAAAAGAGGACATTGAACTGTAACACGTCGTCTTTCTTGTACAATTTTATTTGCACAAAAGACATGGCCATCATTCAATCCAGGGAGGACAAGAAGAAGGAGTAGAAGAAAGGAAAAGGACTGAGACAAGAAAAGTTGGGTCAACTTTTTTTTCCTACCCCCCCCTCCATTTAGGGCCACACATTGACTGCGACAGGAGAGGAAGTCTGCGAGCCATGAGTGGCGATGCCCTTGGATACCATAGGAAGAGAGTTTGGTGAGCAGGGCAGGGTGCCAGATTGTGTCAAAAGCATGCGATATGTCTGGGGATCTGGCTCTGATTTCATGTCTGGCATTGAGGACCTCCATCCATTGTTGGGAGAGCAGAAGCAGCATGTCCAAGATAGTGACTTGGTTTGAATCCAAATTAATGATTGGAAATCAGGCCATTGGAAAAGAGGAAGGATTTAATGTCTGAAGTGATGATGGATTCCAAAACCTTGCTGATGATTGGGAGAAGACTGATTGGTCTGTAGTTTCAGGGATCTGTTTTTGCACTTTTTTATGCAGAGCAGTAATATTTGCTGATTTGCAAGCAGATGGCAGATGACCTTGAGCAAATGAGAGGGTGAATAGAGCAGGTTTTTAGGACACGCGGGCTGATGCCGTCTGGACCTGTTGCAGAATCTCAGTTGAGGTTTGATAGCAAGCTCTCCACCTTGTCAGGTGAAAAGGACACAGAGTCCATGGACAGCTGGGTGCGACTGGTTAAGGTGGGTGCAGAAAGTGATGGGTTTAGTACACAATATTTAGAAGCAAACACAGAGTTTAGGCATTCAGCTTTTTCACGTGCAGTGTCAGCTGTGCAGCCATTTGAGGCAAGGGAGGGGATGGAGGGAGAACATCCACCAGAAACAGACTTAACTAGACACCACCAGGATTTGGAGGAGGGAGACAGGTTTGAGAGTTCAGGCTTGAGATGAGAAAGATGTTGTTTTCTGGCTTTCCTGAAGGTTGACACATACTTGTTCCAAGCTTTGTGGAAGGAACTGAGATTGCTTTCAGTTGAATTAGCCTTTCATGAGGCGAAGGCAAGTTGTTTCAGGCCAATTGCCTCACCACAAGCTTCAGTGTACCATGGGCGGGAGGAAGGTTAGGGCAACTGAAGACGACATGAGATATATCTGTGCATGAGAGAGAGAAAGTTTCTTTGAAAGAATTCCCAGGGTGAGTTGATAGTGGAGGAAGTGGAGATGGGAGATCAGTCTCGAAGCTGATGGCTGCTTGAAGACCCTACCAGTCGGCCTGAGTGAAATCCCAGACTCGACGGCGCTGAGGTGCTTCTCTAATGATAGCTAGAGAGATGTTTACTTTGACAAACATGTGGAACGGAGGAAGAACAGCAAACGTTTTCTGGGAAATTGGTCAAAATCGGATCCAGAAGAGATGGAGTACTGTTGGATGAGATCCTGGTCGGGAAGTTGACAGATTGAGTCAGTCCCAATGAGTCGTAGAAGTCTTTTTCTGAAGTGCCATGGCGGTGAGAGAGGTACCCACACACAGCCAACTGGCATGATGACAATTGAAGTCACCACATGTGAGGAAGGGCCATAATCTCCAGAGAATCTCGGCTGTTCGCCTCCAAGGGAGAACTGTTCGGATATCCATCCAAATCGGGGCTAAACCCCCCTGGGCACGACATTATACTGCAAATTGTATTTTTATTTGTGAAATTTAATTAATTATTTAATTACATAAATTTTTGTTGAATAATATATTTGCTCTGACCTTAATAGGAAGTTACATGTATTTACTGTTCGAACTTGTGCTTCAGTTGATTCATCTACCTGGAACAAGGCTTCATGCATCGCTAAACATTTTTTCTTTTGTATCGTTGGAGCACTTGGAGGTAAGAGGAGTGAACAAGAGCTCTTGCCACATCTCGTTGAAAAGAAAAGAACTTGCACAATGTTTTTTGCTCTGAAAACCAATTTCCATATATTTTGCATACATGGCCTGTTTTCCCTATACATTAATGACGACGTAAGCTTTGAAAGCTCAAATAACCACTGTTCATGGGGTGATCATTCGGTGATGTAAGACTGACCAAAAATAAAAAAAACAACAACTCTATGAATTGATGTAAAAAGAACTTCTGGTTCCTGGTCTGAGCATGTTGGATGTTACGTCATGCAGTTCCTCCTCCCATTTTGTGAAAGGTATACGTTTTCTGGACCAGACCGTTGTGCGTTTCTGTTATCTTTTCGTCCCTTTGTTGCTGTTTGTGTTATACAAGGAAATCTAACACAGGTGGAGGCCATTCAGCCCATCATGCATGCGTGAACACCACACCGACCCATCTACACAAGATCCAAGGAAGAAAATGCAAAAAAAAGTTTTTAATTAATGAAATAATTGTTTTTTAAATTATTATTATTATTATTTTTAAACTTTTTGTCGTTTTTGTATTTTTTTTTCTTCCCTAAGGGGAGGGGGCATGGGCTTGTTTTAAAACATACATCAACCACCCAACAACCCTTGACAAGACCCCCACCAACAGTACTCGTATACATGCATGCAATCACCCATCAATGCTCAAACTACCTAAAAATCCTGTCAACATCCCTATACCCCTCTATCTCCATAACTTCCAGGCACCTATCTTATTCTAATTTAAACTTATCTACTTTTTCTGCTGCCACTACCTTTCCAGGGAGACCATTCCATACATTAACTATCTGCGTAAAAGTCCCCTGCTTTACTACTGTCTTAACTCTCCTCTTCTTTACTCTCAGTCTATGGCCCCTGGTCCTATCACTGTCCACTCTGTTGAGTTATTTATCTACACCTAGTGTATATAATAAAGCCCTGTCTCCTTTAGCCGCTCCTCATAGCTGAGTCGAGCTAGGCTCGGAATCAATCTAGTCACCCTGCGCTGAACCCTCTCCATGGCATCTATGTCCTTCCAGAACTGCACACAATATTCTGGATGTGGCGCTCACTAAATTCCTGTACAATGTCAACACCTCCTCTTTTGATTTATAATTGATCCCCCTCCGAATACAACCCAAAAACCCTATTTGCTTTACCTATAGCTGCCTGGCACTGTGCTGTGCTGCCTGCTTACCTCCTGTATCTATTATTACCCCCAGATCCTTCTCCTGTGTGACACGCTCCAAAATTACCCCTTGCAACCTGTAATATATATTTTCATTGTTCTTTCCCATCCCCAACACCTTACACTTGCTCAGGTTAAATTCCATCTGTCAATTGTTTGCCCAATCTGAACAAGTATCAATACTTTCCTGAATCTGTTCACCACCCCCTCTGCTATCCACCTTAACTCCAAGCTTGATGTCATCTGCAAATTTGGAAAGTTTACCCTTCACCCCGCTATCCAAATCATTGATGTAAATCATGAATAGTAATGGTCCGAGGCCTGATCCCTTGGGTACCCGACGACTTGCATCCTCCCAGCAAGACATCCTCCCACTCACAGCCACTCTTTGCTTCCTATCACTAAGCCAGTTTGCAATCCAATTAGCTACCCGACCAGCCACTCCACAAGCCCTCACTCTGGCGAACAACCTCTGATGTGGTACCTCATCAAATGCCTTCTTAAAGTCTGGATATACTATGTCCACTCCCTTTCCCTCATCCACCCAATCAGACACTGCTTCATAGAACTCTAAAAGATTTGTTGAACAGGAACTACCTTTGGTAAACCCATGCTGACTACCTTTAATTAGTTTGTATTTATTTAAATGGTTCCTCATCTGGACCTTAATTAATGTCTCCAACACCTTCCCCACAACTGAATTGAAACTAAAAGATCTATAGTTTCCCAATTCTTCTCTCGATCCTTTATTAAATAATGGTGTTACATTTGCTACTCTCCAATCCTCCAGTATTGTATCTTGTCAGGTTAGGTCAGATTAGATCTATGACTTGCTACAGGTACCTTGTAAACCTGTACTAACCTGTTTTGTTGTCTACGATTAAACTGTCTCCCCCACCAAGTTTCTTGGTGAGGAGGGTGTATGATATGGACACCCAGCAGGATTAAAAACAAAACCTGTCAAAGGGCGGCAGAGCTCCTTGTGAGCCAAGGGCCATCCATATCTTGTACCCAACTGTGTCTACGGACATCCGCCTGCAGTAGGGTTACTTTTTATTAGGAGGTTGGTGGCAGGATTTGCACTCCAGCCACCGTAAAACCCTTCATTCCGCAAAACATTCGAAATGCATAAAAAAAATCTAAAAACCCAGTCTGTGGGAGTACCTCCTGAGCAGTTGTGGGAGTACCTCTTCAGGACCACCAATCTTTGATGATAGGAGGGAAACCACGGGATAACCTTTCTGGTTCAGATTGCGGTAGTGTGTGTGTTGGGGTTTTGCTGAGGTGTCGTCGATCGGAGTGCTCGGTTCCTCAATATTGACAACAAGCTTGTTGTAGCAACTCTGAAGTTTCAGCTTAAATCCAGGAGAATAGTACCATCCCAGCCTCGGCTGGATGTTGGCAAGCTCAAGGATGAGAGGGTAGCTGAGGAGTTTGTGAACAGGCTGAGTGGAGATTTGGGAGGTCTGGGTGCTTTGGTGGATCCTGAAGAGTTGTGGAGTGCTTTCAAGACCACCGTTCTTGATGTTGCCGGTGGATGTCTTTGAGCTCACCGTAGGGCGAAGAAGAATTATTTTTTCTCTCAAGCAACACTGTATACCATTGACCGGAGTCACAGGACCAGGCTGAATGGCAGAGCTGAGCTGTTCAGGGAGCTGAGGTGTAAAACTGTACGTGTGCTAAGGGTGGACAAGGAGGCCTATGTGCAAGGAATCTGTGAGGGGGTAGAGCATCACCTGTGGTCAAGTGATTCTCATCCTACTTACAGAGGAATTCGCGCATTGCGTTCATTCAAGCCGGTCCCTCGGTGTACTGCAGTTAGAGCAGAAGGTGGTGGGTTCTTGACAGAGGAGTCCAAAGTGAAGGCCAACTGGGACAGTTACTTTGAGCGGCTGCACCAGGCTGATCCACCAGCTGTCGAGTTGTATGTCAGGGATGTTACAATCCCTATTGCTGACCCTCCAATCAACTGTGGCCCACCTTCGTTTGTGGAAACACCGACTGCGGTGAACCGGTTGAAATGGGGTAAAGCTCCAGGGATTTATGGCATCCATGCTGAACTTCTCAAGGCTGGTGGAAATGCTGTACTTGTGTCATTGCATGCAGTTCTATGCTCTGCCTGGAACACAGGCATCATCCCAACTGACTGGAAGAGGGGCCTTGTTGGCCCTTTCTGGAAAGGGAAGGGTGATCGCCAAGACTGCAACAACTACCAAGGGGTGACGCTGCTCGCAGTGCCGGGCAAGGTCTTTGCTCGGATAATTCTCAATCGGGTTCGTCATCATCTGCTTGAGCACCAGCATCCAGAACAGTCAGGCTTTACACCAAAGAGGTCAACGATTGACCGTATCCTTGCTCTTCGGGTCCTCACCGAACGCAGACGAGAGTTTCGGCAGGAGCTGCTCGCAGCCTATGTTGATCTCTGTAAAGCGTTTGATTCAGTGAATCGGGATGCACTCTGGACGATTCTTGGTTTTCGTGGAGTGCCACCAAAACTTATCGATCTGATGTCTGAAATATACTCTAGAACCGAGAGTGCTGTGAGATGTGGTGGTACCATTTCTGACTTATTTCCAGTTGTTACTGGAATTCGTCACGTGTGTGTATTGGCCCCTCCATTTTTCAGCACTTGTATGGACTGGATTCTGGGGAGGATGTCGGAGGGATCAAGTTACGGTGCATCGTTTGGAAATGTCAAGATCTCTTACCATGATTTCACAGATGATGCAGTCATCTTTGCATCGACTCTGGAATCCTTTTGGGGGCCCTCGAGGTGCTGAATGAGGAATCTGAGCCGCTGGGATTATGGGTTTCCTGGGTCAAAACTAAGATCCAGGCTTTGAATGACATCTTGGATGCTGCTATCCTGTCTGTACCTGTTTCTGGCGAGGATGTCGAGGTCACGGAGAGATAAAGTTACCTTGGCAGTGATATTCATGTCTCTGCTGGCTGTGAGTCAGAGGTCAATAGACGTCTGGGTCTGGCCTGCGGAGTCATGGATTCACTTGACCATGAGGTGTGGCGCTATCAGTACCTGTGCGGGAGGACGAAAGTCTGAGTCTCCAGGTCCTTGGTGCTTCCAGTCTTGCTCTGGATGTGAGACTTGGACTCTGACAAGGGATTTAAGACGGAGACTTAATTCCTTTGGTACCAGGTCTCTTCGGAGAATGCTTGGCTGTTGCTGGTCGGGCTTTGTGTCCAACAAGCGGTTGCTGAGAGAGACTCAAATGAGATTTGTTACCTGCATAGTCCGTGAATGTCAGCCGTGTCTTTATGGACACGTGGCTCATTTTCCTGATGCTGATCCTGCTCACCAGATTCTCTCAGCAAGGGAGCCTTGTGAGTGGAGGAGGCCAATGGGCCGACCACATGCCTTGCGGCTGCAGTCGGTTGATCAACATCTCAAGGAGATGGAGATGGGCCAGGCATCTGCCTGGGGGATGGCCAGACGGAGGCCCTTGGAGTACCGGCGGAAAGTAGACATAGCGACGAGCTGCTCCAGCGCATGCTCCCATACCTGACCTGAACTGAGTGTCTGGTCTACTTGCCTGGGCCTCAGCTAATCTGCATGCAATTTCTGTTTCTGCTCTGATGCCATGGGCCTCATTCCACTTTTTCTCCCAAGTGTTGTCCTTTCACCTTCTTCAACCTTGTCTTATTTCCCCCTCTTCACTTCAAAAGAAAAACAAACAAAATACTTCTTCTTTTTCCCCTCAAAAAGTAAAATATATAATCAGGAACTCATTCTGCTTGCATTTCCTTCATTCATTCTTTCTCCCTTTCTTTTCTCAATATCTGCAGAATGGATGTTGATTGAATGAATTGCTTTTTAATAACTGTTAAAATGCTTCTCTCACCTCATTTCTCCGTCAGGAACACGCAACGTGTTGTTCTTCTTAATCATTACTGTTGATTCTTCTTCTTAATCTTCTTCACAAAGCAAATTGTTTCCCAACAGTCTCACTCCGAAATGCTTGGTACTTCGACCATCCCCACCCAACCTCCCCCCCGTACTGTCCACACTACTTTCCTTCGTGCCTTCAACAACCATTCATTTCACCCCTCTCATGATGTCTGTCTCCATATATCTAGATTGGAAATCTTGAGAGGTCCAGTTTGCAGAGGTTTCCTGCACACGGCCATCAATTCCCAGCAATTCCATTAATGGTGTCAAAACCATCAATGTCAATACCCTCCCCATGTAAACTCCTCCATCCCTTCCTCACAACCCTACCCCTTCTCTGTGTTCCCCTATTCAGCAACCCTCCACTTCATATCTGTATCATCTACTTAACAGAATCCTTCCTCTCACAGGATGTTCTTGACTCCTTGGTGTCTCTACCTGCTTATTTTCTCCTCCAGTTTGATTAACCTGAACCCCGTTCTGGTGGCGGAGTTGCACTGAACACGAAGAACACCATTTCTCACTCTCCATGGACTGCTCTTTCACCTCCCAACCCCCAGGAGTGCCTTTAGCTGTGACTTCCCCTCTGCTCCCACCTCATGTTTACCTCCACCACCGAAGGTGAAGGAGGTTATGTTTTCACCCCTTTCTGTCTTTGTCCGTCTGTTTGTCTGTTTGTGTACAGCATATCTCAAAAGGTTGTCGACGGATTCTGACAAAACTTGGTGGACAGGTTGGGTGTGCTGCAAGGATAAATCGATTTGATTTTGGTGAAGATCCGAATCCGGATCTGGATATGAGAATTATTTAATTTTAAAAGTGATTCATCACCATTGAGAGATCGGGCCAAAAACGATATAGTACTGTATGGCATGGTATTTCAAAAATGTATTGGGCCCGATATGTTCTCGTGGATCAGGCATTACGTGGCGGAGGTATGCGCTCTACCAAGTGCCCTTCTAGTTGTCTCTATGTTGTACTATCCTCCAAACAGTGTCAACTCTATCTACATCTCTCTCGGACAACATGGACCAACTTTTAACCAGCCATCTGAATTCTCTCTTCCTCATATGTGGTGATTTAAATTGTCACCATGCAGATGGCCACGTGTTGTTACCTCTCACCAGCCATGGTACTTCAGCAAAGGACTTCTGTGACTCCATGGGGTTGACTCAATCTGTTAACTTTCCTACCCAGATTTTTCCTCATGGCAAATCCTCCCTTTTGGACTTGGTGATGACAAACATCCCCACAAATGTCTCCTGCCCTTCCTCTGCTCCAATTGGTTCATCTGATCATATGTTTGTGAGAGTTAACATCTTTGGCAATTCTCAGAGCTGCCTCAATGCCGGCGAGTCTGCCAGTTCACTCAAGCAGATTGGTAGGGACTGCAAGCAGCCTTCTCTCTTCACGACTGGTCTCCCATGTCGACTGTCCCTGATATTAAACCACCTGGGAATTCTTCCACAGAAATCTGCTCTCTCTCATGCACAGATTCATCCCATCTCGTGTTGAGTTATCCTCCTTTTCTTCCCGCCCATGGTACACTGAAACAATTTGCCTTCTCTTCCTGGAAAGCAAATCCTACCAAAGACCATCTCAAATCATTCCACAAAGCCCACAACAAGTTTGTGTCTGCTCTCAGAAGAGCCAGAAAACAACATCTATCCAACCTCAATGTTGAACTTTCAAACTTGTCTCCCTCTAAAACCTGGTGGTGCCTTGTTAAGTCTGTCTCTGGAGTATGTTCACCTTCCATCCCTTCCCTCGCTTCAAATGGCATCACAGCCGACTCCGCTCGTGAGAAGGCTGAATGCCTCGATTCTGTGTTCGCTTCCAAATCTTGTGTCCCCAACCCCTCGTTCTCTGTACCCACCCTTCCCAGTTGTACCCAACTGCTCATGGACTCTCTAGCTTTTGCACCTGAGAAGGTTGAGAAGTTTCTGTCAACCCTTAACTCTGACTGTTACGGCATCAGCTCACGTGTCCTTAAAAACAGCTCTGCTGCTCTTCCACTTTGTCTTTCTGCCCGTTCACACCGTTGTATCCTATAGCTCATATTACATCTGCTTGGAAATCAGCAAACATCAAAGTATTACATTAAAAGGTGCAAAAACTGATCCTCTTAACTACAGATTTATCGGCTTACATCCAATCAGCAAGATCATGGAATCCATCATCGCACTTTTTTTTTCTTCAACAGCCTCATCACAGGTCGCTCCACCTTGGACATGCTGCTTCTAGTCACCCAACAATATATGGAAGCCCTCAATGTCAGACATGAGATCATAGCTGTCTCTCTGAACATATCTCATGCTTTTGAAAGTCTGGCATCCCCCTTGCTCTCCCAACCCTCTTCCAATGGCATCCAAGGCCCACACCACACATGACTTATTGACTTCCTCTACTCTTGTAGCCAATGTGTGGCACTCGATGTAATCCTTTCATCTCCTCTCCCTGTCAAGACTGGAGTGCCTCAAGGCAGCGTTGCTGGCCCAGTTCTATTCTAGATCTTCATCAATGATCTCTCTGACTCTTTGGAAAATCCTCCTTATATTTTTGCTGATGACTCCACCCTCTACCATGACATCCCGCATCCTTCAGATTGGCAGGTGACAGCCTCTTCCCTCTCTTCAGACCTTGAAAAAAAATCACAAGCTGGTCAAACACTTGGAATATGTCTCTAAATCCTGACAAATCTCCCTCCCCCTCTCCCTCTCTCTCTCTGAAAGGACTGTCTGGCAAACCCTCCCATCTACATTCTTAACAATCCTCTTGAGGAAGTTCAGTCATTCAAACTCCTCGGTCTCACTATCAGCCATGATCTTTCTAGGGTGAACCACATTTCAAAGTTGCCCTCCAAAGCAAGTTGTCGACTGGGCATCCTCCGTCAAACAAAGTCCTTCCTTGACACAGCCGAACTCCTATTCACTTTCAAGGCCTTCATCCACAGCTTGATGGAGTACTACTCTCCCCTGCTTCACTCCTTGCTCAGCTTGACACTGTGGAAACAAAGGCCTTCAAGACAATTGGATTCTCCCACGCTGAAGCTGAGTCTGCGGGCCTATTACATTCCCATCGCCGACAGGTCGGTGGTCTCTGTCTTCTTCCGCCTCCTTTCTGGTCTTGCACCCTCTTCTCTCTCCATGCTTTGTCCTCCCCCGCCCCTCCCCCATTTCTGCACGTCACACACAGTCCACCAACAACCCCCTTCTTGTGGAACTACCTAAATCCAGGATCACTGCTCACCTCCACTCATTCGTTCCTCCTTTATTCCCACCTGTGGAATCAACTTCCACATTCTTTAAAATCTCATTCTTCCCTCCCGGTCTTCAATACAGCTGTTCAGTGCTATCTCAGATCATCCCCAATCCAAAACCATGATGTTTTCTACCTTCAATACTCTGCCCCCTCTCAACCACCAATTCTTCCTCATTCCAGATTTCCAGTTTGTTTTTTGTTTTTTCCTGAGAGTTTCTGTCTGTTTCCATATTGTCACGTCATGCATCCTTTCCTGCCCCCCCCCCCCACATTCTTCCCCACACCCATTATTAACCTCCACCATCTTCGAAGATGGATGGAGGTTACTGTTTTCACCCCTTTCTGTTTGTTTGTTTGTTTGTTTGTTTGTTTGTGTGTGTTTGTTTGTTTGTTTGTTTGTGAACAGTATTATGGAAAAACTCCTCGACGGATTTTGACGAAACTTGGTTGGGCGGGGGGGGGGGGGGGTTAGGTATGGTCCAAGGATCATGCCATTAAATTTTGGACTTGGTCCCCCCCGCCCCCCCAAAAAATTGTTAGAGAATTTTGTTTTTGTATTTCTACATGTTTTAAGTGATTTCCAACCCCCCCCAAAAAAAATTGTTACCCCCCCAAAAAAAGAATTTTTTTGCATTTCTACATGTTTTAAGTGATTTCCAACCCCCCCCAAAAAAAAATTGAGAAAGAAAAATTTTTTTTTTTGCATTTTTACATGTTTTAAGTGATTTCCAACCCCCCAAAAATTTAGAGAAAATAGTTTTTTTTGCATTTCTACATGTTTTAAGTGATTTCCAACCCCCCCAAAAAAAAAAAAATTGTAAGAGAAAAAAATTTTTTTGCAACTTTTTTTTCAACAAAATTTCGATTTCTTTTTTTTTGCATTTCTACATGTTTTAAGTGATTTCCAACCCCCCCCCCCCCAAAAAAAAAATGTTGGAGAAAAGAACAATAACCTTGTCAGCACTGTTGACATCATATTTAATGAATAAGATATAAGGTTCACTTGAGTGACCCAGCAGTATTGGCGGGGGAGGTTTTGCACTCTCCCGAGTGCTCCCCCTCTAGTTTGTTCCTGTCTTCCTCTATCTTGGTCCTCAACTTTGCTGTTGGTGTTTTCTCCCTCTCTCTCTCTGCTGTTCCTTTTGTCCTGTTGCGTGCTGGACCGTTCGTTGTTCTATCTCTTCCACTCGCCTTGATTATGTATGTAAATAAAAAAATCTAAGAATGTAAAATCGTAAATAGCGGTGAAGATGAATGGCCCACAAACAGTCATTCAAACGTTACATTTGCAATGTTGGCTTGTGAATGACGACGGACTAAACTCCAACCTGAAACCTATCCCATTTGAATAATGATCTTCTCGATTTCATTGTAAATCTAATCTTTGTCCTGTTCAGTTTATCTAATTTTTGATCTGTTTACATGTGGATTTTCACCTGATGAGAAATGCCTATTGAAATGACAAACTTTTTAAAAAGTTTTTTTTTAAACAACACTGACGTGTTCTTTGTGTTAAAAACATTGAAATCTTTTTCAGTTGAGGAATGTCCCTCTTCACAGTATGGAGGGCCTACAGGCTGTGAACTCCAATGTGAAATCTCTCACATGCTGGAAGTGTGTCGATACACTTGAGGTAAATGTTATTGACTGTAGGCAATGTTATATTGTATGCAGTCTCTGTGGCCTGGCAGGACAGCCGAGACCTAGAGGTATGTACACTCGCCTTTACGCTGTTGAGCCTATGTTCAAATCTCAGACCAGCTATAAACTGCCATCCCGGTGTTTCGCATCCAGAGCGTTTGAATCAACGTGAGTGTGCCATCGAGCGGATGGACGTTAAACTGGGCGTCGCATCTGTCGTCGTCAGCTTGTGGAGGTTGAAGATCCCACGGTGGCTTTCAGGAAGAGTAGGCGAGCTATCACCAGTACCCTGATCAAATCACAAATTCCTGCTCTCATCTAAAGGGGGCACTGCATCATTGACCATATTATACAGTAGGGTTGACCCTTAACTGCGATTTGAGAAAAGGAACGACATTTTCCGTGTCCTTTTCTGGATAATCCCATTCTAATACAATGTGGTGAGTTCACGTATTGCGGAGCTAACCTTTGGAATCTTAATTGCTTCGTCATGGCTAACTGCGATCAAACAAAAATGGTGAGGGGTATGTGCAATCTGAGTGTCGTGGATAGTTTTCAAGGATCCTGAGGATCCCATGATGATTACAACATGGTTCCTCTCACTCGGTGATACAATGATGCTGCGTTCGAAACCACTAAAATATCATTATTTTATTGTGGCCTCCAGGGATTTTCACCGGTATTATCAGGATATATCCGAAAAAGTTATGAACTAGTTTATTTATTGCTAATTACTCACAACAAAATTCTGCTTGCATGTAGTTAATGAATCAAAATGCTGAAAGCGTTATTTTCAGCCCGTCGTCCCCCGCCCTCCCCCCACCCCCCCCCCCCGTACAGCGGGAGACCGTGTTTTGCAATCGCGTGCGTGCGTGTGCCCGTCCCATCACTTTTTTATGAGCTTTTGTCTTCAAATCTTCAACAAACCTTTATTGCAAGAATATGGAGAACACAAATGAATAAAATGTACTAGTTGAACTGTCGTTTCTTTGCATTTTGTTGTGCTTTTGGTTTCTTTGTTTGTTTTTTGAGCAGTTTTCTGAGAATTTAATGAATCGAGTTCGTATGTTTCCCATATTGACAAAGTATTTGATAATGTTTCAGGAGGTGTTATCCCAGTGTGCGGGTGACTTTGCATCTGGCTTTTCCTGGCACAACCTTGACACTCTCAATTTCAGTCACAACTTCATCAGTTCTCTGGATGATTCTCTGGTGAGGAGTTGGGTTGGGGGAAAGGGGGGAGGGTTGCTTCAATGACATGTGTAATTATATTGACGTAGAATAATTTTCTTTTGACATAATTCTTTTTCATTTGTTAAAATATTTTCTTTGTTTTGTTCCACTGGTAGTGATGTGTCCAGCTGTATGACAATTTGAGGCGTATCTCCATATATTGTCCTCAGTGAATTCCTCTCGTCCTAGTAGATCAGTGGGTTTTCAAACTTTTATTAGTGGCGACCCAATTTCAGAACCTCTCTAAATCGCGCGACCCAAAAGATTCAAAACCCAATTCATAATATATAAGATAAGATTTCATACGACACAAGAACATTTACTGTTTACTTTATTCACCATCGTCATGTTTTCATAGACGAGTAAACGGAGAATAGCCGACAGTATCCAAATAGTACAGTTGAATGTTTCAGAAGTTTAGTCCGAATGACATTTAGATATATCAATGAGAAGGATGAGCCTGTTTTTCAGAAACCAACTTCTCTATTCATGGAGAAGTAGATGACAATGCCAGGTTCATATCATGCTCCATTTCTAGGCGATTTCTGTACTTTGTTTTAATCACCACCATGGTGGAGAACGACTGCTCACAAAAGTATGATGAAGAATATGACATGAGAACCTTAATGGCGCACCGTGACAGGGTCGGGTACGACGGCAGCATTTTGCACCAGAATGTCGACAACAAATTCGTCCGCGCAAGAGCCTGCGCTCCTGAATCCTGCTGGAGCTGTACAATCCCTTCCTGTGCTGTATCATCTTCATCAGCAATCGAGTCCAGTGGAGCCATGAAAGGGTCCCGAACCATAGAAAAGGACTGCACATCCAGCTCAGGGAAATAGTGCTCGAACTGTTCAATGAGCGACCGAAGGTGACGTGCTGTCTCCCCAGAAAGACTGTGAAGCTCAGTATCATCGTACTGGCAGGTCGTTAGATGCTCCACCAGACGGAGGAAAAGGCTGAAGCGCTTAACAGCTGCTTTGTCTGCCAGTAATTTTAGAGTCGCCAGAAATCCGCTCATTTTGTCGTGAAAAATCATGAGGTTGCCGTCTTTGCCTTGGAGGGAGCGGTTGAGGATATTGAGATGTTCAAAGATGTCAACGAGATAGCACAATTCTGACAGCCAAGAGTCCGACTCAAGCAACGCTAACCATGCCATTTTTCCCTTGTGTGCGTAGGAACTCCTTCAGTTCATCTCTGAGCTCGTAAACACGCAGAAGAAGGTTTCCCCGAGATAACCATCTGACTTGAGTGTAGAATAGTAAATTATTATGGCCGGCGTCCATCTCCTGGCAGAATAGCCTGAATAACGTAGTGTTGAGGGCGCTCGATTTGATGTGATTCGCCATTTTTACGACTTCTGAGAGCACGCTCTGCAAGGTTTCTGGCAAAGTTCGAGAGGCGAGCGCTTCTCGGTGAATCGTGCAGTGTACCATGGAGGTGTGAGGAGCCACCTCAAGCAATTTAGCCTTGAATCCAGAACGCACTCCTAAGATTGCTAGCGCGCCGTCTGTTGTAGAACCGAGCAACTTTCCGAAGTCCAGATCATGGTCACGATAAAACTGCTCTACTTTCCCAAAAATGTCCTCGCCTTTGGTGGTGGCCTCCAATGGTTTGATGAGCAGAGGCTCATCGACAAAGTTATCAGCCTTGATGAAGCAGATCCAGACGATGAGTTGCGTGTACGATGCGATATCAGTGGACTCGTCCAACTGTATGGCGTGCCATGGCGATTCCTTGATCTTCTGTACGACCTGAGCCGTTACGTCCAGACTCGTATCTTCAATTCTGCAGTTGTCAGAGAAGGGTATAGCTACCAGTTTCTTCGCCGCTTCCTCCCCAACCATCAGAGATACCATGCCCTTTGCACATGGCAGCACGAGTTCTTCCGCAATGGAGTGAGGCTTTTTAGTCTTGGCAACATGGAGCGACACGATAAGAGGCCTCTAATGCCCGAAAATTGGTCTGATGGCATGTACCCTCTCTGTTAAGATGCGTATTCTTGAGTGCAAGAAGTTTCCTCTCAAAGAACGCTCTCTCCTTATCCTGATAAGACGCATGTTTTGTAGTCAAATGCCTCTGCAACTTATTTTGTTTCATAGACTCCGTAGAAAGCACTTCAAAACAAATCACACACTGAGGCCTCTGTGCCCCACTTTTATCCACCACGTAGTAAAATCCAAGGTCCAGAAATTTATCCTGGAAAGAACGTTCTCGAGATTTGCTGGTGGCCGGTGCTCCCATCACAAATAAGGTCTTGAGTCGTACGTGGAGATGTGAATAGACGTTAATGATGGAGTCTGAGAGGCCGTCGATCAAACCACTAATTTCTCGCCAAAATGAACCACCCTTCAGCGAGCCCGCACATCGGCTGGATCCCATTCCAAGCGTCATGTTGCGCCGGTTCCCATACTTTGAACGAACTGTTTATATTACATCCCGTAAAAGCGAACACCGATCGAAAATAGACAATTTTTTTCGCTGCAAGCGGACGCCCGCGACCCCACAAAATTTGCTCGGCGACCCCACTTGGGGTCGCGCCCCCGGGTTTGAAAAACCAAGTAGTAGATCATTAGATTTTGGTTCACAATTTTCATTCACCAAGATCAATGTGACCACTCCTTTGCTTTTTTCACAAGATCTTGGCTATTCGTTGTTCACCTTGGCGTCTTGGTTTTCTATAGGTTTTCTTAGTGTATAGTTTTTCTATTACCGTCGTTTTTCCGAAACCTTGTGAATTCTTGGCTTTTTTCATTGGCTCACCTTGGCATTTATGAAAACGAGGAGTGGTCACACTGACCAAGATGTGTTCCTCTTACTTTTGGAAATGTGTCATTTTATTCACAAAGTATGTTCATTAGTTTGTCATTAACTGTTTGAGTGTTGTTGGCCACGATTATGGCCTGCGGCATTCTTCAACAGTCTACATTGCTCGGTCCAATTGTTGCCTCCATTAGATGCCTTAGAAACAATACAGACATTTTTTTCAGTTTACCTGAAAAAATACCATCTTTTTGTATTGCACACTGGAAAATTCAACACTCAAACAGTTAAAAAGCTTCAATACAGTACACTTGTGTTTTTAAAGATATAAATACTGTTGGCTTCCATCTATCTATAATTCCAGCAGTGTGTGTGTGTGTGTGTGTGTGTGTGTGTGTGTGTGTGTGTGTGTGTCTGTGACCGCTGTTTCTCGACAACCGCTGGTCCGATCTAATTGAAACTTGGCAGGTATATTGCTGGGGACCTGAGGATGTGCCTTTTCAAGGTTTGATATTAATCGGACAAGTGCTTCCCAAGTTATGGCCATTTATTTACCAAACCAATGACAAGACACGTTGTTGCGTGGGCGTGGCCGATGGGGAAGGGAACCTCAGCCGCGTTCCCCATTACGGGTTACAACGTACGGGCTTCCGGAGAGTGATGACTTCGTGTATTCTAATAATTTCTCGATTTCTTATGTGCATTTATAGATAAACACAATGCCCCAAGTTATGATCGTTTTCATATTAGACGGTGCATAAATTTCGGTAACATCAGAGTGCTGGTATGCTCCGAACCAGGAAGTAAATTTTTTTCTCTCTCTTCTCTTCTCTTTTTGTTTTTCTTTGCCATGACATTGCGAAAAGGTAAAATACGTTGGTGCTAATTGAATATTTGGGTATGAAAACTAAATTGCGAATAATATGCGAACTTCCAGGCCACGCACGTACGGGCACATGAGAGCGAACAAATGGCCTGTGTGGTTGTTGTTTGTTGCTCGTGGTTTGAATATTTATTTATGAAATTTATTTATTTATTTATTTATTTTATGGGCACGTACTAGTCTATCTATAATTCCAGCAATCTCTGTGTGTCTGCGACCGCCGTTTCTCGACAACCCCTGGTCCGATCTAATTGAAACTTGCCAGGTATATTGCTGGGGACCTGAGGATGTGCCTTTTCAAGGTTTGATATTAATCGGACAAGCGGTTCCCAAGTTATGGCCATTTATTTATCAACCAATGACAGGACACGGTGCTATGACATCACTATTGACATCACAAGAATATTTTTTTTTTTGCACCTAGAGTGCTTAAAAATCCTACAGTATACTATGTGAAGAGTAGGTGAGCTATCTCCAGTACTCTGGCCAAATTCTCAAATCCTGCCCTGACTTCCTGTGTTGGAATGGTGCCCCGACTAGGATTATAAACTTAGCCAAGAAACTGCTTCGGCAGAATAGACACTCTGCATAGAGCATGGTACATTGACTTCTTTATTCGTATGCAGCACAAGACTGCGGGGTATCATCATTGTTTAAAGGGGTGGTTGTGCTGCCGATGCAATTCCCCCTACTGGTTATGGCAGGAATTTATAACTTGTTCAGGATGCCAGTTATAAGTTGCCAACTCTTCGTGAAGGACGCCGTGGGATCGTTAACATCCACCAACTAATGCTGGCAGACGGGACACCCCCAGTTTAACGTCCACTTGAGGGGCGGCATACACGTGATTAATCATCCTGCCTGTGAAGCACTGGGATGGCAGCTTAGAGCTGCGTCGGGATTTAAACGCAGGCTAGACAGCTTCGAGGTGAGTGTGTATCCATCTGGAGTCCAGTCCATCCTGCCAGCTTGGTACATTAACTAACATGATGCCATTGGCCCATCCATTACAAGCAGTAACGTGTACATGCATTGAGGAATTTTTTTCCACTTCTGCACTAAGAACTAGAACGTACACATATTGTCCTGTTTTTTGAATTTCTTTGCATTATTTACATGTTGATTGCCTCTATTTTCATATGCCTACTCTACTACATTGCTGTGAAAATGAAATGACATGTTTGTTGCAATTGTTTGTCACCTCATCAATATCCCATGCAGATCTCGCTCCCCAAGTTGGAGATATTAAATCTGAGCCACAACAACATTGTGGACTGTGAAGACTTCCTGAAGGTGCTTTTAAACTTTAATCAAAGAGAATGACATGAGGGGGTATTGAAGTTCAAACGATGGAATTTGGAAGAAATAAGTTCCTTTCAAAGGAGATGCAAAATAATTTACTCGTTTTATTTTTTATCAACACTTAAGAAGCAGGTGAATTTGTTACCTAGTTACAATGACTTTATGTCACAAGTTGAAAACTATGGTGGATATTGAAACGCCTTGAGACTGGCTTGGCTTTCAAGAACAACTTGAGATATAAATGTGAATCTGAGGTCTTTTTATGCCTCTGGTGACGACATTACCGGAGGCGGAATGTTTTCAGGTTGTACCTACCTACGTCCATGTTACATTTTTAGCTCGCCTGTTCGAAGAACAGAGAGCTATAGCGATACCCCCGGCGTGAGCGTCAGTGTCGGCGTGAGCGTGAAAATGTTATAGTTTTTGGTGCAAGTTATTTTTAACCTCCGCCATCGAAGATCAGAGGTTACTGTTTTCACCCCTTTCTGTTTGTTTGTTTGTTTGTTTGTTTGTTTGTGAACAGTATTACGGAAAAACTCCTCGACGGATTTCGACGAAACTTGGTGGGGGGTGCGGGGGGGTAAGGTATGGTCCAAGGATCATGCCATTAGATTTTGGACTTGGTCCCCCCCCAAAAAAAATTTGTTAGAGAAAAAAAAAATTTTTTTTTTGCATTTCTACATGTTTTAAGTGATTTCCAACCCCCCCCCCCAAAAAAAATTGTTAAGAGAAAAAAAATTTTTTTTTTGCATTTCTACATGTTTTAAGTGATTTCCAACCCCCCCCCCACCAAAAAAAAATTGTGAGAGAAATTTTTTTATTTTTGCATTTCTACATGTTTTAAGTGATTTCCAACCCCCTCCCCCCCCAAAAAAAAAATGTTGGAGAAAAGAACTATAACTCTGTCAGCACTGTTGACATCATATTTAATGAATAAGATATAAGGTTCACTTGAGTGACCCAGCAGTATTGGCGGTGGAGGTTTTGCACTCTCCCGAGTGCTCCCCCTCTAGTTTGTTTGTTTGTTTGTGAACAGTATTACGGAAAAACTCCTCGACGGATTTCGACTAAATTTGGTGGGGAGGCGGGGGGGGTGAGGTATGGTCCAAGGATCATGCCATTAGATTTTGGACTTGGTCCCCACTCCCCCCAAAAAAATTGTTAGAGAAAAAAATATATATTTTTTTGCATTTCTACATGTTTTAAGTGATTTCCAATCCCCCCCCCCCAAAAAAAAATTGTTAGAGAAAAAAAAAATATTTTTTTTGCATTTCTACATGTTTTAAGTGATTTCCAACCCCCCCCCAAAAAAATTGTTAGAGAAAAAAAAATTTTTTGCAACTTTTTTTTCAACAAAATTTCGATTTCTTTTTTTTTGCATTTCTACATGTTTTAAGTGATTTCCAACCCCCCATCCCCCAAAAAAAATGTTGGAGAAAAGAACTATAACTCTGTCAGCACTGTTGACATCATATTTAATGAATAAGATATAAGGTTCACTTGAGTGACCCAGCAGTACTGGCGGCGAAGGTTTTGCACTCTCCCGAGTGCTCCCCCTCTAGTTTGTTTGTGAACAGTATTACGGAAAAACTCCTCGACGGATTTCGACGAAATTTGGTGGGGGGGGGTTAGGTATGGTCCAAGGATCATGCCATTAGATTTTGGACTTGGTCCCCCCCCCCCAAAAAAAAATTGAGAGAATTTTTTTTTCATTTCTACATGTTTTAAGTGATTTCCAACCCCCCCCAAAAAAAAATTGTTAGAGAAAAAGATTTTTTTGCAACTTTTTTTTCAACAAAATTTTGATTTCTTTTTTTTGCATTTCTACATGTTTTAAGTGACTTCCAACCCCCCACCCCCCAAAAAAAAATGTTGGAGAAAAGAACTATAACTCTGTCAGCACTGTTGACATCATATTTAATGAATAAGATATAAGGTTCACTTGAGTGACCCAGCAGTATTGGCGGTGGAGGTTTTGCACTCTCCCGAGTGCTCCCCCTCTAGTTAGTTTGTTTGTTTGTTTGTGAACAGTATTACGGAAAAACTCCTCGACGGATTTCGACTAAATTTGGTGGGGAGGCGGGGGGTGAGGTATGGTCCAAGGATCATGCCATAAGATTTTGGACTTGGTCCCCACTCCCCCCAAAAAAATTGTTAGAGAAAAAAATATATATTTTTTTGCATTTCTACATGTTTTAAGTGATTTCCAACCCCCCCCCCCCCAAAAAAATTATTAGAGAAAAAAAAATTTTTTGCAACTTTTTTTTCAACAAAATTTCGATTTCTTTTTTTTGCATTTCTACATGTTTTAAGTGATTTCCAACCCCCCATCCCCCAAAAAAAATGTTGGAGAAAAGAACTATAACTCTGTCAGCACTGTTGACATCATATTTAATGAATAAGATATAAGGTTCACTTGAGTGACCCAGCAGTACTGGCGGCGAAGGTTTTGCACTCTCCCGAGTGCTCCCCCTCTAGTTTGTTTGTTTGTTTGTTTGTGAACAGTATTACGGAAAAACTCCTCGACGGATTTCGACGAAATTTGGTGGGGGGGGGGGGTTAGGTATGGTCCAAGGATCATGCCATTAGATTTTGGACTTGGTCCCCCCCCCCCAAAAAAAGAATTGAGAGAATTTTTTTCATTTCTACATGTTTTAAGTGATTTCCAACCCCCCCCCAAAAAAAATTGTTAGAGAAAAATATTTTTTTGCAACTTTTTTTTCAACAAAATTTTGATTTCTTTTTTTTGCATTTCTACATGTTTTAAGTGACTTCCAACCCCCCCCCCCCCCAAAAAAAAAATGTTGGAGAAAAGAACTATAACTCTGTCAGCACTATTGACATCATATTTAATGAATAAGATATAAGGTTCACTTGAGTGACCCAGCAGTATTGGCGGCGGAGGTTTTTCACTCTCCCGAGTGCTCCCCCTCTAGTTTCCTTTCTAATGTTTTCATCTACCACTATTTTTTATACGCCCGATATATATATATATATATATATATATATATATATATATATATATATATATATATATATATATATATATATATATATATATATATATATATATATATATATATATCGGCATATAATGTGATATCTGTCGTCCGTCCGTCCGTCCATCTGTCTGTCTGTCCGTCCGTCCATCCGTTCCTGTCCGCACTCTAACTCCCAAAGTTTTCAACTTTCAAGTTTCATATTTGGTACATAGGTAGAGACTGTGGAGATGGTGTGTCGTGACATATGTTCGTCATCTAAAGTGGTTGCCATGGCAACCAGGATGCTGTTTTCCATCCGTTCCTGTCTGCACTCTAACTCCCAAATTTTTCAACTTTCACGTTTCATATTTGGTACATAGTTACAGACTGTGGAGACGGGGTGTTGTGATATACGGTTGTCATCTAAAGTGGATGCTGTTTTCCATGTACTAGCACAATTCTGTATATGCCTTCTTGTTTGGGCGTATATTGTGCTCACTTGCGCTCTTGTTACTGATTACAATATACAAATACATTTTTTGCTTTAAAATTATTTGGATCAGACTTCACTGCAATGCTTTAAAAAATATATTAATTATTAGACTAGTCTTTTAAAAACGATAAATGTATAAACAGGCGAGCATTGGGTGGCTTTGACACAAACTCTGGTTCTGTTTGCTCTGCAACCGCTTATCTGATTGACACAAAAATTTCACCATATGTACGAATTTGGACCTCTGTACCTCTGAAACCGCTCCATGGAAAAGAATTGAAACTTGGGAAATTAAAGTACTCCCCATGGTAAATAAGAGTGATTTGTTTTTTTGATGATATCATTGGTGGCTTTGTCATGACATAGTAATTGCATATGTCGAACACTTTGTCCAATCAATAATAAAAATGTTGAGGGTCATCTAGGGAAAAATTGTTTGGGGGGAGGTGGGGGGGGGTGGTGATGACGTCATTGGTTACGTGCTTCAGCAGCCATGTTGCTTTTAACATAAAAACCTTCAAACATCTTCTCCAAAATGGCTGAATAATCGAGGCAAAACTTTTCAGATATGATCACCTATCCAAGAGGAACAAAAAGTTCTCTACCGATGATGTCATTGGTCACATGGTTTGGCAGCTGATTTTTATTTTATTTTTTTTTTTTTGAAGAATAAACCTTTAAAAATCTTTTTCTCCAGAATGGCTTGCTTGACGGGTTGAGGGGAAACTTCACCCGCATGTTCGAAGCCTTGAGAGGACCAGCGTATTCCTGAATAATTAATAAGTCACATGGTATGACAGCCACATGGATTGAACGAAGATCTTGAAAAAATTATTTATCTTGAACTGCTTCATCAACCGACCTGAAACGTCACAGTTATGATCAAGTAGTGATGGGGAATATTTCCTGAGCTCAACCTGATGTTTTAAATTTCAACCTGATCAGATGCATGGTCTGGCAGCCAGAATTATTTAATATTTTGAATGTGGGTTCAGGGATTTAAATCAAACTTGGTACATCTTCCATTGCATGCTGATGGGCTAATATAAATTTGCTTGCTAGAATACATTTTAATTGATGATATTTAAACAATGATTTAAGGATGGAAGGTCTATTTTGATGACAACAAGGATGCCAGTCCCCATAAAGGACAAAGCCCCAAACCATGTCTTAACAAGAATGATCGCACTGTGGTCACAACCTGTGGCAAAATCCGGTTACGGGCCGATTGGGAGACGTGCATTTAAAGCACTCTTAAAAGATGAACAGCATGATTGGGGAAACACAAATTTAATGCAGTGTTTAAGGATTAACTCAACATCTCTCGTCCATGCCAGCCTCCACCACGGTTATATTGGAACGAGCTCATTAGTCGCACAGTCACGGATTGTTTAACTCGAATATGGGGCTGATTAAAATTATGTGACGCTATTTTCGCTTCCAAGCTGTCGAACCTGGGTTTGAATCCTGACCTAGCTATAAACTGTAATCCTGGTATTTCACAGGTAGGGTGATTCTTCATTGTGTGCGCGATCCATGTAATCTATATTGTAAAGCAGGAGTATCTGTCCGTCCGTGCTACTCCCTCAGTTTTGGGGCTATCCCCGCCAAACCTCCTGTAAAATGGTTTGGGGTCCCAGCAGATGTCCAAAGGTGGGTGGGAGGTTTCATAAATACCTCAATACAACTATGATTTTGACTTTCGATCCATACAAAACCGCTCCCAATTCGAAAGTAAACACATTCGCTAGTTTGATAATATCTCGATACAATTGTGATTTTTGAGTTTCCATCCAAATGACACCACTTTTATCTATGCTAAAGGCCCGGTCACACCTTGACGTTTTAGCCAACGTATGCCGATTTTTGAATTTTTTTTCTAAAACGCTGGCAAACGTTGAATACATTATGGGTAAGTTTTGATAACATTAAGAGCACGCTGGCATACGTCGTAGTACGTTGCCATAAGTCGTACGTTGGCTTTAAACGTTGTACTTTTCGGTTGTCCTCAAATTTTTTCATGCTTGAAATTTCATGACGTATGCCGGCGTATGACTCACACGTTCCGCTACGCTGGCCACAAGTTGTAGGCACGGTCTGCGATCGTTGACAGACGTCAACACATGCTACTTGTAAGTTAATCATAAGTTGAGACACGCCGAGGTAATGTTTAGCGTACCCGAAACTTATTTCTAACCTATGATTAATGTGTTGTTGGCACGTTACGCGATCGTTGCCACACGTCGACAGACGTTACTTTTAAGTTACTCATAGGCTAAAAGACGTCGGTATAATGGATCGTCCTTGCGTCAGCGTCCACGGCCACGGCCAGGACATTTATTTGCAGCATTCTTCAAACTTTTCTTCGGCATGACGAGGATGTTCACACTTCGATGTCGAGCTTGGCTATGATTCCAATTGTCTATCGGCAGCGTCTATTTAAAATAGTCGAGTTTGAGCGTTTTAACACGTTCAGAAGAAACGCTTCAAATTTCCAAACCCCAGCGGCAAAAAAAACAAACAAAAAAAAAAAAACAAAGGCGAGTGACAGCAATTTAAATCGTTCATTGTAAACAATGAAACTAGCTGAGTGGTACCATTTCAAAGTCGTTGAGTGTAAAAAAAATCCAATTGTTGAGCGCAAGCGTCTACTTTCAATAGTGGAGATGCAGCCATTTAAATCGTTGAGTGGCAGCCTATGAACCTACCCGTGGACACGCGGACGCAAGGACGATCCATCATAACCCACACCCTCCCCCTCACACCCACCTACTACTGCCAACATGAACAAACTACTACTAATACTCATACTAACACTTATACTGATACTGATACTGTTACTGCTGACATGGACATCAACTCAAAAAGGAACTCGAAAACACTGTTGGGTTCCCCTTTTATGAACACCATTTTTATATACCAATTCCCAAAACCGCTGGGAACACGTCTTTATATGGCAGTTGTAAGCGAGAAACACATTCATTTTTTTTTTTTTGTCGACCGCAAGACGTCATTGGAATACGTCTACATACGTCGATGTGTGTTGGGACTACGTAAAGAATTGGTTCAAAGCACGTCAAACATAAGTTAGAAATAAGTTTCGCGTAAAAAAGACATTACCGCGACGTGTTTCGACTTATGAGTAGCTTATAAGTAGCCTTTGTGGACGTGTGTAAGCGTCCACATATCGTGTGTAAAACTTATCCCCATCGCATGCGGAACGCGTGTCATACGCCGAGTACGTCGTAAAATTTTGAACATGTTCAAAATTTTACGACGTACTCTACTTACTACGACTTATGATAGCGTATTTAGCATTGTACTCACGTATACCAAACTTACCCATACCGTATTCGACGTGCCCCAACGTTTTAGACACACTTTTTGTTACGTCGGCATACGCTGGCAAGATCACCAAGGTGTGACCGCGATTTTGACCCTTCCATTTCTACGGCAGTTATGATTCGAATCGTTGTGCGTCAGCCTTTTAATAGGCTACGTCACGACATCGTCGGCGATGCGTGCAACGCGCTATGCCTGAGTTAGACTATCGTTGGGCATCGGTTGTGTAGGCCGACAACAGGTTCAGCATTCGTTGGTATAAGCTATCTATAACACAACGAAACGTTCTGTGTAGTTACCAATGCGTTACACATAAGACCAAGTCGCTATGAATACGTCCGAATCTTTAAAAAAAAACATCAAAAGTTCAACGTAAGCCAGCGTTTTACATACATTTTAACACGTTGCCATCGCTGGCTAAAACGTCAAGGTGTGACCGGGCCTTAAGGTGTGTGAGAGTTTTCATTAATTTATCAATACAATTACCATGTTTTCCGGTGTATAAACAGTGGTCGTGTATTAACCACACCCCTGTTTTTCACCCTTAAAAAAATAAAAATAAAAACTTTTCTGGTGTATTAACCACACCCATGTTTTTTCACCCTCAAAAGAAATGAATATATTGATCATTTTATTTTCTGATCTAGATATAAATACGTTTCCACATTAACTTTGTACAGAACAAAGTGACGGAGGTATCAACATGCTTACTCCCGTGTCCGCTTAATTTTGTCTAACAGTCTTATTCTCATTTTCAAGAAGTTGAAGAGAGAGGGGAGAGGATACCAAGAAGTTTTTATTTTTCTTAAATTTTAATATTATTAGTGCAGTGCCCGTTCGAAACGTTCACATCCACCATTGCAGCAAGTCTTTACCAAATAATCTTGCTGCAAATAACAGGCGAGCATCTCGTGCTTCGTCTGACTCTGTTGCACGTGCACGGAGCATTGCCTCGCGTATTCGCTCCAGCTTAGCACGGTTATCTTCAGACATGTATGAATCAGAACAGCTCAGTCAGAATACAGTACAGAAGACAGAAAAAATACAGAATAAAGAGGAAAATTATTTTTGGAATAAGTAAAATTTTATAACTTCGGTATTCAAACATGAGCGTTAAGATTTTCAAAATAGTTTATAGGTAAAATTTTTTTTTTTTTAAATATATATATTTTTTGACAATGCACTTCCTCGGGTCACCAGTAGATCGGATGAACGGTTGTCAAGAAAAGTGAATAACGCACGCACGCACGCACGCACGCACGCACACACACACACACACACACACACACACACACACACACACACACACACACACACACACACACACACACACACACACACACACACACACACAGACATTGCCTCATTTATTAGTTGGATAAAGAGGAATTTTTTGTTCCTAGAAAAAGGAAGAAAAGGGATTCATACCGGTATTATACATATTTCTTGTGGATTTGTGGCTATGAAAAGGGCTACTTGGGTTTGATGAAGCTTTTCAGCTGAATCCAAGGATATCCTCGTCAATGCTTTCCTCGTCAACGATGGCACGTCACTCCTTGTTCATATCAGGGTGGAGCAAGTCCCCTGTCACTGTCTCCTCCTCCCAAATGATGTCATCATCTGTGCTGTCCATGTTGGAGATGCAGAATTTCAGAAATACTCGCTTGATGATGTCCGACGGTATCTCCTCCCACACCTTGACGATCCAGCCGCAGATCATCGAAAGGTCGACCTTTCTCATCCTCCCACTTTTGGTGTAGGTTTTCTCCCCACTCATTATCCAGTCAGACCAGCAGCGACTTAGACCGTCCTTGAACGGCTTGTTGATTGACACATCGAGGGGCTGCAGGAGCGATGCCATCCCGCCTGGGATGATGAGATTGATGTTGGTCCAACAGAGCAGCGCTTTGGTATCGTCGGTCTTGTGACACCTGAACGCATCCAGGACTAGCATGCTCCGTCGCGGCAGATCGCCATCCGGCCAACTACTCCAGACGATGCACACCCAGTCCTGGACCAGTCCCTCATCTATCCACCCCCTCTGCTGCGCACGAACAATGACGCCGGCTGGAAACTTGTCTTTGGGCATTGTCTTCCTCTTCAACACGACATACGGGGGAAGCTTGCCACCGTTTACGGTGCAGGTGAGTATGACGGTGAATCGGTCCTTCTCGTGGCCAGTAGTGTTGAGCTTCTTGAGGGTCACGTGACCGCCCCCAGCCTGGCGTCGGACGCACGTAACTCCACGCACTAACTTAGAGGTGGGTGCTCCGTTATTAGACTCCAGCTATTGTGAATAATTTTTCTTTTGATGTGAGACCAGGTGTTCTTCTTTTTCTTTTGTGTTTAATGGAGTTTTCAGAACCACGAGGCTCCATATACACCACGCACCTAAACTCTGCGTGCCTTTATTTAATTTCCGCACATTATTAATAAAATGCTGGACAAACCCTTAACCTGAACCGATTTTCAAAATTTAAATGGTGGAATTGAGCTTAACAGCAGTTCCGACTGCTAAAAACAAAAAAGTGTTCATTTGGAATGAAATTTAAATTCAGCATTGATTGTTTTTAACACTGATTTTTTTCCCATGCCCATGTATTAACCGCACCCCAAACTTTTACCTTTTTTGCTGATAAAAAAGTGCAGTTTATATACCGGAAAATACGGAATGATTTTAATTTTCAATTTGTACGAAGTGTTTTGTATCCGCCTTTTCTTGTTGTCAGATTTGTCTGCATCGAGTGTCACGTGAGAATGGCGTCTCTATTCATTTACCTCCACGAGTGTTTGTATTTCGTTATATTAAAGGTATCGTATTAATTTGGAATTGGAATTATGCTGTTTGGAATGAAAATATCGAGATTGAGCTTAAAACAGAATGAGGAAATAATGTGAGGGTTTCCACCTGTGACATTTGCAGTTTCACCATTGTGACATTTATAGAAATATTACCCACCTTACTACCATTGGGGTCAGCTGCAGTAATTTTTTTTGCTCAGGTCCTTCACGAACCTGCTCTTCAGCACCCTCCCGTGAATTGCCCAGGCCCTTGCTAATATGTATATGTATATGTATATATATATATATATGTATATATATATATATATATATATATATATATATATATATATATATATATATATATATTCAAGGTGGTATGTAAGTAGTCGAGAAGGTGAAGTGTGTATATACAGTAGAATCTGGATAATAAGCGTATACATGAATATAAGCGCATATGAAGTATAAGTGCACATGCCCTCCCTATTTGATTTCTCCATTAAAAATAAGCAGATATATAATCGTCGTAGTAAGGCTTTGAAAACTGAAAATATTATCAACTCAAACACGACAGTATTTCGTGTTTTATTGATACGTAAGCTTTAAGTCCGAATTTCTTACACGTCTGGTCCTGGTACTTACAAGAGTTGTACGTTCAAAACAACGTCGTTCATCAGCGGTCGAAAAAGGGTGCTTGATAACAAGGGATTGTAAAAGGGTGATTTACGACTCTTCATGAGAAAGATTTGTAAATCGACGTTTTTCACCATGATCAAAATGGACACGACGTCAAAGTGTCGATCATACACCCGCGAAAATAAGATCAAGATGATTGTGTTTTACAACTCTTTGTAAGAACCAGTAACGGACGTGAAATAAATTCGGACTTTACATGAGGACTTCGATGTGAATGGTGAAGAACGATGAAGTAATTGTTCAGAGTGAGAAAAGTTCAAAGAAGATAGGGAGCGGAAGACGGGCCTTTTACCCGGACACGGAAAACGAACTTGTTGCGGAGTTTAAACCGATACGTGCTCGAGGACTGAAAGTGTATTTGGTCTGTTTCCGAGGTACGGACAATTAAAATTGCAATGATGTAAAGACTGACATCTATGCAGGCAATCTGAAGAATATTTACTGTTCTAAGCGCATGTCATGGTTTTTTAATATACATCAGCGCATATGGAAAATAAGTGCGTATGTGCCCCCACTAAATCCAAAAATAGGTGCATACGCTTATTATCCAGATTCTACTGTATTTTTAAAAAAGGTGAAATGGTAAAGTGTGTAGAAATACATAAATAAATAAATCCAGGTGGTGTGTTGGTGTTGCAGATGGTAGAGTGTATCCAAGTCGATAATTCAAGGTTTGTGTTGATAGTGGAGATGGTGAAGTGTTTTAAGTGTTTCTGTATAAATAATTAATTTATTGTGAGCATGTGCCCAATCGATATGAATGAAATGCGTCCCATCATTTTTGAGCAGAGGCTCCGAACGGAAGGACTGACAGCACCCAAAATATAATTCTACAAAGGGCTGACGACCAGTCGGGGGATTAAAATAATGGTGTCCACGTCTTCTTTTGTGATATTTATTTATTTATTTAAATTTTTTCACAGCCTTCTTCCTTGATTTAAAAAGTGTGCACTGGACAGTCTCTTACAGAACTCACCCAGCTTGATCTGAGCTTCAACTTATTGGAGTGGCTTCCGAATCTAAGCCTTGAGGCACGCTCTCACCTCACCGTATTGATACTAAGCAGCAACAATCTTCACAGCATCAAAGGTATTGAATGTTGCTCTCCGCAATGCAGCGATTTTTATTTTTATTTTTATTGTTTAAATTTTTTTTTAATTTGGTCATACTCCTACTTTGAGATGAAGACATGATGTATCATGTAGCAGCATTACAGATTCTTGCTTCATGCAGGTGTTGAACATCTAAAGTGTCTGGAGACATTGGACGTTTCTCACAATATTCTAAAAGAGCACTGCCAGCTTGCACCACTTTATCAACTCCATCATTTACACAAGGTGATGTAGCACAGTGTGAAGAGGAAACCTTCTATTGAAATATTCTTATTTATCTTTATTTTAAATGAGCAAGAAATAAAGAATATATATATATATATATTATCTGAAAAATTACATACCCAGGTTCTCTGGAAAACCATACCAGTGCTCGGCCATCTGAGTGACACACAGGCTGAATACGCAATTCTCCTACATATAGACGCCACTCTCTTTCCCCTGCTGTTTCCGGGGCACTCGTTGCCAACCATTGGAGCAGCAAGGGCCTGTCCACAAGGGCTCAGTTACAGCTGGACCAAGTCAGAAGCAAAAAGCCAGTATTGGCTTTTTTGGACTGAGCTGGTGAAGAAGGCCACTGAAACTATTGGAGTAGGGGATGTACACAGGCGGACCCTCTCCTCTACTCTTTGCTCTACTTTGCTTCACTCTCCTTGGTGCCACTGGTGTGAAGCTGGTGGCCTGTGCCTTCAGCACTGTTCATGCTGCTCGCCCTGGAGACCTACCCAGGGAGGCTGTGTCCACCCATATCCATTGCAAGACCTTGCCTGGCCCCATCACCCCCTGTGCAGAGCCTCTTTTTATCACCTCCCCGTGGTCATGTCTCTGGCTCCTGAGTGCTCCTTCCCTCACAGCACGACTCCGCCAATCAAATTGCATGCAGTTGCCACCACGGTGCCATCGTATGGGCCGGGTTTGCATCACGGTGCCCCTCGAACAATCGTGGGCTGCGGGGAGGTTTCTCACCCACACACAGGGACACAGACACAGCCAATATCCCTTCTGGTCCCACCCCGTCTTCACCTTGCCTGGGTGGCTTGCTTGATTCACAGAGAGGACACGTATGAATTGCACTTTCCTTTCTAATACCTATATCAACTATACCTCCCCTCACGCCATGCATAAGAACAGGACAAACTTCACTCTAGCAGGTCCCTGTTTACAAAACGTTCTAACCTACGCGGACGCACAGACCACACAAACTTAACATGCTCCCAAATTTGTACCCCCTCCAACGTAATAATACTTTTATAGTTTTCATTATTTTTAATTTTTTTTTTCTTGCTGAATCGTTAAGAATGAAAATGGATGAGAAACTTGGCCATATTGTTTTCTTTTTCAGCTGCACTTGGAAGGAAATGGTTTAGCTTTCCATCCTAAACATCGCATCAAAACGGTGTGTTTCCTCTCTCCACAGGCAGCCCCAGCGCCGGTAAGCAAAGGAAATCTTCATTTTCTGATTGATTGCTTAGTTGTGAGATCAAATATATGTTTTGCCCCATGGAGATGCTTGTTTGCTTGTTTTATGAGGCATATATATATATATATATATATATATATATATATATATATATATATATATATATATATATATATATATATATATATGGATTTCAGAATCGGATCCGACTATTGCACACAACATCCAGTTCCTCAGACAGTTATTTCCATAAATGCATGTTCAAAATAGACCCATCCCCTTGTCTGGTGGGATTCTAACTCTTTGATGCGTTGCAGAAGGGTAAAGAATAGATTCCCTTTCTCTCAGGACACATTGGCTTAGAAATACACGATTTATTTACACATTTTATTTTGGTTATCATTTTCACATTTCATTCATTCTGACCATCAGACATGGCTGTGGATTATTTACCTCGGGCATCCATATTTTTCCATTGACATTCGACACCCACCTATCTTTCACCGACGTTTTGACATCCACGGTTTACAATTGACACTCGACTCCCCGTTCGGCAGCTCCATGGACACTGGCTGGCTCCTGCTCGTGTTGGGCCGAACGGGGAGGCGATGGCCGCCGTTGACGTTTTGTGAACGCCCCACATTTTTGCTCGCCAATTCCTGCAAATGGCTGCCCTCTGGCGCCCGTCCAGTGCCCCAGACATTGCATCATAGCCAGGCCTGTGTTAATTGGGAGTTGCGTCTTGTTCGATGGTGGGGAAGGAATGATTGCGAGAATTGCCGGTTGGAGGTCACATGCAATGATGTGCCAATAGGCAAGCTGGATTTAGCTGAAGTCTGGTTGAGGCTCCGCCCAGACTGGTTGCCGATAAAAGGGACGGGAGGACCGTCTTTCTGCCCATTGGTGACAGTTCCTTAAAGCTCCTGACCGTCGGTGACAGTTCCTGACAGCTGGTGACTGTTCCTTACAGCTCCTGCCTGTTGGTTACAGCTACTTATAGCTACCCATTGGTTACAGCTCCTGATAGCTCCTGATGGTTGGACCGTTCCTGCTGATTCGGCTTGGTACCTGGCTCTTGGCGTACCTGATTCTTGGCATTCCTGGTTCCTAGGGGTGACGACATAACGTCGATTGGTGTTCGAGCCTGTTTGCGGTTGGGTGCATGGTGAGGCAGGGCGCTGGTAGTGGACCAAGGCACGCTCACACATTTTGGGACATTTTATTAGACGCACGATGACTTCTGCCTTGGTAAGCCGAGACTGGATTTCTTTCCCCCCGAATGATCTGCTGGGTACCCTTGTCTCGTGTTTAATTGTTAAGTAAGGCATAGTGATATGCATCTGCTCTTTGTCTATTTTTATATAACTGTTTGTTGAATTCCTTCTTTATTTGATATTCTTTTGTTGATTGATTATTTTGATTGATTTGAATTCCTCCATTTACACCACAAGGAAATATAAAGTTCTTCAGTTTATTTATTTTTCTTATTAATAAATTCCTTGTTGACGTTTCAATCTGTCTGTGCTCGTCCTTTCCTTCCATTGATCCAGCATTGCCCAAACCTCGATAGACTGGGAGGTCATTCCCAAATTAATTAACCTGTCATAGTCAGTGTGCTCCAGTGGTAAATGCTCGGCTTCCTTACTTAAGATCTGATCAAGATAAGGTTGGTGCATCGCTGAGGGCGCGTTCCCTGGTCAGGAGGCCACATGACCTGTAGTTAAATGGAAAATTTGACTGTGGACGCTGGAACTCATGGTTAACTGATTGGTGTTCGTGGTTATTAAGCAACCCACCGTTACTACGTAGTTAATTATTAGCGGTGGCCCCAGGTCTGGTTCTTCCGAGGGGAAATTAGGATTAACCCCCTCATAATAAACTCATTACCTGTGGCAATAACAATCTGCATAACCATAACTATTATGTTATGCATAACAAATATGCCGACATAACCTCCTGGGTGACACACGCCACGGACCTCTGCACTTAACATGTTGCTGGCATCTTCAGCTGCGCTTTCCAAGCGCGAAGGTGTGCCGGACGCCTAATGAGGATCGCAAGCAAGCGGAGTGTCACGGTTTCACGCAAAATATTCAATGACTATTACCACACACTCGCGCTTGGAGTTGGACATCTGAACGTCCAGGTCCGAATTGTCCGGTGCTTTGCGCCATTGCCACCGTTGCTCCAAAGGCGGCGGCAGGCTTCTTTTGTGATTGTTGTTGATGCGATGGTAGAACTGGCATGGCGGGTGAGCTGTGGTTGAGGTGGCGTGGTGGGTGGCTGTGGATGAGGTGTCACGGCTGTTGAGCAGTGCCGAATGTATCGTGAGCTTCTGTAATGCTCTAATGATGTGGATCGATAATAAAGGTGTCTTGATGTTGTGTGATCGTTGTAGCATTTGTGGGTAGAGTGTGGTGAAGGTTGAAGTGATGTGGTGGTTTCATTGTGGCGCGTGATTCATGCTGGGATATGGTACACATATCTAATTTAGCTGTGTGTGCTTGATGAGCTTGGTGGTGTGGGAGAGATTCTTGTGCAGGGAATTAAATGGGGTGAAAAAAATTACTGAATTACACACAATGCATATTGCCCCATAAACCGACTACTCAGAAGGGAAGCACTATCTGAAAACAAATTATAACGAAATAACTATCTCTGGAACAGCTATATGTTGTGCGGCATTGCCTCGAGTAATTACAGTTTGGCAGTACCGTCGCAATATTGTCAACGCTGCGCAAGTGACAGGGAGTGATGTCATGGTCAAAGCAATCTACTTTAAACTGAGATGGCAGCCAACGTGATCACATGTGTTCTGGAACAGAAGCGTATCGTTGAAAAGATTTATTTTAAAAATCCAAGTTATTATTATTATTTTTACATGGTTATCAATATCATTAAAGAGCAGAACATGGGGGAAATGGATTGGCAGAGAAAATGGGGGAAAAGGTCTTTTTTTTCGTATGCAGCACATGCCTGTGGGCAGCATCATTTGCTCGGGGTGCAGCTGTGCCACTGATGCAATGACCCCTTTAGGTTAGAGCAGGAATTTTTTGAATTGGCCAGGGTGCCAGCGATACTCTCCACAACGTGGGATCTTAAATATCCACTAACTCATGCCAGCAGAGGGGAGGGTAAAAGGTAAAACAATGGGACGACAATAAACATGCACCACAGCATAAGAAGAGGAATTGCATGATGAGTATGGTGACAAGGTCTCAAGGGTGTAGCAACGTTTAGTAATCAAAAATGGGAGAGAACACGGTGTGGTTGTTGGCAGCCGACTTAAAATACTGTACAAAGAGGTCAAGACAATGCATTTCGGAAAACGGTTCCGCAGGCAAGGAAAGATGGAATTAAATAATTGAGATTTGACTTGGGAGTTGTAAGAACGAAAAGGTTTCTGGCAGAGCGTGTGCAACCTGGAGATGTAAGGGTGCAGAGGTATGATGATTGCAATCAAACATATGGCTTTCGATTCCAGAGACTCAAGGGAGGCAAAATAAGAAGCAGCAATACCATCGCATGTTGAGGAGCCATATTCCATGACTCGATGCCAATTTGGAGAATATCTGCAAAGGACACGTCGCTGATTTTGAGACTCATCAGCTCCATGTAACGTACCTTTCCCAGAGGCGACCATTGAAATATATTGGGGAACTTGAATGTGGGGAAAACATCAATGCATTGCACCGCAGTGATTTGTTGTGTGGTAAAGCAAGACGAGCAATACACAGATGATAGTCAGGTATGCTTTCTCAGGATGTGATTTTGCATAATAATACCCACACCTGGTAAATGTTACCGCCAATACTCTAGTGGGGATGTGTTGAGAAGTTCTGAAGAATATCTAGGTGATGTTAAGCAGTGTGCTTGTCCCAAAGATTTCCACGCATATGGCCCTAAAGGCACTACCACATCGATGGGACAAGTGTGTACGTTTAGTAGGGCAACATCTCGAGAGATCAGTGAAGTTCCATTTATTCCCTGTACCTTTTGATTTTTAAGTCCATGTCAAACTCGAACTACTTCGTACTTTTTATGGCTGCACTGAGATGTATTTGATGCTGTTTATTAAATGGACCATCATGATGCTTCTTCTGTTTGTTGTGCAGCTCATCCTCGACAATAAATCTTTGACAAAGAAGGAGTTATCTGTAAGTTGGAAAACTGATCCAAAGTGCTTCAACATGAAAAACAATGATTCTTCTCATTTGAATAATTAGAAAGTAGCTTCAGTTGTTGTGACTCTTTCAATTTTCTCATTATAATTCTCTTCTCTTATCATCATTTTATTTTATCATTGCAGTATCTACCATGGATTCAGCCTGCTTTGGGATTTTCAGGGCCACCGGACCGAATTGGACCTCAAGAGGCAGTTGGTGAGCTCGAAGCGAGTCTCTCCATGAGCAAGCAACCATCAGATGTTGTACGTTTCAAAATGCTTTCACTGATGCTTTGGTGCTTTGCATCATACTCTTCCTGAATATCATGTATTGATTTGAAAGTTAGGCTATTATTTACTCGAGCTGATCATGCGAAATGATTTTGAGCTTTGCTTGCATCGTCACCTTTTATGCTGTATTCAAAATCTGGGCTTGTGGAAGAGCAAGGTGACTGAGGATAGAAGTATAACATACTGACACTGGGAAAGTGTGTGAAAAGAAGGAATTGGCTTTTTAAAATTGAACAAAATAATATATTCAATGCCGGTGGATGACCAATTGTTTTTAGCACTCAGCCCGAATTGGGCTAAGGGGTATTGTCGTCACAGGCGTTGTCCGGCGGGCGTCCGGGCGTCCGTCCGGGCGTGTCAACTTTTGGTTTCTGCCAATTTCGAGGAGAATGCCTTGTCTGGTTAAATCCATTTTTGCAGGGTATGTTGGGGTTGAGTAGAGGAAGGTTTCTTTCGAAAATGGGCGCGCTGCGATTTTCAATGTGGCCTCCATGGCAGCCATCTTGAAATTGGTTTCCGTCAATTTCGAGGAGAACGCCTTGTCCGATTAAATCCATTTTTGCAGGGTATGTTCGGGTTGAGTAGAGGAATGTTCCTTTCGAAAATGGGCGCGCTGCGATTTTCAGTGTGGCCTCCATGGCAGCCACCTTGAAATTGGTTTCCGTCGATTTTGAGGAGAACGCCTTGTTCCTTCTCCAATCTCATTGTTTCTTTCAATTGGCTGATTTCCTTTTCCTGGTTCATTCGTCGTTCTTTCACCATCTCTGCGTCCTTCAACCATGCTTTCTCCTTTAGTTGTTCTTGTCCTTCTTTTTGTTTCCTCTCCCACTGTCTCTCATGTTCTTCCTTCTCCAATCTCGTGGTTTCTTTCAATACTCTTTCTTGCATCTCATTCTTTAATCCTGCTTCTGCTTCTGACTGTTCGATCTGCACAGTGTGGTTCCTTAACATTTCATTCTCCATTCTCTTTCTTTCCTCTCTCAACATCCTCAGCTCGTTTTGTAATTCCGTCTCTTTGTTTTGGTGTTTCCGTAACTCAGAAGCTTTTTCCCCTAATTTCTTGCTCGTCTCCTCACCTCTTTTGCGTGCTTCCTTCCTCATGTCATCCATTCTCTTACCATATTCCTTGCTCATCTTCACACCTCTTTCACATGCTTCCTTCCTCAAGTCATCCATTCTCTTACCGTATTCCTTGCTCATCTTCACACCTCTTTCACATGCTTCCTTCCTCATGTCATCCATTCTCTTACCGTATTCCTTTAGTTGAAGGTTCCTTTCGAAAATGGGCGCGCTGCGATTTTCAGTGTGGCCGCAACGGCAGTCGTCTTGAAATTGGTTTTCGTCAATTTCGAGAATGGCTTGGCTTGTCCGATTAAATGCATTTTTGCAGTGTGTGTGTTGGAGTTGAGTAGAGGAAGGTTCCTTTCGATATTCAGCGCAATCCGATATCCAATATGGCGGCTAGAGCAGCCATCTTGAATTTGGTTTCCGGACAATAACTTGAGAACGGCTTCACACATTGATTTTATTCTGGCGAGGTATAATGGGGTTGAGTAGAGGAAGGTTTCTTTCGAAAATGGGCGCGCTGCGATTTTCAATGTGGCCTCCATGGCAGCCATCTTGAAATTGGTTTCCGTCAATTTCGAGGAGAACGCCTTGTCCGATTAAATCCATTTTTGCAGGGTATGTTCGGGTTGAGTAGAGGAATGTTCCTTTCGAAAATGGGCGCGCTGCGATTTTCAATGTGGCCTCCATGGCAGCCACCTTGAAATTGGTTTCCGTCGATTTTGAGGAGAACGCCTTGTTCCTTCTCCAATCTCATTGTTTCTTTCAATTGGCTGATTTCCTTTTCCTGGTTCATTCGTCGTTCTTTCACCATCTCTGCGTCCTTCAACCATGCTTTCTCCTTTAGTTGTTCTTGTCCTTCTTTTTGTTTCCTCTCCCACTGTCTCTCATGTTCTTCCTTCTCCAATCTCGTGGTTTCTTTCAATACTCTTTCTTGCATCTCATTCTTTAATCCTGCTTCTGCTTCTAACTGTTCGATCTGCACAGTGTGGTTCCTTAACATTTCATTCTCCATTCTCTTTCTTTCCTCTCTCAACATCCTCAGCTCGTTTTGTAATTCCGTCTCTTTGTTTTGGTGTTTCCGTAACTCAGAAGCTTTTTCCCCTAATTTCTTGCTCGTCTCCTCACCTCTTTTGCGTGCTTCCTTCCTCATGTCATCCATTCTCTTACCATATTCCTTGCTCGTCTTCACACCTCTTTCACATGCTTCCTTCCTCAAGTCATCCATTCTCTTACCGTATTCCTTGCTCATCTTCACACCTCTTTCACATGCTTCCTTCCTCATGTCATCCATTCTCTTACCGTATTCCTTTAGTTGAAGGTTCCTTTCGAAAATGGGCGCGCTGCGATTTTCAGTGTGGCCGCCACGGCAGTCGTCTTGAAATTGGTTTTCGTCAATTTCGAGAACGGCTTGGCTTGTCCGATTAAATGCATTTTTGCAGTGTGTGTGTTGGAGTTGAGTAGAGGAAGGTTCCTTTCGATATTCAGCGCAATCCGATATCCAATATGGCGGCTAGAGCAGCCATCTTGAATTTGGTTTCCGGACAATAACTTGAGAACGGCTTCACACATTGATTTTATTCTGGCGAGGTATAATGGGGTTGAGTAGAGGAAGGTTCCTTTCCAAAATGGCCATGCTGCAATTGTCACTGTGGCCGCCACGGCAGCCATCTTGAAATTGGTTTCCGTCAATGTCGAGGAGAACGCCTTGTCCGATTAAATCCATTTTTGCTGGGTGTGTTGGGGTTGAGTAGAGGAAGGTTCCTTTCAAAAATGGGCGTGCTGCGATTTTCAATATGGCCACCATCTTGAAATTGGTTTGCGTCGGGATGAGGGGTTACGCCCACTATGCGGTGCTATTTTTATGCCTTTGCTGACGAAGTTGCCGGTGGAATTGTTTTCAGGTTGTCTGTACATACGTACGTCCTTCCGTGTGAGTTTTCGGTTTTTTTCTGCAACCGCTTATCCGATTGACACAATTTTCACCATCGGTACGACTACTCATGTAGAATTTTTTAATGATAGTTATGATGTCATAGGTCACGTGGTGTGGCAGCCATGTTGGAAAAAGGAAAATCTTTGGACCTCCATCTCCAAAACCGCCCCATGGAAAAAAGTTGAAACTTGGCACATGTTAAGTACTCGCCATGGGAAACGAGTGATTATTTTTTTTTGATGGCATTGGTGGCTTCGCTGTGATGTCATAATTGCGCAAGTCGAATGCTTTATCTGATTGGTATGAAAGTTTTTGAGGGTCATCTCGGGCTAAATTGTTTGGGAGGAAAAAAATGATTATTTCACCAGTCATATGGCTCGGCGCACCCTTCTTGTTTTTAAGATAAAAACTTTCAAAAATCCTCTTCTCCGAAACAGCTGAACAGATTGAGATGAAACTTTACAGGTATGATTGCCTATCCATGAGGAACAAAAAGTTCTTCAACGAGGTCACATGGTTTGGCAGACATTGGATTTACCCTTAAACCTATAAAAATCATCTTCTCCAGAATGGCTTGACAGATCGAAGGGAAAGTTCACCCACATGTTTCCCAATATTCTTTAAGGCCTTGGTTTCCACAGTGTCTAGCTGAGCAAGATGTGGGGCAGGGGAGCCAACTGAGGGGGGTAGTAGAAAGGCTGGTTTGTAGAAAGATAGAAAAAGATAATTTTATAGAACATAAGAGGGGTGAGTTTGAGAAGGATTCATGGGGGTATAAACTATTACAGGAAAGGATGGAAGATGACATGAGATGTCAGTGAGCTACAGCCTTGAAGAAAGAGTAGAATGTGGTTGACTGGTTAGTGATTCCACTAGGAGGAGAAAAGGGGAACAAAGGAGTGGAGGTGGGCAGTAAAAATGATATAAATGAGTTCCCTTACAAAGAACCTGAATGCAAGGAACTTGAAAAGAGGAACCAATTAGTCACATCAAATCCTGTGCTATGATTGCCAACCTATGGCTGTTTGTCTGTGCTCTATCCTTTTAAATGCTGAGGGTCAAGAAAGTAAGTTGGATGTACCATTTTAGAAGTCTTCGGTATGACTTGACCGGGCGTTTGAACCGTTGACGTCGACTTCTGGTTGTTTAATGGTTAACAAGGCAGGGGTTACTGGAAGAACCTATATATCCTGGAGAGGCAGAAACATAATAGAGCAACGGGAAGAAGACTGGAAGTGAGACAGGAGAAAGCCGATTCTTCCAACTTTCCAGAAAACAGATTCCAAAGGGTTGTGAGGTCATGTTTTCTGGGATTCTCCCAAGAATAGGAAATAATATAGAAATTATGAGCAGAGCGATAGATATGTCAACGAATGGTTGGAAGAATGGTGTAGGGAGGAAGGTTTTACATTAAAGAAGCAGTGGGAATCATTTCGGGGACAAAGGGAGTGTTTCCAGAATGATGGCCAAATGCTAAATTGAAAGGGGGCAGCAAGGTTTGCAGTGGGAATTGAGGAAGGAATTCAGCCACAGACAACGGCCTTGTCGGCAGTGAATAGTTGTGATTTATTTGCAAGGATGGGAGGGTGCCCCGTCTGTTGCTGACTTTGGAGACCAGCTTTGCGATGTCACAGAACCAGGAGAGGTTATTGCTGATGTTGAGGCCGAGAAGTTAAGAGACTATCTCTTACAATGGCTGACCTTGGAAATATGTGGGTTAATTTGACGATCCTTCCGGCACGACATGATGAGACTGATATTTGCCAGGACTGAACGACCTGTCCCCTTCATCAGACCATTGTACTGTATTTTATATGTGGCAAAACTGGATTCAAATGAAATGAAGTATCTTTGAGTAAAATTTAATTTAACAAGTTGTAGCACAGTATTGATTGCCAAGTGCCTTTTACTCTTGCTGACGTACGTGCTTTCCATAAATTGAGGCCTCTAATATTGATCATGACAGAATGTTAAAAAAAAATCATTTAATGGGGATCTGTACCCTTAGAACATTTATATGAGTGTCTTGATATATTAGGCGAACATTATTAATCAGGTCAGATGACGTTTTTTGTAATTTTCAGAAGCGGATGAAGAAAAGGAAAGTGACAATAATGGACCCTTTCACCTCAGACATGGGCAGTGACAATCACTGCCTGGAAACAAGTAAGCAGTTATTTATTGATTTATCTTTAGTTTTATGTTTTCTTGTGGAAGTTCATAATGTCAGTGTTTGTCCTTCAGGCCTTTCTCAAGCCCTCCTTTACAAGGCAGAGATTGAAAGAATGGAGGACTTCCGTGAGCAGCTGGGAACAGACTGGCTTTGTTACCAGCACCAACTGGATAAAAGCACGAGCAGTATTTGCCAAGTGGACCCAGAGCAAAAATGTCTCTCACATGCTAAGTCTACGAAGGACCCTGAAGCAAGTGCTGCTATTTTTGAAAAAGAAAGGCATGAAGATGAGGGTCGACCCACAAACAATACAGAAAGCCTCGAAGGACAGGCTGTAGAGCTTGCCATAGAGGCAAGGGTCACGAAGATGAATGAAGTGAAAACTGTGCCAGAGGATCATTCAACTTTGCAGGCTTCCACGGAAAGTGAACATTCTGAACTATTCAAAAATGAGCTGGAAGATTCGCAGAATTGCAGAGAATTGGATGAAGAACTTGGAGGTGAGATTCTTTTCAAAATTAATAACGTGAACAATTTAATCGATAATTATAAGCTTTTGTTGTGTTTTTTTATTTTTTATTTTTAAACATTCAACAGGGATAGGTACAGCAAGGACTGTATGGTATTCCTAGGATGCTGTTTTTGCGATCCTGGAGTAAGGAAAGAGCAGGAAGAAAATTTAGAGAAGTGTTGAGAAAGGCAGGTGGAAAGGGAAGAGTACTGGTTGTGGTGGATATTAATTTTCCAGGGGGAGGCTGGGTTTGGGTGAAGATAAAAAGCAGGCAAAGGACGGATTTATACATTTAGTCCAGGATTGGAACTTAACCCGAACTGAACTGGGTGATTTTGAGCTTTCCCTGACTGGGGGGTGGATCCTAGCCCCCCTCTCAGATATCGGCCGTTGACAATCCGGTGAACTTGAAACTTTGCACATGCATCGATCATCACGTCATGAACGCGATGATAAAAAACATTTTTTCATAATATTGTGACGTCCACGGGACTTGAACAGTCCCGCCAACGTAGAATGAGCCGAAACGATGTAGGCGGTTTATTTATTTATAACCCAAACATGGCGGTTCTAATCGCTCTACCGCAAACGGGACGAGGAAGGTGGCACGAGTCACTTTTCACTGAGTTGATGATGTTTATTCGTTTTTACTATTAACCAGAAATAACAAGACTCGGCAAGAAGAGGGATCCGGGGCGATTCGACGGGATGGTGTGGGATCGGGCGTGGGGAAAAACACAGACAATTCCAATGAATACAGAGATCTCAAACCCTCTAAGGCGCCAAGAACACACACACACACACACACACACAAAACGTAGCTATTTCTGGTGGTCAGGCTGGACCGTGGTGTGGACGCAACTGTCCCTGGATCGGCGTCGGACGAGCTGGCCTTGCTCTCATCAGGGGGGCAGGAGAAACCGTGGTGCTGTCGACCTCCTGGTCTTGGCCCAAGTCCGCTCACAGCCGCCAGGGAACCAGTTCTGGCGCCAAGTTGCGAGCAGGAGAGGGAGGCAGGTCCGCCCGCCGTTCGACCCCGTACTCCGAGTCAGCAGAACCCCAGAGCCAACCAAGGTGAGGCACGAGGCTCAGCAAGGCTCCAAGACACGATCAAGAACACGATCGAATCAGCACAACAACAAGGACGCTCTCCGCGCAACAGCCTCCACACCAAAAAAACACGATCTTTTGGTTGTGATCTTCATCCTCTTCCTTTTCGACCCCGAACAGAACCTTTTTATCCTCCTGTCCTCGTCACTTCCAATCGAGCCGTTTATTGGCCCACCGCCGTCGCCTTCTGCCAATCGTGATCACGGAGCGGAGCCATCCGCTGCACTGTCCTGTGACGTCACGGCCAGTCTCCAGAGAATAACAAAAGGGGTTTACGCAGACACACTTACCCTATCCCGTGTCCCTATCTAATTACGTGACAATTATCATTTCAACCCTTGAAGAAATGAACATTTACTAGACAACTTATCACCACTGAATTGCTACTTATTACATCGAGATCCTGGTAAACTCGAACAGCATGGCATACCTAACTAAACATCCTAATTACCCTTTGAATGCATACCCCCCCCTCAAACGTAACAATATGTTAATTTGTCTAATTATTGTGTAATTAGTTATAAAATATGCTAATTTAATGCATTTTGCACAAAAATCTACAATTCCTGACATTGGATACATGAGATTGCATAAAAAGTGTGCAATGTATAATGAAAAAAAAAATTGTGAAAAATGTTGAGGGGGGTGCCTCCCAGCACCCCCCCCCCCAGTGCAGTTTGAATTAAAAATGTCAATAATGAAAAATTTTTACAAACATTTTTTTCTTCTTCAACAAATCCATATAAGGCCATCATCACTGTATTACATGTGAAAAGGTGCAAAAACGGATCCCTTGAACTCTAGACCTATCAGCTTGCTTCCGATCATCAGCAAGGTCATGGAATCCATCATCACAGTTGATATGAAATCCTTTCGTTTTCTCCAACAAACTCATCTCAGATCACAAATTTTGTTTCAGACCAGGTCACTCTACCTTGTACATGCTGCTTCCACTCTCCCGACAATGGATGGAGGCCATCAATATCAGCCATGAGATCAGGGCCGTCTCTCGAGACGTATCTTGTGCTTTTGATACAGGCTGGTATTCCTGCCTTGCTATCCAAACTCTCTGTCGATGGCTTACAAGGCCAACTCCACACATCTACCCTTGTAACCAACATGTGGCCCTCAACGGAATCCTTTCATCTCCTCTCCCTGTCAAGGTTGGAGTGCCCCAAGACAGTGTTCCGGCCCTGTCCTATTCCTAATCTTCATCGATGATCTCTCTGACTCTCTGGAAAATCCCCTTTATCTATTTTCTGATGACTCCACCCTCTGCCATGACATCCCTCAAACTTCAGACAAGCAGGCTGCAGCCTCTTCCCTCTCTTCAGACCTTGATAAAATCACAAGATAGTCAAACGCTTGCAATATTGTAAAGGATTCGACGGTGGCGGGATTCGCACCATACTCTTGACAGCCAAATGTTGAAGATTTGGCGTCATTTAACAGCACCGCCGTCTCAGGGGTTATAACGCCGGCTGATTTGGCACAGGCCTCGGGTCACGTGCCTCGGTCACGATACCAACGTACACCTGGGCCATACCAGTTGGAGAAATAGACCCTGACTAGAGAGTGAATTTGTCAAAGACCGAGCGAAGTCTTCCAGTCCGTAGCC
>NC_140963.1:18391496-18403996 GCF_056783735.1 Eptatretus burgeri
TCTGCTCATCGTTCAATGCATGTCGTTATTGCAGTGAAACCTATATGTGTAATGAAGTTGATTTATTTTATTTTTTTTATAACGTAATGCAAGCACTCGGTTTCTGGAGCAGTCGACCAACCAACTGAGTGGAAACGCAAAAATGTTGCAAATGCTTAAAAAGTAAGAAAAGTAACTACTTTTGTTGATTAAAAGCAAAACAATATGTCGCAAATATTATCCTACAGCTTCAGGGACAAAGTGAACCAATTTCCATCATCCGAAGGTTAACACCGAGTTTCAAACTCTGGGAAATTTATTTTGAAGGAATGACATAGTTGAACTGACGTTGAGTATTCAGTAACAAAGAACATTATTGAGAGTTTTACTGCTGATAGCAACCACTGACGTCATCATTATCTTGTATGTTAGCCGATACAAGCTGCTCCTATCGTGTGAGACAGAGGTAAATATGTGAGAATTCAATGTGACCATTTCTTGTTCTCTTTTCTAGAGTGTCTGAGCCAGCCCTGTTTGGTAAGGGTGCTTGGGGAGGAAGCTGTGGGTGATGGTGAGCAAGACAAAAATTCCAACAGTACTGTGTTCCTTACTATTCGACGTACAGGCATTGTGGAGCAGGAGCCCAATCGTGCTCGCCTTCTAGCCATGCACGAGTTGAGTAACTTGCTTGAGGCCCATTCAGGCAAAATTGATGACACCACTGCTGTGAGTAATTTCTCTCTTCGCTGCAATTTTTGAGTACTTCGTTACTTCGGAAGCTCGACTGTTTCTTTTGTAATCACCTAGATTTTGTTTTACTTGCAATAATGTTTGTTGCACTTCGCATTGAGAATAAAGAAAAATTGGAGTTGCGTGCAATTATAAATGCTTCCAAACAGTAACACCGACAATTGAAAGAAGGAATCAAGATACACCTTCAAATTTAGCATTTTTGAAACCAGCTAAACTTCAAACCTTTTGAAGGCTGTGATAGTGAACTAGGCATTGGCGTCTTGATTGCTAAGGATGCCATTCTTGATGCTAAGGAAGGATCACATGCATATTGCCACATGTTAAAATTCTAATAGCTACAGTGATTATTTTATATATATTGTTACGGCTGTGGAAATTTGCATTACACCATGAAGGGCCCGAAGGTGAGATATCTCGAAGTACATGTGTAGTTAGCCACAAACCCGTTGTTTAGAGGGAATTTATGTGATTCATTCGGGCTGCGACACTTTGAGATAGCCGTTTTTCTGTTCTATCTTTATTTTGAACCAACCACGTCTCAACCGCCATAACCATCAAACCACCACCGATAAACCCTCCACCACCCTCACCTCTCTCCTTCTACGGCCATTCCCGCACCACCTGTGAACACTGAGCGTCGGGCTGTCTTGGGCTCGTTCAAGATATGCACGGAGCCACGAGTGCAAATAGCATCCTTTCCGAGGGACAATTCGGATCAAGAACGCGACACGCCCACTTCTGATCCATCCAATTAGCAAGCGCGAAGCGGCTTGGCCCCGCCTCCAGGCTCGTCTGTGTGAAATCCACATATGCAAATTCTAGGATCACGGGAGGTTCACGCCCACTTTTCCTCCTTCCAATTGGCGAGCGTGGCTCCGCCCCCGAAGTCATCCTGATCCGGAAATTTGCATATTGTTTTCTCCTGCCAGCCTATAAGAAGACGAGCGCAAGGCAGAGTCAGTTTTTGGTTGGAGAGCAGAGTGTGGCAGTAGCAGTGTGTGTCGGCAGGGCAGAGTGAGTCAAGTCATCGGTGTGGCAGAGAGTGGAGTTGAGTGGTGAAGTCAGAGTTGGGTTCTGCAGTCGGCTGAGGAGTGTTGCGGGAAGAGGCAAAGGAGCTCGGGTCCGAGGCGAGAAGGACGGCGGTCGGCGACGAGGTCGCGGTGTGAGATCGCTCGTCGTTGGGACCCAAGCCAGCCAGCCATTCTCCTCCCCCAGGGCATCACCAATTCCCCCTTTCCCCCGCGCTGAGATAGTGCAACAAGGGGGCCCCGTTCTCACCCCACTCCAAATGTCGTGCCAACGAAACATGCCAAGGAGAATGGAGTCGAGGCACAGCCACGCGGCCACATCTGCGGCTCGTCCGCCAATGCGTCACGAGGACGCGGGTAGGACCCACCCGGTCTCGTGGACCTGGCCGCTCCTTCAGGTCACGCGCGCATATTGGCCTACAGGCCCGTCTGCCCCCTTATCTATGAGGGTGGCTTCTTTCCTTTGCTTTTGAGTAAATGTGTGTTGGCGCCATCTGTAAAGTAAAACTATAAGTGTTGCCGTGTGTGCGCGGTCGGTAGTAACTCTGCGTCATTGTTTCTTTTGTTGTAACTGCTATCTGTGCATTTTGATTATTGTGGCTGTATATACGTGCTTTCCATGTTCCGCGGAATAAATGTGCATTGTGTTGAACTGTTTTACCGTTTCGCTTCGTCTTTTCTTTATTGACCCTCCATCCTGCTTCATGTAAAGGGTTCGTAGTGGGCTTATTGCGCCCGGTAATTAATCGGAACCGTCAAGGCCGACGTAAAAACCGCTCGGTTATCACTGTAGCACGGAACGGACCGCTTAAGCGGTTCGTGTCCGGAGTCGACCTGCGGCGAGGTACGATCGCCCGGTTTACCATCTGCGTGGGTACTTAGGTAGGTCGAGTTTGGCGAACAACCCTATTCTACGCGGGTGGCCGATTGGCACGATTGTGGTGAGGTCGAAAGGCCCACCCGTGACTGGCTCCGGGCGATAGTTCCCGGAGGGTCACGACTGAATTGTCCGTCCGGTGGGTGATGTGGTTGCGAATCGAGTGACGCGGCCGTTCGCACGCCGGCGGGTGCGAATTCGCGACACTGGTGTCCGGGAGTGGGATTCGAATCCCTCCCGTCTCCAAGCTAAATTCACAGAGAATCGGTCCAGGGGTGAGAGGAGCGACCCCCGATTCCCTCCAAACTACGAGCAATTTAAATTAACCCCTTACGAGAAATAAGATGGCGTCTCAAGGCGAGCGGGTGCCAGGGGTAGAAATGTATATGTGTAGAAATGTAGGATCTATGGCCCAGGTCGGTTCTTTTTATAATTATAACCCCACCACTAACTGTGGTCAGTGGGAACGGCTTGAGCACGAACTTTGCCAGCAAACGGAGTCGCGCAATGGCAGCGCGATCGCACCTCAGCGCAGCACGGAGCAGGCTGATATTAATAGCACAACTAACGGAACAGCACGAGGCGTGAGCTCCCAGTCACCGGTTCAAGCCACGTGGTCACGGCATGTGCCATGGCAGGCGTGGCAGAATGACTATGCGAGCATTGGCAGGCTTCAGGCACAATTGGGGGATGTCTTGGTGAAGAATATATCGAGGAGGTGCAAGGTGTGAGTGCGCCCCCGTGTGTGGAAGCGACCCCGTGTGTGAGTGGTGTGGTGGCAAGTGTGCCGAGATGCATGCTTCCCAGCACGCCGTGTGGGAGTGAGGCACGGTGTGTGAGTGAGACACCGCGGGTGAGTGCCCCCGCGTGTGTAAGGTCGCTGTGTGTAAGGGAGATGACGGTCGGCATGCGGGTGCACGCAGCCGCGTCTCCCGGTGTGAATGTGATGGAATGGAGTGTGAGCGTTGTAACACGCAGGAGTTTGAGCGCGTGTGTTGAATGGCGACGACAACGGCGACAGAGGGACAAAAGCCGAGTGGCGGTCGTAGATGTTTTGGGCACTGCGCCGGGTTCACCCAGCAGCGAGCGCGAGGTCCGTGCTGTGCAACGCACGAGGCCGCCACGTGCTCGCTTGCGGGAGTGAAGCCCGGTCCGGAAACGCCAGCGGTAGATGTTGCCGATTCCGCGGACGGACAAAGTTTAGGCAGGACTATGGATTCGGACGGATGGGTTCTCCACGCGGGCGGGTGTGTTAAGCTCGAACGGGCAGAGCACATGTGTTTTGAAACGGGCAGAGCACATGTGTTTTGAAACGGGCAGAGCACATGTGCGTGGGGAACCCCTCGAGACGTGAGGCTTGTGTTTTTTTTTATGCGCCGGGTGATGTCATGGCTGCGTGTATGGTTGGAATCCGGCAGGAGGGTGAATCCCTGCCGGATGGTACCGTCCAAGAGGGACGAGGGACGCGAACAGCTGCCATGACGTCACGCCAAAGGTGCGCGGCTGTGAATTGACGCGCTGGCGCGCAGGTTGCGGGTTGCCGTGATGTTGCTGCGCAATTAAGTGTCGAGGCCCAACTCAATTAAGTGACGGGCCCGTAGGTGAGATATCTCTAAGTACATGTGTAGTTAGCCCCAAATCCGTTGTCCAGAGGGAATTTATGTGATTCATTCGGGCTGCGACGCTTTGAGTTAGGCGTTTTTCTGTTCTATCTTTATTTTGAACCAACCACGTCTCAACCGCCATCACACAACAACCACCAACCACAACGCCGCTTCACAACAACCACAACCAAACCTGCCTCTCAACAACCACGCCATCCTCACCACTCCGCCAGCAACCGTCAACAACTCCACGAACACAAAAGGGGAACAACAACAACTCCCACCCCGATTTCTCTGGTAAACAAGAATGACGGTTGGAACTCAACTCCGGCCCCAATTTCTCTGGTGGAATGTTCCCCCTCCCCCCCCCCCCCGCGTGCCGCAAAGGGAGGGGTGGGGTGCCGGGGAAATAAAAGGGCGCACGGAGGCGCCGCGAGGAGGAGGTCAGGTCAGGGCGGTCGGTGAGAGTGTCAGTGTCAGTTGGCGGTTCATGGTCTTCTGCCCGTCTGGGTCTTGGAGAAGCGGTCCGTAGAGCGACCCGCTCGTTGGAGCTTGCAGTCGGTAGAGAGTCCGGACGTCGCGGGAGGGACGCGGACTGGAGGCGCCGCTCTGCCAGCTGTGTCGCGCGGACCTGCGCGTTCGTACAAGGAGCGCCGGAGAGAGCTCGCCCACAATCGCACCGCGAGGGTGCAGGTAACCTGCAACGGTCTCGTGGGACTCGTTCGGTCTGCCAAGCCCCACGCCAAAAAGGCCCACGGGCCACGTCTGCCCCCTTGTTTATGAGGGTGGCTTCTTTCCTTTGCTTTCGAATGAATGTGTATTGGCGCCGTCTGTAAAGTGGAACTGTATAAGTGTTGCCGTGTGTACGCGTATTTGGTTTAACTCTTGCTTTCACTTTATATGTGCATTTTGATTATTGTGGCTGTATATACGTGCTTTCTGTGTGCCGCGGAATAAATGTGCATTGTGTTGAACTGTTTTCCCGTTTCGCTTCGTCTTTTCTTTATTGACCCTCCATCCTGCTTCACGTAAAGGGTTCGTAGTGGGCTTAATGTGCCCGATAATTAATCGGAACCGTCGAGGCCGACGATAACACCGCTCGGTTATCACTGTAGCACGGAACGGACCGCTTAAGCGGTTCGTGTCCGGAGTCGACCTGCGGCGAGGTACGATCGCCCGGTTTACCATCCGCGTGGGTACTTAGGTAGGTCGAGTTTAGCGAACAACTCTATCCTACGCGGGTGGCCGATTGTGGTGAGGTCGAAAGGCCCACCCGTGACTGACTCCGGGCGATAGTTCCCGGAGGGTCATGACTGAATTGTCCGTCCGGTGGGCGACGTGCCGCGATCAGAGTTACGTGGCCGTCCGCACGCCGGCGGGCGTGAATTCGCAACAAAATTATTGGGTGGAGTTGGTGAAGATTCATGTGATAACTTATTGTCATTTGTGAAAGCAAATGAGTTGTTCAATGCATTCTTCTCCCATGTTTGTGAACACGTATTACTGTACTGTATGATCTTTTGATTCTGTTGTGTGTGTGTCTTGCTTTGAATGGTTTTTACTTTTTTGAAAAGGCTTTGGTCAATTTTTCAGGTTTTATTTTATCTTTGTTCTCTTACCAGGACTTGGACAAGGTCACACCGACTCTCGAGCTTAAATTTAGATACTTGCGCCGTCACTGGCAGCGAAGAACATATGCAATCTTGGATGACGATCCTCAGGCTGCATTGCAGGTATTAATTACATTGAAATGATTTTGGCATTGATGTGTTCACTCAAACACAAGCAGCTTTTGCTGAATGTTGATTCAAAAGTACTTGCAAATGTGATTTCTTTGCTTTGAGCCAGAAAAGGACTTATGGTTGCATTAAACATATATATATATATATATATATATATATATATATATATATATATATATATATATATATATATATATATATATATATATATATATGTATATATGTATATATATATGTATGTGTATATATATATGTATATATATATGTATATATATATATGTATATATATATGTATATATATATATATATATATATATATATATATATATATATATATATATATATATATATATATATGTATATATATATATATATATATATATATATATATATATATATATATATATATATATATATATATATATATATATATATATATATATATATATATATATATATATATATATATATATATATATATATATATATATATATATATATATATATATATATATATATATATATATATACAGTGGGGAGAACAAGTATTTGATACACTGCCGATTTTGCAGGTTTTTCCACTTACAAAACACGTAGAGGTCTGTAATTTTTATCATAGGTACACTTCAACTGTAAAAGATGGAATCTAAAACAAAAATCCTGAAAATCACATTGTATGATTTTTAAATAATTAATTTGCATTTTATTGCATGAAATAAGTATTTGATCACCTACCAACCAGTAAGAATTCCAGCTCACAGACCTGTTAGTTTTGTCTTTAAGAAACCCTCCCATTCTCCACTCATTACCTGTATTAACTGCACCTGTTTGAACTCGTTATCTGCATAAAAGACAGCTGTAAAACACTCAATCAATCAGACTCCAACCTCTCCACAATGGGCAAGACCAGAGAGCTGTCTAAGGGTATCAGGGACAAAATTGTAGACTTGCACAAGGCTGGGATGGGCTACAGGACAATAGGCAAGCAGCTTGGTGAGAAGGAAACAACTGTTGGCGCAATTATTAGAAAATGGAAGATGTTCAAGATAACAGTCAATCTCCCTCGGTCTGGGGCTCCATGCAAGATCTCACCTCGTGGAGTCTCAATGATCATGACAAAGGTGAGGGATCAGCCCAGAACTACATGGCAGGACCTGGTCAATGACCTGAAGAGCTGGGACCACAGTATCAAATAAAACTATAAGTAACACACTACGCCGTCATGGATTAAAATCCTGCAGCGCACGCAAGGTCCCTCTGCTCAAGCCAGCACATGTCCAGGCCCGTCTGAAGTTTGCCAATGACAATCTGGATGATCCAGAGGAGGAATGGGAGGAGGTCATGTGGTCTGATGAGACCAAAATAGAGCTTTTTGGTTTAAACTCCACTCGCCGTGTTTGGAGGAAGAAGAAGGATGAGTACAATCCCAAGAACACCATCCCAACCATGAAGCATGGAGGTGGAAACATCATTCTTTGGGGATGCTTTTCTGCAAAGGGGACAGGACGACTGCACCGTATTGAGGGGAGGATGGATGGGGCCATGTATCGCGAGATCTTGGCCAACAACCTCCTTCCCTCAACAAGAGCATTGAAGATGGGGCGTGGCTGGGTCTTCCAGCATGACAACGACCCGAAACACACAGCCAGGGCAACTAAGGAATGGCTCCGTAAGAAGCATCTCAAGGTCCTGGAGTGGCCGAGCCAGTCTCCAGACCTGAACCCAATAGAAAATCTTTGGAGGAGCTGAAAGTCTGTGTTGCCCAGCGACAGCCCCGAAACCTGAAGGATCTGGAGAAGATCTGCATGGAGGAGTGGGCCAAAATCTCTGCTGCAGTCTGTGCAAACCTGGTTAAGAACTACAGGAAACGTCTGATCTCTGTAATTGCAAACAAAGGTTTCTGTACCAAATATTAAGTTCTGTTTTTCTGATGTATCAAATACTTATTTCATGCAATAAAATGCAAATTAATTATTTTAAAATCATACAATGTGATTTTCACGATTTTTCTTCTAGATTCCGTCTTTCACAGTTGATGTGTACCTGTGATAAAAATTACAGACCTCAACATGCTTTGCAAGTGGGAAAACCTGCAAAATTGGCAGTGTATCAAATACTTGTTCTCCCCACTGTATGTATATGTATATATGTATATGTATATATGTATATGTATATATATATATATATATATATATATATGTATATATGTATGTATATATATATATATATATATATATATATATATATATATATATATATATATATATATATATATGTTAGAAATCCTTGACAGAATGTCGTTGCTCGAGATTTAGGTGTTTGGATTCCTGTAAACAATGTCGCGAATCAATGTTAAGACAGAATCATGAATATATCCAATAGTGTGAAGTTGTTGTTTATAATGTATCACAAAGTACAGTCAGCTTTATGTCCCAATCCTGAGAACATTTTGTTCCTATGCTGTCAGGGATTGAACCCAGACTCGATGATGTAGTGGTCAATGAGTCTCCTCCTGTCCCAATCTATACCAAATGTTTTTCCTGATCACTGAGGCCTTTTTTATTGTGTTTGAATTTTTTATTTATTATTATATCCAAGGGTTGGTATAAAGATGTAAAATTATCCTTTTTCAGGTTGACCAATGTATAAACACTGCTTTTACCGTCTTTCGATGATTTACCTTCAATTACTCCAGTCAGGTTAGGACATGAGATGCCGGTTTCTGCTCTTACGCTTCCTCGAGTGGACATGAAAGGACTTCCATCCATCCATTGGGACCATACTCTGTACAGAGCATCAGTGCTGCTGAAGAAGTCTCCTGGGCTCTTGGGCACAATCCTGGACGGGTCACCACTCCGACGCAGGATACTCGAATGGCTCAATCATCCAAGCAAGCTGGTACTCATTTTGCCGACCTCGGAAGGACGACAGGCTGAGTCAACTCCACCTGGGGTTATTTCAACAGCCAAGCGGGATTTGAACTCGGGACCCTGAGATCCCAAGCCCACCAAAAGGAATTCTGTATTCTATTAAGTTCAATTGCTCACTTAAGTTAGTCTAAGGTGAGAGTAAGTCGTTTTCGAGGCAGGTTCGATAGCTGGATTAACAATTTCCTCAAGAACAGGAATGACATTGCTTTAATAAAATAGACTTAATCTTTGAGGTTCCAGCAAATAAATGATGAGAAAATCACTCATAGAGTGACACTTGACAAAACAGAACAAAGCAGAACTGCACTTGGTAGAGCACATACCTCCGCCAGACTCAACAGTTCACGTTTTGTATCCCACTGATGGGCTGGATCTGAACCAAAATCCAATCCGCTTGTTCTTTTCACCTATCCAACTCATCCACATAGTTTTGTCATAACTCGTCCACAACTTTTTAAGATATCATGATATATTTATATAGTTTTTGGCACGATCTCTCAATGGTGAAGAATCACTTGAAAAATGCTGGCCCGAAAAATTAGGCCTATGTTGACCTTTTGGCCATAAAAATAATTGGCTGTTGGAATTCATTGATCTGATATGCAATTACTGTTTCAATTTCAAAATTAATTGGATGAAAATTGAGGATTTGAGAAATTTGAAAAAATTTGTTGACCTTTGGTTATGATGACCTTATGACCTCAGAAATAAATAGAATTTTGTCAGACCACAAACTTCACTATTTGGTGAAGTTTTATGAATATAGGTTTAAAATTGACCTGGAGGTGATTGAAGGTGAGTGGGCAGTTAAACAAATGGAAGCGATCAACATACGTGTTGAATTTTTTTTTCGATGCCAAGTATTTAACTGTAATTATTTAATTAATGTGTCGACAGGTATATATTGGGATGGAATATAGGAACATGAGCATACAGTGGCCTGCAAAAGTATTCACCCCCCCTCCCCCTCCAAAGTTTTCACATTTTGATGCCATCTGAGCTTATTTCATGATGCTTTCAAATCAAACTTCAGACGTGTGGAGTCTTCACAAACTACCCCAATGGGATAAAGCGAAAAAATGTAGATAAAATGTGAATAAGTCTACAGTGCCTTCAGAAAGTATTCACACCCCTTGACGTTTGTCACATTTTGCTGTGTTGCAGCCTGAATTTAAAATTAATTAAATTAATTTTTTGTCCCTGATGTGCACAAAGTACCCCATAATGATAAAGTGAAGACATGTTTTTAGAAATTTTTACTAATTAATTAAAAATGAAAAGCTGCAATGTCTTGTGTCAATAAGTACTCAACCCTCTGAGTCAATACTGTTATGTTTGTGGGGTAGATGGAGGAATTTAATGGGGAATATAACATTGTGTAGAGTTGCTTGGTCCGTGGATCTGTAGGAGGCATCTCGATGTGAGTAAGTAGGGAACCTGTGAGCTTAAGTGTTACGTGTCACCACACGAGAGGGTGGTGCGGTGTTAATTTGCGAGGGAGTAAGAATAAGTTCCTCAGTATGTCATCACCCCTCTGATTTTTTTTTTCCCGATGTTTTTATATTTCAAGATCGGCAATAAAGGTGGGGAACACATCCCTAAAACAAGGAAACGTGCCAAGCGGGCAGAAAGCCCCGCCTTCAAAGGGTGACAACAGGTGAAGTCACGCCCCCGAGGGATGATTGATGAGCGTGATTTCGGAAGCCAGCCGAGCAGGCAGAAGCCCCGCCTTCCCGGGTTTCAGGCGAGCAGGCCACACCCCAGAGGTGGAGGATTGTTAAGCGTGACTCTTGAAGAGGAAGAGGGCATGGGAGAGCATCATACTACTGAATAGGACGAGAGATTGGCAGAGCGCATACACAAGGTCATTGTGAGGAACGCATGAGGCAGAGTTGATTTCGGAAGAGAGTCAGAGGCGTCAGTTCAGGGCTTGAGCATTTTTTGGAGAGCCGTGATCAGAGCAGAGGCACGGTGCGCGTTGTTTGGAGAGGTGAAAGCGGAGGGTGAGCGCACGCAACGAGAGGGACGGCACAATCCTTGAATTTGTGTTGAGGCAATTTGGCCCGTGTGGTGAAGCAAGATGCTGGCCTTTAGCTCTTGGTTGAGTCGGTGAGGACGATCGGCACACGAAACTGTTACACTCGGGCTCTGAGCCTTGGTGTGGAGTGCCGCTCGCAGATTGCCTGGCGTGCGTTTGTCCCATTACGAGAGAAGTGCCATTCTGTGCACGTCTGCACGTGCGAATAGTAGCGCCTTGATTCCAAGTTCCACAAATGACCAGCTTTGGGCCGAGCTAAGTACAAGAATAGTTGAAAGGAAGGGTTTTCTTTTTATTTTGTGTTCCCTTTGTCTGTATTTGAGTCTGTGTAAAGAGGCGCCTCAACGGTAGGATTTATTTATTTCATTATTATTATCATTAACCTTTTGAGTTATTGTCCTTTGTAAATATTTATTTATTTCCACTAAATGTATTCCTTTTAAGAAGTTGTACCCGTGTATTTGTAGTGGGGTTCAAGTATAAATGCCCCTTGTGCTGTCCTGGTGCAGCCCCCCCACCCCATGTTGTGCTCCTCCGCCACTGCGCCCCCTTCCCGCGCATGCATTAATGTCCGAGTCTCGGCTGTAGGCCTTCAAAGGAGAAGCTTGGCCATTTGTCCAGGTAAGGGGTTACACCACCTGGACATGTCAATACTCTGTAGAAGCACTTCCCACCGTTAATTGAGTTGCAGATTCGTATGCACTCGTGCAGATTTGCACGTATGCAGATTTGTGTCCTGCTAGGTCTCCTTTCCACCTCTTGAAACTCACCCACGTGTGGAGATAGCAGCCAACAACAGCAACTTACGCATGCACGCACGCACACACACACGCACACATTATTATGATTATTTTTTTTTTTTGTTCCTCTGAAATCTAACCATTTATTGAACATTAATGGCTATGCCTAAAGTTTAGTAGAATCTGGATAATAAGCATATGTGCTTCTCTGCCATTCTCTGTGTAATTGTCCTTGTATTTCCTTTTATTTCATGAATCTACTCTTGCGAGTAAATGTTCAGGAACTGTCGGCTCTCTTCACACACAATGCGATTAACTGCTGTTGTATCCGATTTTTGAGAAGAAATTATCAACTATTTTAAATAGCCTGGGGTTGGCTTAGCGGTTATGGTGGTGGGCTTGGGATATTAGGGTCTTGAGTTTGAGCCCCGTTGGCCGCTGAATTAACCCCAGGTGGGATTGGTTCAGCCTGTCATCCTTCCGTGGTCAGCGAATTGAGTACCAGGATACTGGTGGAGAGGCACAGCATCGGCGGCACAGCCGTGCTTCCAAGAAACGATAGCTACTCGGCAGCCAAGCTGCCATACGGAAAAAGAGGACATAATTTTCAGTTCACATTTCTTCCATGTGATGTAATTTGCCAAAGATCATCAGTAGTGTTTATCATTTACAGGTGTAAGACATGGTCAGGGAGTACCATGTGTACGGTTCATAGTCCAGAGGTACATAATGCAATTGGTTAAAATGTGCCAGAAGTGTAAACCTCTCAAATAATTATACAGCATTGGTAATACGAACATTATGTTCTG
>NC_140963.1:18408996-18448996 GCF_056783735.1 Eptatretus burgeri
TTCAGCCACATGAGCACTCCCTCATCAAGCTTCGGGTCGTGAGCCTGCGTCAACTTCATGCGCTTCGATGGAAATCCAGCTTTGATTGCAGCCTCGATTGCATCCTTCTTGCTGAGAATGCCCTTCACGGTGGTTCTCTTAACTTCGACGCCCCATTTCTTGCTAATCACCCTGGCCAACTTGGACTGATTCGGCTCCTTCTTCGCGGCATTTTGTATTGAATCTTGTCGGAACCGAGCAAAAGTGGTATAATAGCGAGAGTGGCATAGAAGCGAGGTGGCATAGTAACGAGCTTTGACTATATCTATATATATATATATATAATATATATTGTTGTGGTTCTCGAAACCGCATGCCTACAACAGATAGGTGTCCCGAGACAGTTATGCCATTAATGTACGTGTAGATAGACCCCTTCCTTTTGTTGAGTGGGAAGACAAGGGAGTGCGTTGCGATGGTCTAATAGTTAGGTTATTAAATCATTTTTCCCTTTTTATTTCATCCTCACTCTTTTTCTTTTCTGAAGCAAAATCCGCGACATGTGCTTTGGGCTGGACTAGCGCTTTGAGCTTCCACCGTCTACACAAAACCAGACATGTGCGGCGACTCACGTACGCTTTAGCACCCAGGTGGGCGGGCTGAACCGGCGTCTGCCCGAAACCCGGCCCAGGCTGGCGAACCACGTGAGGGGTCGGGGCCAGTCAGAACGCCGACTCAGGCGATGACGTCGGATTCAGCATGGCCCATACCCCGAGCTCCGGGCTCTATAAAACTCGGAAAAGTCTTCCGTGAAGGTGGGGTGTTGAGAAATGTGTGTGTGTGTGTGTGTGTGCTCGGTGTGGGTGTTTTCACGCGGAGTGTTCCTGCTTCTCGACTCCGCCCATGTCTCGCCTCAACGGCCCGCCTCCGGTTCCTCGTCTCCGCCCACACGACGTCGACGAACCGCCTCCTGTTCCTCGTCTCCGCCCACATGACGTCGACGAACCGCCTCCTATTCCTCGTCTCCGCCCACATGACATCGACGAACCGCCTCCTGTTCCTCGTCTCCGCCCACATGACGTCGACGAACTGCCTCCTGTTCCTCGTCTCCGCCCACATGACGTCGACGAACCGCCTCCTGTTCCTCGTCTCCGCCCACATGACATCGACGAACCACCTCCTGTTCCTCGTCTCCGCCCACATGACGTCGATGAACCACCTCCTGCCTGGTTCCGCCTACTGCTCCACCCTCGCCCTCTGGACTCCACCCTTCTCCACTCAAGCTCCTCCTTCAGAACACGATCTCTACATGTGCGGCTGTGGCCAGAACAACGCGACTATTGTCAGGTACCACACCACGGAGCATCCCTCCCCAGAAACGCCCAGGTACTGAAAGCTATAACCTCAACTCCCCTCCCTCCCTGGCTGCAAAAGTCCCTTCTCATTGGGGGTTTTTTTCTGTGTATGTCTGAGTGTGCTGGCGCCTGTCTGTTAAGTAAGCCTGCAGAAGATCCTTATTGTTGTTTCTGTAATTAATCTCACATCAAGTTTGCACTGTGTTTGCTTTAGTAAGTTGCTTGTATTATTGCCGCACCACACCTCTCTCCTCTTTCCCTGCGTTACATACCCAATAAATCTTTGTTGTTCTACATGCTTTTCCTCGCTTGCTGTTAATAAATAAATGTCATGAGGTATGTTCCCAGCTCGCCTTTGTCTTTTCTCTCATTGGTCCAGCATGGTTCGAATCCAAGTTTAGCCGGGTCTTTATTCCCAATGGTCCGTTCCTTTTAGCCAGTACGTCCTTGGCAGTGCCGCTCAGCTGCATCCGATCCGGTAGAGTGATCCGGTTCGGACAAGGCGTACCGAGGGCCTGGTTCCCCGGTGGTTAAACCACGTGGTTAATTATGTAACCCGATTAACCCATAGGTGGGAGGACCCTAGGTCACGCGGTTGAGTTATTGGCGTCCACGGTCGGTTAAGCGACCCGCCACGTCACGGAATTATCCGTAAGCGACGCCCTACAATTCTGGGGAGTCTGGTGGGAATCGACGTAGTTTCCCCCACTTCGTGGTCTTCTCACCCCGCCGGACCGCAACAATATATATGTATATATTATACACACACACACACACACACACACACACACACACACACACACACACACACACACACACACACACACACACATTTTTTTTTGTTAAGTATGTTTTTATATACATTTCATTGTTGCAAGTGAGTAATATAATTAAGCTCATTATTGCCTGAACTCGGTATCGTTATTTTGCTGTTTCATTTTTTTGATTATTTCTGTGTTGAATCTTGCTGCAGGAAACCTGTGCCCTTCTTGTGGCAGCCTGCAGGTGGTTGTGGTACTTTCTGATGATATTCACAGCAGTACCCCCAAATCTGCTCGCACTGAAACACCTGCATTGCCTTCAAAAACGACCAATCGAAACGAGGCGTGGAGCACAACTTTCAACCCCAGCATTTATTGCACCGTTTACATGGATGACGTGGATTCTCATTCTGTGACTGATTCTAGCCTCTTATCTGTCACTCGAGGTTCTGGTGACATCTGTGGCCTTCCATCAGAAACAGAAGCATCCCTGAATAATCCTCCGGTTGCCAACGCCGCTGCAAACCAGTTAGTGTACGCAGAAACCAGCACGTCCGATGAATACGTGACCGCTCATGAAGAAACCTTGCAGCCATTGCTTTCGTGTCTGGGTCGAGACAACGTTTCAAGCTATGGAGTTACTCGCCAACCACAATCTGTGGAATATGATGGGAAAGATTCAGAGCATGACTGGAGCAGAAACTTGGCTGGGAGTTACAGCTATGAACAACAGGGACCGGTGGAGGCATGTGGAGCATCATTTCACAATGGTAACCTTGACAGCCTGATGCATGGCATTGGTGAGTCCATCGTAATAGCAGTTCAACATTATTTTTGGTACTTTATATGCAAATGATATCATGTTGATTTAGAATCCAGTTTCTGGAGGTTCAGTGAGAGACTAATTGTGATCTTGTAGTGAGAAGGCATCTTGGTGTTGAGCATCCTTCAATGGTGGCACACAGCACTGTGAAGCACGACGAACAGGACTTGTGTCATGCCGTTTTGACGTTTATCGCAAAAACGAAGTTATTATTTTATTTGGAGACTTGATAAATATAATTATACAGCATTGGAAATATTTATGGAAATGTATAACAGGAGCTAAAGCCGAGTAATTGCATCGACCTCATTGAATGCAGTATTGTTACAACGGATGATGACAGAAAAATGCAAAGCAAAGGTGATTGTGTTGGACAATTATGTGCTCGTGTTTTGTGTTTGTTTTCCTTTGCTTTACGTAGAGTTTTTTGTGTGCAGCGTTGGCTCCTGCAAGAGCAGGATAGTAATGCAAACCATCCATCCATCCATTCGGACCAAACTCTGTGTGGAGCGTTGGTGCTGCCTAAGCAGTCTCCTTGGCTATTGGGCACAATCCTGGATGGGTCGCCACTCCGATGCAGGATACCAGCATGCTGGCACTCATTTTTCCGACCTCGGAAGGATGACAAGCAGAGTTAACCCCACCTGGTATTAATTCAACAGCTGAGCAGGATTTGAACTTAGGATCCTGGGATCTCAAGCCCACCACCCTAACCATGAAGTCAACACCAGGCATAAAGTAATGCAATGGAGGGTATGAAAGGTGACGTATAGACGGTGGGACAGCCAATGGACGTAACAAGCAAGGAAATGAATGATAAAAGGAGGTGAGAGGAGAGGAACATGGTAGCCTGTGAGTAAGAGATCTTTGATGCGGAAGGTTAATGGGAATAAAGAAGATGACACTTGAACTGCCACCATGAAGCTAAAGAAGGAAGAGTGGGATTGCACCTCCACAGGCAGGAGAGAAGTGAAAGAAAGTTGTGGATGTATGTGGTAAGTGTGGATTTTTTTTAACGATAAACAATGAGGGGGTTACTGAAAGAATGCCTGCCTGCATCCTTGAGGAACTGTGGAGACTGAGCATTGACGGGGCAAAGAGAGCAAGGCGAGAATAGATGTTAAAACAAAAAATATATCGAGATCCCCAACATGTCTGTGATTGAATGGCAGCAGACCTTGTGCTTCAGCTGCTCTGTAGGAGAGTGCATTGTGTTCCACAGCAATGAGAGAGGTGAGAAGTGGTGAGACCCCAGCCAATTGGGGAAAATAATATTCCATCGAGTGATTGGCAAAGGCCGTGAAGAGTTGTTTGAAGTTCAGACTTGCGAAGGAAGGACCTGGTGCAACAGAGGATGTCCAGTCTTTGGCTGACCTTGGAAGACAGCTTGGATCCATGATCTGCCCAGGGGAGTATGTGACTGGAGGGCCTTGAAGCTCAAGGGACGGAAGCTCTCACTGCGGATGATTGTGGAAACACAGGTAGGGTTATGAAACGATCCTTCCACACAGAACGGATGAGAATACGATGTTTGTCTGATTGAATGACTTATTCCAGGGATCATGCGGGCAATTTCCAGTCTGTCACGTCACAAAAAAATCGTTTTGTCACATACAAAGTCCATTTTGGGGTTTTAGACGCACAGATTGGACAAGCCAGGATCACTTTTTAACATTCTTTTAATTCCAAACAACTCAACATTCTCGTAATTCCACAACGTCGCTCATTCTGTCATACCGGGGTACCAGTTCATCGGAAAGCTCGGGAGGAAAGTGCTATTTATTTTTCTTCAGGTTATTCAGTTCTTTATTGGCCCCATCTCACATTTTTTTGGCATTCTGGATGGTAGCATTCGCAGCCGCAACTTTGGTGACTAGGTTCTCAGATTCTCCCTTCACTGCATTGTTGAGCATCGTCATGCCCTCCGCCAACAGTGCTTCAGCCCTCCTTTTCTTGGCCAGAATTTGAACCTCCTGCTGAGAGTCGTTCGGAGCAATTGCTTCCACTGGTCGTTTTGTGGCCCGTCTCGCCCGTTCAATTCGCGTCATATACGCCGACCTTGCTTTCCGAGTGTTTGATATCAGTTCCTCCGAATAAGGCAGCATCTGTGGTTTGTTATCAAATCTCTTCATATATGAACTTACTGTCCACAGTCCATTGATGCGAGGCATAGTGAGCCGGGTGCGATGAGATGTGAGCAATAGTTTGTTCTTACTGAACCCCCTCTCAACATCAGCATTGCCATGATTCCATGTGAAGGCTATCCGAACCAATGTCATCAGATTGGCGTATTTCAACTGACCACTAGGTCTTTTCATATTGCCGACTCTGTACCAGTACACATCAACTCTTCCATTTACATTTCCCGCATTGGCGTCGGTGTTGTCCTCATCAGAATCTTCGTCTTCGGAAGTGCTGACCTGTGGATTATCGGTGTACCAGCCTTCCGGTATGTCCTCGCTCGAGTACTCCAACCACTCATCAGATACTGCGTCAATTTTATCTCTCGAGAACATTTTGATGCCAATGGCAACACGCTTGATGGCTTGCTTAGCCGATTCTGACTGCCGAGCTAAAGGATGAAGAACTTGTAGGTCATGCAAGAGCTGGTTGTCCATTGGGAATGTTTTAAGGAGTTTACCGATCACCTCTGAATAAAACAGTTTGGCTCTCTTGAAGAAATCCAGTTAACTCCCCTCGGATATTCTTTTGGATTCTCTCATGGCTTTTATCTCCCGTGAAGCCGTTCTCCGATGTCCACTTTTGGAAGCCAGACATCGCGATTCGTTAGATCGATGCTTCCAAGTTGCTTTCCAGTCTTTCGACCAATAGCTCCTTCAGTCAGGGCGCGTCGCATCAGCAATAGAACCAGTGTGTTCATTTCATCGTAGAGTAGGTGGATGAGCGGAGCACTCGCTCTCTATCAACTTATTGAAACGGTTGAACATGGACAGGATGGATTTCATGAATAGCAGTTCACACTTGAGAAGCTTGTTACTCAAAACACCGCAGATCCTCTTGATTCTGTCGTTCTCCCTCTCTGTCAGTAAGAGTTCTGAGAAAATACTCTGTCAAAGCCGGAAGTTACTCCATCAGTTTTTCTATGACGTCTTCCAATGTCGTCCATCGCGAAGACACATGGAGGAGAAAGACATGTCCTTTAATGCCCTTGGATTTCTGCACAGCCTCGTAGGCTTCTCTCCGAGCAGCTGAGTATTTGAAAAGATAGAATACGTCAATTACTATAGTTTCGATCTCAGAGCTGAATTTTTCCAATGCACTAGAAAAGGCATTGTGGCTTTTGTTTTGTGCAAGTTGCACGCGCCAATATTGATCATTTTCGGATTGATCTCTTCCATAGCCTTTTTCTGCAGAGATTTCATGACATTAAGTCCATCGGAGGAAATTTGCAACAACTTGTCATGGTACAGACCGCTGAGAGATCGAACAACGTTGTCCTTGAGTTTAGTAGCATCAGCATGACCCATCTCGAACGACTCCAGATGTTCTACACGAACACGATCACTCTTTGCTGGCCAGTAACGGACGATCACATCGAACTGTCTCCAATGTTTAGCAGTTATTGCCTCATCAACCTGGATACTGTATGCTGGAGCAAAGTTCCTTATTTCATTTTCAATTAGAGTATGCATATACGGCCCCATTCCATCCGAAACTACGTACGCTGTCTTGTCTGAAGTGCATTGGAACTCCTTCGCGATCTTCGAGTCAGGAAACATGCGAGGAAACATAGCAATCATAGAATCTGAGAGTCTAAAGGACAAATTATTCACTGAAACATTGGCACACCACATTGTTTCCGCATAGGTCACATTGTTATTTAAGCTCCGCTTTTGCCTGTCTTCCCGTCCATCGTCAACACCCGCGCTGCCACTAGCAAAACAGGTCTGTATATTCCTCTGCGTATCCACTCGTCGCTTCAATTCTCGATCATCACCCAAATTGTTTTGTCTTCGCTTGATATGTGTACCAGTCTTGGAATGACGGATAAGCTGGTCCTTCCCCCTCTGAGCAATGCTCACGACCTCCTGACAAAGAAGACAGCGGATTGTCGTGGGGTTTCGCCCAGTTTTGTATAGGGTTTTGATTGGAGTCCTCCACATCCAACATGGACACTTTGAAGGCGGTGTTCCTTTTACTCATGATCGACAGCTGAAAAAATCAGAAACCCTCGTGAGCCCTGACAAAATAATTATATGTGGTCATATAGTGTACTTCAACCACAAATGAAGTGTAACACCCATAATAATGTTCAGCAATTATTGTTCAATCGATATGTTCTTTCGTGTTATTGATGAAAAACATCAGTCTGGGCGTTCATTGTTGTGCAGAAATTAACGAAACATGTTAGCAGCAGACTAACGTCGTCTGATAAAGCAGATTCTGAGCACAAAACATCATTGGAATTCAAGGACCACAAAATGCTCCTAATTTCATAATGTATCTCTATTTCCTGCTTTGTACTATTACTACGTAATGCCCCCACTTTTCGAGGACGACCGTCCCATCTAAAGCCTTTACACATGTAGGCTGGAACCGATACTAGACGGCCGTCCAATTTCGGTCCCAGATTAATCTGAGCAATTTTATGTTGTGGTCCTTAATTTCCATGTATTTGGCATCAGACATCTAACATACCTGTTTTTAGTCCAGGAATCTGCACAATAAGCGTAAATGTTCAGCATCGAATGACAGGAGGCGTAGTGATGAAATAGCTGCGGTGCTGACGGTCAGGTCTCTAATTAACATGGTTACATACAGCATAGTCGATCACTCTTGTCCAGTTTGATATCATTCCTTTCTAAAAATGAATACTTGTAACCAAGAACCCTTTTAGCTCCCGGAGTTTCCCGTTCCAGTGTTAGCAAAAAGTATTATTAACTGAACAGTGTTAATGCAAAGAAGTCTGCGGTATAAGTGATAAACAAAGCGCAAAAATGAACAAACAGAAACCGCGACATCACTTATAATAAAGCGCAAAAATGAACAAAACTTTACGTGAGAATGTGTGTTGATCTTACCTCTCACCTTGTTGATGGTGACCACCGATAAAAAGTTTGCTCTCGAAGGATAGTCATCGTGATATATCTGGTACAAAGCTGGCACGGACAAAACTTTCTTGTCAAATGTGCCACAATTCTCTCAATACTGTCACATGAAAACCTAGTTTGTCACATTTTGTCACATAAAATCTGTTTCGTCACAGAATGTCGCAGTTTTTATGGCTTTTGTCAAATATCACAAAATGTCACACCGCATGATCCCTGTTGTTCCATTTATCACACAAACAGCGTCTGATCCTTTCCAGGTGAGTCGAGAGCAGCTGCTATCACGTTGAGATAGCAACAGCAGCTGCTATCACGTCATCAAGACTGGGTACATCATAAAGTTATGTATTCTGCAAGGACGAAAAGAGGGTTATCCAAGTTATCACAGAGGTTATTTAAGTGTATGAGGACCAAGGTTTTTACTCAAAATGCTACCTTGTGAAACTCCAGGCTCTATCTGGAGAGGAGATGACAATTACATTGAGTGCTACATGCTGACTGTGTGAATGGAGGAAATGTGTAAGCCAGGATTGAAGGTGGTCTTGCATGTCAGGTGGTCTTCTTGCAGAAAACTTGGAAAGCAGAGTGGTGTGCCACACTTTTAAATGCCTTAGATATCTCCAGATAGACAACCCTAACGTCATGTTTAATATTCAGCCTCCATCCATTGTTGAGAGGGAATCGGCAGCATCTGCAGAGTTAATCGACTAGGACGGAATCCAAAGTGATGTCCAGAGGTCAGCCTGTTTGTGAATTTTAAAGACTTTATCAGGTGCAATTTATTAATTCTGTAACTTTCTAATAAATTGGCCGTAGACTTGCTGCTCTGTGTTTGAGGGTATCTGGATTTGCACATCTATTTTGTACGAGAGTGTTGTTCACCATCTGCCAAGCAGATGCTACCTGTGACCTAATGTGAAGGACAGGTAGACCCTTGACAATCAGTAAAGAACACACACTTTTAGAGAGTTTCAGCTTGAGGCTATACCTCAACCATGATTATTATTATTATTATTATTATTATTATTATTATTATTATTATCATTAATCGGTGGCAGTTTCCTTTCGAGCTCGCCTGTTCGAAGAACAGAGAGCTATAGCGATACCCCCGGCATGAGCGTGAAAATGTTAAATTTTTTAATGCAAGTTATTTTTAACCTCCGCCATCGAAGATCGGAGGTTACTGTTTTCACCCCTTTCTGTTTGTTTGTTTGTTTGTGAACAGTATTACGGAAAAACTCCTCGACGGATTTCAACGAAACTTGGTGGGAAGGGGGGGGGGGGTTAGGTATGGTCCAAGGATCATGCCATTAGATTTTGGACTTGGTCCCTCCCCCCCAAAAAAAATTGTTGGAGAAGTTTTTTTTTTGGCATTTCAAGATGTTTCAAGTGATTTCCAACCCCGCCCCCCCCAAAAAAAAATTGTTAGAGAAAATTTTTTTTTTTTGCATTTCGACATGTCGACCGAGAATTAACAGGGTCTATCTGACATTTCATTCAAATTTAGAAGTCCATGTAGAAGGTCAACAGAGGAAACTAAGTAAGATTATTTTATGTAACCTTTATATGTACCTGTTATGTAGCACACGATATGAAAATAAAATGTTATGAGATAGCGGCAATTCCACTTTGAATTTTTGATTTCATTTTTCTCAAACTTTAAAAAAGTGTAGTTGGACCTTGTTAATTCTCGGTCGATGATGTTTTAAGTGATTTCCAACCCCCCCCCCCCCAAAAAAAAACATTGTTAGAGAAAAAAAAATTTTTGCAACGTTTTTTTCACCAAAATTTCGATTTCTTTTTTTTGCATTTCTACATGTTTTAAGTGATTTCCAACCCCCCCCCCCCAAAAAAAAAATGTTGGAGAAAAGAACTATAGCTGTCAGCACTGTTGACATATTTAATGAATAAGATATAAGGTTCACTTGAGTGACCCAGCAGTATTGGCGACGGAGGTTTTGCACTCTCCCGAGTGCTCCCCTCTAGTTTCCTTTCTAATGTTTTTATCTACCACACTTTTTTATACGCCCGATATATATATATATATATATATATATATATATATATATATATATATATATATATATATATATATATATATATATATATATATATATATATATATATATATATATATATATATATATATATATATATATATATATATACACATATTGTTGCAAATTCGCGCCCGCCGGCGTGCGAACGGCCACGTAACTCGAATCGCGGCACGTCGCCCACCGGACGGACAATTCCGTCGTGACCCTCTCGGACTAACGCCGGGAACTAGTCACGGGTGGGCCTTTCGGCCTCACCACGATCGTGCCAATCGGCCCCCCGCGTGGGATAGGGTTGTTCGCCAAATTCGACCTACCTAAGTACCCACACGGAGAGTAGACCGGGCAATCGCACCTCGCCGCAGGTCGACTTCGGACACGGGCCACTTTAAGCGACCCGTTCCATACTATCGAGATAACCGAGCGGTGTTATCGTCAACCTCGACGGTTCCGATTAATTCTCGGGCGTATTTAGCCCACTACCAACCCTTTACGTGAAGTAAGATGGAGATTCAATTAAAGAAAAGACGAAGCGAAACGGGAAAAACAGTTCAACATAAGGCACATTTATTCCGCGGAAAACGGAAAGCACACATATACAATTACAACAATTATGCACCAAAAGCAAATGTAACAAAAAGAACACAACAATTATGCACCAAAAGCAAATGCAACAAAAGAAACAATGCAGATCTACTACCGACTACGCGAGCACACGGCAACACTTACACAGTTTTACTTTACAGACGGCGCCGACAACACATATACTCCAAAGCAAAAGAAAAAGGGGCCACCCTCAACTACAAGGGGGCAGACGGGCCTGGGGCCGAGACCGCGTTGAGCCTACCCGTCTGGTGATGAGCCGCAAAATGGTGGCGGCGCCCCGACTCCGCGCTCCTCCGCGGGCCTCGCTGGCACTGCTTGGAATGGGGTGGGAACGGGGCCCCCTTCTCGCACTATCTCAGCGCGGGGGGAAACGGGGGGGTTGTTGATGCTCTGGGGAAAGAGGATATCTGGCTTGCTTGGGTTCCGCGACGAGCGACTCCACTGCGACCTCGACCGCGTTCCCGGCCTCCCCTCTCCGCAGCTCCCCGACAGACTCCGAACCCCATCTTGACTGCTGCTGCTGCCACGCTTTGCCGCCACAACTCGCCCGAGCCAGAAAACTCTCAACTCGACCCAATTCGATCCGCGCTCGGCGCTTTATAGTGCGACAGGAGAAACCATATGCAGATTTTTGGATCAGGATCGGCTCGGGGGCGGAGCCACGCTCTCCCATTGGACGGAGGAAAAGTGGGCGTGCATCATTCCTGATCCTCGAATTTGCATATATCGATTCTACTCCGACGCGCCTGGAGGCGGGGCCAAATCGCCCCGCGCTCGCTGATAGGACGGAACAGAAGTGGGCGTGAATCATTCCTGATCCGACCTCTCCTTGGAAAGGCCGCTTTTTGCACCCGAGGCTTGGCGCGCACCCCGCACGAGGCCAGGACAGCCTGACGCTCGGCGTTCACAAGCGGTGCGGGAATGGCCGCAGAAGGAGAGGTGAAGGTGGTGGAGGGTCTAAAGTGGCGGTCCCTGGCCACGGTGACGCTTGGAATGGTGGTGATGCGATGGTTGCGAGAGCGAGTTGTGACGGTAAAGGTCGTGGCTGTTGGCGTTGTTGTTGTGAAGCGGCGTTGCGGTTGGTGGTTGTTGTGTGATGGCGGTTGAGACGTGGTTGGCTCAAAATAAAGATAGAACAGAAAAACGGCTATCTTAAAGGGTCGCAGCCCGAATGAATGACATTTATTCCCTCTAAACAACGGGTTTGGGCTAACTACACATATACTTACAGAGATATCTCACCTACCGGACCTGAATGGTGGTTTGCGAATTTCCTCAACCACAACACTACCCCCTCCCCTTTTTACAGACTCGTCCCGAGTCGTCAAATTTTCGTGTGCCATCATGTGTAGTTCTCCCCGAGTACATTTTACCTACGGATCCCTGAGTGCGACATTCATGGTATTCGTGTCCCCAAAATAAATAACCTGAGGGCTGAGTAACTAACTAAACAAACTCACTCACACGGACCACTTAAATAAAATTGCCGGCGCTAAGACAGACATGCCGGGGGCGCACTCATATTTACAGTACATCTTAACCTTAACTTACAAATTTTACACTAAACCATGGCCCAGGATCAATGGACTCTGCAAAAAGAAAGCAGTTAGCAGGGAGCCAGGCTGCTCGCATGCAGTCTCTGGCTCAAACAATGCAGGTGACAGGGAACGTGGCCGGCTGCTCACACGCAGTCCAAGTCCTTCCCTTTTGAAATGAACCCAGTGAACCACAACGGTGCATGGGCTGCACAAACGCAGTCTCTGTGCCAGCTCAAGTGGCACATGCAATGAACACAACGAATGGATGGATGCATGGATGAATGGATGGACGCAAACACGGTGCACGGGCTGCCACTGCAGGCCCGTGTTGTAGCTGCCAACAGGGCAGTTCTCGCAGCTTGCAAACTGTTGCCTTGATCCTGGCGCACATGGAAATGAACAGGGGGGGGCAAAGCAAAAATTGAACGGGGCTGGTGAACAGGGGCAGTGGACATGGTATGGCAAAGGTGAGCAGGCAACCACAGCCTGCAGAACAAGGCCATTGCAGGCAAACACAGCCGGCAGACGATCTGGCCGGCACAGGCCTTGAAGGAACACAGCCAGCAGATGAAGTGGCCGGCACAGGCCTTGAAGCAAAACACGGCCAGCCGATGAAGTGGGCCGGCCTTTGCCTTGCAGTGGAGGTTGGTGGAGGGGGTGCGGTGGTGCTGGCCACTCAGAAGGCGGGCTCGGACCTGCCTACTGTCTCCCTCCCAACCTATCGCCTTTGCCTGTCAGTCTATACCCACTACCTTAATTTGTCAAACCCCAATTTAGCCCCAACTTATTTTTTATTTGTTGTTTTTATTTTTACTTCCCCACTATAAATCGTCCCCTAACCCCCTTTATCGTCCTTGTTCGGCTAACCTATCCTGTCTACTAGCCTACTCCCAACCCCCACGTTCCCTTCCCGGAGGGGAATAAGGGAGAGCTAGCGTCCTGTGTCGAGGCCCAACGAAGCCTCAGGATGGCCTCCCCAGAGTTCAGCGATCTATAACACAAAGTGGGTCCAGCGGCCCACAACGAGAGCGAGGGGATGGATGGTGCGGAGGGGTACACTTCCTATTCTACCCTATCCATTTAACTGTTAATCTACCCCGGGGCTTTCAACAAGCGCCTCTCGCTTAAACTATTGGTTCTAAAAACCCAGATTCCCGTCGCCTGTGTTGGTGTCCTCACAATTTCGGGCCTCGCCCCCCAATTTTCTTTCCGTGCCCTCACACGGTCTCATGGCTGGGACGCGTGGCTCCCTTTGGCAGGCACGACCCTCTGCCGATTCTCCGACGATGGCACCCCCGGGCGATGGCACACTGCCTCCGAGCCTACCAGCTCCCTAAACACCGGGGAGTGCCCCCCATGGCACCTCCCCTGAAACGCACACGTGGCAGGCTGGCTTCCCGGGCCCCTTTCCGAGGGTCACCCGTGCCCACAACACTGCCCACGCGGCTAACGGCGCCCCGGGCCCCCGCACCAAGCAGGCGCACCCGTGCCCACTACGCTATCCCGGCCCCCCCATGGGCCCTTGGCCTACCGCGGCCGACTAGCCTGTTGCCCGGGGTACCCACTCAGCGATACTCACCTTTCGCAGCCACGCTCCCAGCCCGTCAACAGGGCTCCTGCACCCCTCCAAACGGGTTTTGAGCCTACACTCCCACCAACAGCAAAACGACTTCCATTTTCCAATTTGACTAACCCAGCTAACTTACTTTATACTGACCCCGGGGTCCCTTGGGCGGGAGTCACTTCTCCCCCCAATCACTCATCGCACCATGCATTCCCCATTCGCTCCACTCCCACAGACCCGCTGGCCTCACTCACTCAACAAGCACATGCTTCCACTTCACTCACCAACTCTTCAACACACACACCGCTAAACTCTGCCATCCTAACTACATCCCCTAACTAACTCGTGCTCCCACGTCGTCCCTTAAAATATAGCACGTTCCATTTAACACTACGTAGCTAAACTACGTCCCCTCTACATATCCACAGTCTGTCACTGTCTCCAAATCTCTAAAATAACTTTCCCAACCTAAATCTCACTAACAATCCCTCTAACTAATCATTCCACGGACTCCATGAGGACTTACCCCTGCCCCATGAAGTCGGTCTAACTAAGCTAACCCTTCCCCCTAACTAGTTTCATCCTGTGCCCAGGCCAGGGGGTCTTCCACCCCTTGCCCGGGGAATCCTGTACACCCGAAAGTGAGGCTTGCCTTTCTTTTTCCCACATGCGCAGCACCAGCGCGGAAACTCGCAACCTGTGCACCAGCGCGGCAATTCACATCCGCGCACCTGTGGCGTGATGTCATGGCAGCCGTTCGCGTCCCTCTTGGACGGTACCATCCGGCAGGGATTCACCCTCCTGCCGGATTCCAACCACACACGCAGCCATGACGTCACCCGGCGCATAAAAAAAACAAGCCTCACATCTCGAGGGGTTCCCCACGCGAACACATGTGCTTTACCCGTGGGAGCTTAACACACCCGCCCGCGTGGAGAACCCGTCCGGTCCAAATCCGTAATCCTGCCTAAACTTTGTCCGTCACGGGATGGGCAACATTCACCGCGCTCGTTTCCGGACCGGGACTTCACTCTCGTAAGCGAGCACGTGGGGGCCTCATGCGTTGCACAGCACGGACCTCGCGCTCGCTGCTGGGTAAACCCGGCACGGTGCGCAAAACATCTAAAGCCGCTACTCGGCTTTTGTCCCTCACATGTCGCCGTCGTCGCCTCCATTCAACCCACGCACACCTGCGTGTCACGACGCTCATACACCATTCCATTGCACTCACCCCGGGAGAAGCGGCTGCATGTTCACACATGCCCACCGACATCTCTCTTACATACCGCTCTCTCACACACACGGTCTCCCTTGCACTCGGCCGTTCACTCACGCATGCCATCTCCCTCGCACACGTGGCTCCACTCACTCGCGGCGTTTCCCTTGCACACGTGGTGACACTCGCCCACAGTGTCTCACTTACACACGGCGTGCTGGGGAGCACGCCCTTCGGCACACTCACCACCACACCACTCACACACGGGGTCACTTCCACACACGGGGACGCACTCACCTCTTGCACCACACACACCGGGACAACCACACTGGGGATTCGTGTCCCCACAAGGGTCTCCAGGGCCTCTATATCCCCCAAGCTCTCCGTGCACCCGTTCGCAGCACTCCTCCCCTCAACCTCGCTCGACACGACCGAACTCACCTGGTCATGACTCGCTTCAAGGGGGCATACTCCCTCCCCTCGTTCCTGGAGGAGGCCATCCCGCTGCTCGCACCGGGTCCCTGCACGGTCCGCCAGCTCACCCCCATTATCCTCCACCACCTCCGTGCGTGTGTGTTCGTCTTTAGTTTCTTCCACCCCGTTTTCATCGTGTAGTCTTTCCTCTATCGTTCCCATCTCCCGTGTCTCTGTACATTTATTAGTTTCTGTTGTCCCCTCGTGTCTATTAGTCTCTGCTTCTTTCTGGCGTCTTTCCCTTATCTTTATGTAGGTCAACCTTGCTTTCTCCTTAAGTCGCTCCCGTCCTTCCCTCTGTTTCACTCCTTGCTCTTTCACGATCTCCGCGTACCTCCTCCTTGCTTTCCGTCTTAATTGTTCTTTTCTCTCCCTCCCAATTACTTTCACCTCGTCTCTTGTCTCCCGTGTCTCTTTACATTTTCTCTCCTTGTTCCTTATTTCTGTCTCTTCCTGGTTCCTTTTTCCTTCCCATCTGAGTCGTTCTTTCTCTCTGAGCCCCGTTAGCTGTTCGTTCTCCCTCCGGAGCTCCTCAATCTCCGTTGACTCCAATCTCGCTCTCCGTTTTAGTTGTTCAATTTCACACTCATATAGTTGTTGTTTTCTCTCCCACTGTTCCTCCTGCTCTTTGTTTTCCAATCTCATCGTTTCTTTCAATTGGCTCATTTCCTTCTTGTGTTTCATTCGCTGTTCTCTCACTACTCTTCCTCGTTTCCTCTCCTGTCCTTCCTTCTCCAGTTTCATGGTTTGCTTTATTTGGTTAATCTCCTTTTTGTGTTTCATTTGCTGCTGTCTCATTACTCTTCCTCGTTTCCTCTCCTGTCTTTCCTTATCCAGTTTCATGGTTTGCTTCATTTGGTTCATCTCCATTTTGTGTTTCATTTGCTGCTGTTTCATTACTCTTCCTTGTTTCCTCTCCTGTCTTTCCTTATCCAGTTTCATCTCCATTTTGTGTTTCATTCGCTGTTCTTTGTCTATCTCCTCGTACTCCAGCCTCAGCTTTTCTTTCAATTGGTCAACCTCAGATTCATGTTCTTTTTGTTTTCTATTCCATTGTTCCTCTCGTTCTTCCCTCTCCAATCTCCTTGTGTCCTTCAATCTCCTGATTTCTCCTTCCTGCTTCATTCCTTGCTCCTTCAACTTCTCCTCGTATTCCAACCTATTTTTTTCCTTTTGTCGTTCAGTTTCAAATTCATACTCTTTCAGTTTTTTATTCCACTGTCTCTCTTGTTTCTCGTTCTGCAATCTCATCGTTTCCTTTAATTGACGGATTTCTTTCTCCCGTCTCATTCCTTGTTCTTTGTATTTCCTATTCCACTGTCTTCCTTGTTCCTCATTCTGCAATCTCGTTATTTCTTTCAGTTGGCTGACTTCCTTCTCCTGTCTGATTCGTTCTTCCATTATTACTCTTTTTTGCATCTCATTCTGCAATCTCATGGTTTCCTTCAGTTGGCTGATTTCCTTCTCCTGTCTCATTCCTTGTTCTTTCAGTACTCTTTCTTGTTCCTCATTCTTTAATCTGACCTTCGCTTCCAGCTGTTCGATCTGTACAGTGTGGTTCCTTAAAGTTTCATTCTCTGTTGTCGTTCTTTCTTCTCTCACCATCCTCAACTCGTTTTGTAATTCCCTCTCTTTGTTTTGGTGTTTCTGTAACTCAGAAACTTTCTTTTCCAATTCCTTTCTCATCTCCGCAAACTCCGACTTTGCTTTGGCTTCTAATTGTTCAATCTGCTCAGTGTGGTTCCTTAACGTTTCATTCTCTGCTGTCGTTCTTTCTTCTCTCACCATCCTCAACTCGTTTTGTAATTCCCTCTCTTTGTTTTGGTGTTTCTGTAACTCAGAAGCTTTCTTTTCCAATTCCTTTCTCAATTTGCGTGCTTCTTCACTCATTTCATCTCTTCTTTCTACCGCTTCCCTCCTCAATTCGTCCCTTTTTTTACTGTATTCATTTAGTTTTTTCTGCCATTCCTTTCCCATTCTTATCTCCCCTTCCAGGATTTCTCTTTTAAACTGGCTTGCCCTTACCTCTCGCTTCAGTAGTTCCAATTCCCCATCTTGTTTGCGTTTTTCCTTTTCGAGCTTTGTTTTCCTTTTTCCTTCCTCCCTCAATTCTCCCTGCAGTTCTTTGAACTGTTCTGACTTTTCCAGCAATTCCTCTGTCCTTTCCTCCAGCTGTCTCTCTCCTCTTTTTATCTTCCATTCTAGGCTTTCTCTTTCCTGATTGCCTGTTCTTACCTCTTCCTTCAATTGTTCGAACTCCCCATCGTGTTAACATTTTTTCTCTTCCAACTGTATTTCCCTCACTCTCCCCTCCAGTTCTTTGAACCGCCTTGCTTCCTCCAAGAATTTTTCCATTAATTGTTTTACTTCCAAGTCGTGCTCCTTTTGTTTCTTTTCAAGCTCGGTTTTCCATTCTTCCTCCCATTGTTTCCTTTCCTGGGAGATACCAATCTGCTGTTCCTCTATTCTTTTGTTCAGTTTGCTCTTCGCATATTCCAACTGACGGGTATAAAACACTACCAAATTCTTTTTCCCACATAATTTGTCGACTCTATTGGCCAAGTCATGTTTTTGCCACCGAATTCGTTCCAGTAAATCGTCCAATCGCTGTGTCCCCCCGTAAACGTAATTTTTCTGAAGCTCGTCTGCGTGCCGTTGTGACTCGTCCACTCCTCTTTGCACCTCCTCGATATATTCTTCATAACGCTTCACCTTTTCCAAGACATCCCCCAATTGTGCCTGAAGCCTGCCAATGCTCGCATAGTCATCCTGCCACGCCTGCCATGGCACATGCCGTGACCACGTGCCTTGAACCGGTGACTGGGAGCTCACGCCTCGTGCTGTGCCATTAATATCAGCCTGCTCCGTGCTGCGCTGAGGTGCGATCGCGCTGCCATTGTGCGACTCCGTTTGCCGGCAAAGTTCGTGCTCAAGCCGCTCCCACTGACCACAGTTAGTGGTGGGGTTATAATTATAAAAAGAACCGACCTGGGCCATGGATCCTACATTACTACACATACTTAATACCCCCGGCTCCCGCTCGCCTTGAGACGCCATCTTATTTCTCGTAAAGGGTTAATTTAAATCGCTCGTAATTTGGAGGGAATCGGGGGTCGCTCCTCTCACCCCTGGACCGATTCCCGTGAATTTAGCTGGAGATAGGAGAGCCCTTTTTCCCGTTCTCCGACACCAGTGTCGCGAGGAGGGGGATGAGTTTGTGTCCCACGACCTGACACCAGTGTTGCGGTGTGTAGCGACATGCGTTCGTCATCTAAAGTGGTTGTCATGGCAACCAGGATGCTGTTTTCCATGTAGTAGCACAATTCTGTATATACCTTCTTGTTAGGGCGTATATTGTGTTCACTTATGCTCTTGTTACTGATTACAATATACAAATACATATATTGCTTTATAATTATACTTCACTGCAATGCTTTATAAAAAATATTAATTATTAGACTTCTCTTTTAAAAACGATAAATGTATAAACAGGTGAGCATTGGGTGGCTTTGACACCAACTCTGGTTATAGCTTCTACTTGCACACATATCCTACTGAAGTATAGATTATTGCCAGTTTTTTGTGTGGAGTATTCTTCTGGGGTATAAACGTTCATTTATACCCTCCTCATGCGGTGTTTCAGTTCCTGAATTCCCATCACAAGGCACACTATAACTGCCTGTACTCTGAGTGGCTTTCTCCTGGTGTGGTGGCTCCTGTGAGGTTTATTCACAAAGAAGCACACACAGTAATCTATCAATGGGTGATTGTGTTCCGGTACAATTTGGTTTCATACGACAAAGGGGGTCCATTCCCATGACTTGTGCTTTATAACCTTTTACCTTAATTTTTATTTATTTATTTATCTGTGTGTCCTCACCATGATTGCACTACTGGGTACAATGATAGCCGAGTGAGGACATAGGGCTGGTATCCCAGTGTTTGTGGGTTCAAATCCAGCTGAAGGCACCAGCTGTAAGGATGTTGACTTTCAGCTTCTGGAAGTCGACTCGGGAGAATGATGATGACGTTATCAGGTTGCCAGTAAAATCCTTCCGGTTCAATCATGGTTTTCAAGGTGGAGGTCTTGTGATTACACACACCTGCTTTATTGATGACGTCATGCACACATTGTGTTTAAACCTTAACGTACTGATGACTTTGCTTGCTTCGCATTAAAGATCATTTGTGAAATGTAACGTGAGATATATATATGTATGTATATGTATATATATGTATATATATATGTATGTATATATATGTATATGTATGTATATATATATGTATATATATGTATGTATGTATATGTATGTATATATATGTATATGTATATATATATATATATATATATATATATATATATATATATATATATATATATATATATATATATATATATATATATATATATATATATATATATATATATATATATATATATATATATATATATATATATATATATATATATATATATATATATATATATATATATATATATATATATATATATATATATATATATATATATATATATATATATATATATATATATATATATATATATATATATATATATATATATATATATATATATATATATATATATATATATATATATATATATATATATATATATATATATATATATATATATATATATATATATATATATATATATATATATATATATATATATATATATATATATATATATATATATATATATATATATATATATATATATATATATATATATATATATATATATATATATATATATATATATATATATATATATATATATATATATATATATATATATATATATATATATATATATATATATATATATATATATATATATATATATATATATATATATATATATATATATATATATATATATATATATATATATATATGTATATATATATATATATATATATATATATATATATATATATATATATATATATGTATATGTATATATATATATATATATATATATATATATTTATATATATGTATTTGTATATATATATATATATATATATATGTATATTTATATATATATATATATATATATGTATTTATATATGTATATATATATATTTATATATATATGTATATATATATGTATATATATATGTATATATATATGTATATATATATGTATGTATATATATATGTATATATATATGTATGTATATATATATGTATATATATATATGTATATGTATATATATACATATATATATACATACATATATATATACATATATATATACATACATATATATATACATATATATATACATATATATATATATATATATATATATATATATATATATATATATATGTATATATGTGTATATATATATATATATATATATATATATATATATATATATATATATATATGTATATATATATGTGTATATGTATATGTATATATGTATATATATATGTGTATATGTATATGTATATATATATATATATATATGTATATATATATATGTATATATATATATATATATATATATATATATATATATATATATATATATATGTGTGGAATCCCACCCGATTCACTTTCTATAGCCTGATGACCCGGATCCAGGAAAACCAAATTCCATTGCATTTTTATCATGTTTACCATGATATCCTACTGATCTTGTACGTTTGTGTGGTTAGAACAAGCTTTTCAAAATCAGTTCGTGCTCAAAAAGGATGCAGCATACATTTATTGTTTTTAAATATCAGACGTTAAAGTCTCACTTCTTAAATCACCACCAATAAAAAAATATTTGGATTGGGGGGGATAAGTTCAGACACCCTCCACCACCACACCCCCAACCCCCCCCCCTCCCCAGAGATGGCAATTTCAATTTCAAGTGCAGTGCCAGGCATTGAAAAAAAAACCAGGGCAAGTGAAGTCCACCCATCCCCCCTCCCTTTCCTGTTGAGATATTCAGTGCGGTAAACCGCACCATGTGTATTGTTGTGGGGCCGGGTGTCGGCCGCGAGCACGACCGCTAGATGGAGCAGTAGAGTCGGCTCGACCGATCACCCCGAATTTAGATCGTACCTTTTCGGAAAACTCCGGAAAAGTACGGGTCCCTTATTGGACCGAAATTCGCCAATAGACAGACGACGTGGGGTATGGTCGATTGCCAATTTCAAATTACCTAAATACCCACGTGGTCCAAACTACCGGGGAAATTCACCCTCGACGATGCTCTCGTACGGAACGAGCCGCTCAGCGTACTCGAACCGTGTGCGATCCGAGCGGTTTGATCGCCGAGATCGGTCGGTCCCAAATATCCCGTTACAATGGCAATGGCCTGGCTAATTTCCCAACACGCAGCACACTAAGTCAATGAAGGAATCGACACGAACGAGCTGAAACATTTAACAATCGAGGTATTTATTCACAATAATGATTGGGGAACGAAGGAAGCACGCAAGGGCAGAGTTAAACCAAATATTAATAAATGCACGTATATACAAGCAAAAAGCACTTGTACCATTCACTACTTATATGACTGGTGCCACGAACACACATACGCACACACCCAAAATGATCGGACCAAATGGTCTTTATTGAGGCCTATCTCAGACCTGTCCGCCTCGTGCGGTCTTCAAGGACCAGGTCCTCGGGGCAGAACTGGACCCCCAGCACGATCCAGGCGAACCAAGTCGGCAGGGCGAAGGCTGGCGGGAGAAGACCCTCCGTGGCACTGCCCACTCCGTGCGCAGACACCCTTGCACTCAATCGCCCTGCGCGCAGATGTTCACACTTCTTGCCAGGACCAGAACGACGACGAACGCGCAGACCGCTCCAGACCCAGAACGATGACGAATGTGCAGACTGTGCCTATAAGTATACCCCCCCTCTTCAGAGGGGGGGGCTCCTCGTGACCCTCCCTCTCTCACTGGCTGGTTTTGGCACGCAAAATCGCTCTTCGTCTCTCTCACTGGCCAAAACGGGCGGCAAGCTCCTTGATTGGCCCAGAGGCGTGGTGACGTCACGCAGAGCCCTTTCCTCCTGTCGCGGGATCTGATTGGCCGGGCGACGGTCACCCCACTCGTTGCATGCTGATTGGTCGAGGGCCGCCGCGTGACTCTTCCTTGAACTCCACCCACCATGACGTTGGCCAGATCAAGGTGAAGGAAGCGAAGTGAAGGTGAGGGTAATGCGGTGTGGTCGGCGTTGATGTTGGTGTATAAAAATAAAAGAAAAACCCTCACTATCAAAATAACTGCACAGCGCATGAACATTTAATTACCCATTAGACTCGGGTCGGGACCCTAACTGGCAACATGTACTTACCGACATAACTTATCAATAGGACCTGTATGTTGTGTGCTCATGGCTTACAGATTCGCAACAGTATTACTGAAATATTCAATGGATTGTGGAATAATAGAGAGCATACAAAGTTTCATTCTTATTCTTGTGGTTGATTACATCCTGACCGAAGGTGGAAGGAGGTTGTTTTCACCTCTGTCTGTCTGTCTGTCTGTTTGTCTGGTTGTTTGTTTGTCTTTGAGCAGGATATCTCAAAAAGTTGTGGATGTATGTGGATGAAATTTGGTGAGCAGGTTGTGTTTGTGACAAGGATGACTTGATTAGATTTTTGTGTAGTTCCGGATCCGATAATTTTAAAGTGATTTTCACCATTGAGAGATAGGGCTAAAAACGATATATACTGTAGCATGATATCTCAAAACATTGTGGACGGATGCAACTTGATGGACACGTTGGGTTTGTGACAAGGAAGAATTGATTCGCTTTTGTTGAAGATCCAAATACATATTATATCTAGATGTGAGAACTTTTTAATTTTTAAGTGATTTTTCACTTTTGAGAGATGAGGCCAAAAACGATATGTAGCATATTAAAAAAAAAAAATTGGGCCCGATATGATCTACTGGTTCAGGCATTGTGTGGCGGAGGTATGTGCTCTACCTAGTGCCCTTCTAGTTTTACTTGTTAGATAAAGCATTTGTATTAAAAGTCCTGGATAACAGCCTTTTTCTCTATGGCTGTGTGAAACCATGTAATCGAGTGCAAGTGTACCACAAAGTTAATTGTTTGCTTTCTATACAAAGAATGTTTAATGTTACATTGTGAAATGACTAATAACTTATTTTTTTCTCAATATATTTTGCAGATTTAGACCTCAAACCAAAGGACTTTGCATCAGTGGATCACCGATTAAAATTGTACTTCGAGTTGAATGTGTTTGAAAGTGACAGCGAAAGGTTTTGCTGTTTCTTGTTGGTAAGAGGATACCTGCTGCTTGTAAGATGTTGTACATTTTGTTTTGAAACTATATTTTGAAGAAAAGCAACAATGGGGAGAAAAGTATCGACAATACATTTACCAATCGTACTTCCTGGCTGTTACGGTGAGCATCCACCACAGATTGTCTCGCATGGTAAAACCTCATAATCCACAAAGAACAACAGTCCATCTGCCACCCAGACGATTGTTCCCACTAATGCAAACCATTCAACTAGAAGGCATGTGATGCGATCGGCGGGTAAATCGAAATGTGTGGAGCGCGACGAGCACTCCCCCGATCTCCAATGGACATAAAGTCCGACAACAAAACGTCACCTCCAATCCGGAGGTTTCAGCCTGGTGACTGTCAAATAGAGGGTAAATAAGCCTGAAATCCGAATAGGCGGTTCCGTTTGATGTTTAATCAATGTTGACCATATAATCTATCTGTTTGACAGAGTCGCTGTGAGCCTCTGGGTTGGAGGTGATGCTTTGGTGTATGACTTTATGTCCATTGGAGATTGGGGAAGTGCTTGTCATGCTCCATCAGATATTTTGATTTTATATATATATATATATATATATATATATATATATATATATATATATATATATATATATATATATATATATATATATATATATATATATATATATATATATATATATATATATATATATATATATATATATATATATATATATATATATATATATATATATATATATATTCCTGAATTTAATCGCAAGCTTGATGTCATTTCCAACCCATGCGGACGATTTTGTTTTTACTTGAATTCAGCCATTACCTCGTATTAGATTTTCTTTGATGTGCCTATTATTTTTATTTTTTTTAGACATCGACTGTAACCACTTTCAAGAGAAAAGAGTTCCAGTCACTGCTTATTTTCACAAGCACAATGCTCTACTGCCTCGAGATCACAGGAGAAATCAGGTGTGTTTACCTGTGATGAAACTGGCCTTTCACTGTTCATAGTGATTAGTTGGCATTTTTTTTCAGACTATTAACTTGAATATTGCTTCCATGGGATTAAATATTTGTCATAGGTTGTTGGCATATCCGTTACACAAACCTGACAATCATTTACTTTTAAGCAAGTGCTTCATGTTGTCATTTTCACGTCCCCCTCTCCCTCCCACCCTCCACACCCTGTCCCCACCCCAATTCCACTACCCTATCTGGTAGGTCCGAAGAGGATCCATCGGCCTGGTTACAGCTTGCCAGCACATACCGCTTAGTGAACTTGGTCTCTGTGGAATTAGGGCGTGGACACCAGAGCCTGCAGCTGCTGTTTTATGGAATAAGTGGCTTGGAATCCGTCACTGCCATCATCAGGGATCGAGTCCGCTGCACTTCTTTCCTTGGATTGCTTACAGGTACTGTATCGTGTGAATCGTGGAACTTTTCGAGTTGAATGTTCCTTCATTTCAAATACAACATTGCATAAAACCACTAATTCAAGTTAAAAGTATTGGTGTCAAACCAAGTTGAAGGCTCATTTCACAGATTGACAATTAATAACTCTGGCCCTTATCACATTTTTCTGTTCACATCCATCTTTTCATAAAAACTAGTGCCTTTCAATACCAAGTCCGACTTCAGTGAAATTACCAATAATTTATATCGAGAAAGACTTGTTCTGTCTTTAGCGGGGAGCAGGGGGTAGGTGGTGGGGGGGGGGTTGTTGTGGGTGAATCATGAAACTTGTGCTATGGGAAAGAAAGTTTTATGTGGACACAATTTTGAGTTCTAGACAGATTTTCATCTGGCATACAACACTGTATTTCCAGATGTAGAGGCCTCCTGAACGAAGTTTGGGAAAGTTAAACTGATTAATCTCTGATGTTGAAAGACTATGAGGTGGGGGTTCGAGGGTGCAAAGGCTGAGCAGAACTACTGTAAGGAATTGTAAGTGCAGGAAAGGTGCATCATATTGATTGGGGGAGAGACGTGCAGGCCCAGAGCAGGAATATAATGATTATGGCAAGGCCAGACACAATAATCTATGGTCGGCTGGCTTCAGACTTCGAATGGCATGTTTAATTTTGCAACAATTGTGTATGGCAAGTCCAGGCTGCACAGTGAGGTTGTTAAAGCCAGGACATTAAATCTGTGCCAGGTCACATGATGCTGGGTAGCAAGAAACAAATGGTTCTGATTCGTTTTACAAACAGCTGCCTGACTTTGTGGCTTTTCTGTAATCTTGACCCAAATCTTGCTGAAATCGCTAAGCTCAAAAAGTTACGAAATGGGATGTTTTAGCAGAAATCCATACAGGTCAGATTTTATCACAGGGTACTCGCCGGTAAATTAGGAGAAAACCTCAGTTCCATGGGATTGAAAAAGGAATTTGTTTTGCAATGAAAACGTGCACAGGGAGGTTGGAAAACGAGTTTTGTGACACCAGCGGTGCTACTGTTAACTTGATAACAATCAATGACACACCAGTGAAGAAATGATTTTTGAAAGTTGATGTTTTTAATTAATTTTATTGAACGTTTTATTTCGAAATATCTGGTTATAAAAATGTAAAGAATTCTCGAGTCAGCATTTGAAAAACAGATCATGGTACTTGTGGTGCCTTGATGAGCGAAACTGCGTTCGTGTTTGGGTCGAATCGGAAAGTTGGCGAAGTGAAGCCATAGCGAGTGAATGTTCACACAAAGTACGTTATTGGGTGATTGAACGATTTCCTTTTCGCACAGTCATTCCTTCAACCAATCATTCTTACTTTCATTCCATCTGCCATAGATATACAAACCCATCCTATCAATCCTTGTCTGCTGTTACTATTTCATGATGTGTTTTTCATTTTCTTAATGTACTTTTAAAATAACCTCACTCTGGTCTTTTCCCTTTAGACCTCATCAAGCGTGTCACTCTACAGAATGGCAGCAAGTTTGACAATTTCACCAAAGCCAGTCTGAGGAGCAGTTGCAAGTTGATGTATGTATTGCGAACTTGTGATATCCTTCACGTTTCGCTTCATTCAGGCAACCTAATGCCTGCTGTGCTGGCATGGCCAGGTAGAGTTCTACTGTTATAATTTTATGAGTGCAGGCAGGTGCTGCAGGATGCTGATGTACTTGATCCAAGTCAGGAGGAGAATCTACAGGATTGCCTCTACCTCCTTGCTTTCCTGCTTCATGGTGCGTTCCTATCTCTCTCTTATATTTTGACACACACACACACACACACACACACACACACACACACACACACACACACACACACACACACACACACACACACATACACACACACACACACACCATGACAAGAATGTACCTGCCAAGATGAGAAGGAGGTAGCGACCTGAAGGAACTCGACTGACTACACAGAATGACAACCGTAGGATTGGCCGAGTACATGAAAAATCTAACAGACCACCTAATCCAATTTGTATGCAAACACAGACAGCAAGCTAGTGAGGGTGTCCCAAACCCACACAGCAAAAATGTATTTCCAAAGACAGGTGCGAATAGATCTCGCACATTAAACCAAAACAGCAACAAATTCAGCCCCGATGATTACAAAAAAAGACAAAAGAAAATTATAAAGCGAAATATCAACAGATAAACACTGACAACTGGAAAAATGATAAAAGAGCAGGAAGATGTAAAACTAAGAGTTGGACAGATTGGGCATAGGTAAAGAAGGCTCTTTGGAATGGCTAAGAAGAGGTCAGCTCAACGAGGATGGAGAACGAATCATTATACGAGGTCCATCTAAAAAGTAATGGGACTGAGCCTGCTGTGTGCTCCACTTACACAACTTGAATGAACCTGTTGCGTCACAGTCTTTCGCAACATTCCAGCAATGTATATGATTGGTGATGGTTGATTGCGCTCATTGTGTGATTTTTTACAGGTCGTGCCTTTAGACGTTGTCTAGTCTGAGTTGTCGCGCTTTGAGTCGTGAGCAGAGAGCCAATCTGAAGTTTTTTGCCAAGCTTGATAAAACACCTTCTGAATCCTTCGCAATGCTGCAGCAAGTCTTCAGGGAAGAAACTATGTCACGTGCACGTGCATTTGAATGGTACAAGAAGTTTAAAGAGGGACGAGAGGAGGTTGAAGACGATCCACAGTCTGGAAGACCTCCAACGAGCAGACCGGCGCACAACAAAGAGCGTGTGAAGCAGATGATGTGTGCAGATCGTCGACTCATGGTGCGGATGATTCCTGAGGAACTTTCCATCAATAAGGACACTGTCTGGAGCATCATCACTGAAAATCTCGAAATGCGCAAGGTGTGCGCAAAGATGGTCCCCAAGCTGTTGTACGAGGACCAGAAACGGCAAAGAGTCACTGTCTGTCATGACATTATTGAGCGCCTCGAGGACGATCCAGACCTGCTCGGGAGAGTCATTACTGGCGATGAATCGTGGATATTCGAATACGATCCCGAGACCAAACGGCAGTCATCAGTGGAAAAGTCCGGCATCACCAAGACGAATGAAAGCAAGGATGTCAACGTCGAAGGTCAAGGTGATGCTCATGGCGTTTTTTGACATCAAGGGCATCATCCACTTCGAGTTTCTACCACAGGGTCAAACAGTGAATCAATACGTGAACAAGGAGATCCTCCGGCGCCTCATGAGATCAGTCTGGGACAAGTGGAGGGATCTGTGGGAGAACAACGCCTGGGTGCTCCACCATGACAACGCCCCTGCTCACAGTGCCCTGAGCATCCGACAGTTTCTGGCGGAGAGGAACGTGCCAACTCTGGAGCAACCCTCGTATTCGCCAGACTTTGCCCGTTGTGATTTTTTTTCCTATTCCCCAAGCTCAAGGGGGTGATCAAGGGGACCCGATTTCCTGATGTGGAGGCCATCAAAAGGGCCATGACGACGGAGCTCTGGAGGATTCCAGAAGAAGCCTTCCGGGGGTGCATCAAAGCGTGGAAGAAGAGGATGGACAAGTGTGTGACACTGGAGGGAAACTATTTTGAAGGGGACAATCTGTGATTTCAATATATTTTTTGGAATAAAATTTCTGTGAAGTCAGTCGTTACTTTTTAGACGGACCTCGTATAATCCCAAGACCAGGGACACTACACCATTGGCTTTAAGAAGATGGCAGGACTGAGTCAATCAGACAAGTGTGGATTCTGCAAAGTAGAAACAGAAAGCATGAGTCACTTCCTATCGGGATGTAAAAAAACTCATGTCAGTACAGCTGTGCACACAAAGCATGTCGAGTAATCCACCGGTACATCTGCAAAAAATTTGATATCCCAGTTTCAGAAAACTCGTGGAAACGTGAACCAAAAGCAATCATCGAAAATGAGGAAGTGATCATTGAAATCATTCAAAACTATTTGTTTCGACCTAACGATCTCATTGAGCGTGAACACAGAAAATAAGGTATTGCGAATTGAGGTGTCAGTACCCAGTGAGTTTGGCCTAAACAACGCAGAAATCAAGAAGCACCAGGGCCTCAAGAATGAAGTGAAAAAATCTTGGAAGCGAAAGAATGCCGAAGCTGTACCAGTGATAAATTGGAGCTCCAAGAATGATGAAGAAGAACCTCACAGATATCTTAAAAACCATCCCTGTGAATACTACTCCAAATGAACTGCAGTTGTAAGCTGTCCGAGGCTCGGTGACGATCCTGCATAGGCAAAAATAACATTCCTTTCCTGCAGTAATTCTCTGTAGACCACTGTAGTAAATGAGAGTACAACTCTCATATACTGTAGTTCTTATTAGCATTTTTGCCTGGGGAGCAGAACCCTCGGAACAAAACTTTGAGAAAACCGTCACAGCTTGGTCCATGGATCGTGCGTGACCCCTTAATGAAACGAAGGTGGACACTCCAAGACCTGAGAGGACTCCATTTCACCTTCTGAAACCCACATATGGAGATAACAATCAACGACACAATTACACACTCATGCACACACACACACACACACCTTCAGTTTTCATCAATGAATTTACCTGATGGTGAGGCACGTCACATTTCTACAGATGTGGTTAAAGATTATTATGTGATTCAATTGGTACAATTTAGCAAGCTTAACATTTACTTTTAAAACTCCATCGTTCGAATGCTTCATTTTACATCTTGATACTTTTCTCAATGAGATTTCCAAGTTGGTTTAGTCCACACACTTTATTTAATTTCATTTATTTTTGCAAGCTTCTTTCCTCAGTTGACCGTGTTAGTTTTTAATAGTGAAGTGCTGATCCATATATGGTTGTTTGGCTGTATTTGATGTCCATCGTTTTGAAAAGTGGGGATTTAAGGGAGCACCTTGTTCTGTTCTCACCAATATTGTTGCTTTTCAGCACATTTTGTGGACATCGGTTTCTTGCAGATGATGTGGCAGAACCAGTGACTGTGGTAGCGACGCCGGAATGCCTCTGCTTACTCCACGAGGAACATGGCTGGAATCAAGGTGCCTGCAATTTGGGTGATGAACGCCAAGGAGATGAGAGCAGGGTGGCAGATGCGGAGCTTGAACAGTTTGTTCTAAAAGAGCGACAACCTATTGGCTCCCTGTCGGGTGTTGAACAATATCGGCTGGCTCCATCTGATATTTGTTTCATATTTTACAATGAGGTAATCACATTCGTTTTTACAGAATTTTTTTAACTGAAGGTGCGTGCGTGCATCGACATAAGGCTTCAGTGTATATGCACTCACATTGGGTTGAATCTCAACCTAAATGATTATCCACGTGTATTGCATGGAGAATGCTGCAACAACATAGCCGCCATACAATGGAAGGACATTTGGGTCGAGCATGTCATCACTGGCGATTGTTGGACGTTAAAGATCCCATTGTGTTTTTTTCACGAAGAGTAGTATAGGCAGATTATCATCAATACCCTGGTCACGAAGGCTGCAGGCATTCCAAATTCCTGTTATATTCAATGGAACGCCAGGCCTGGCCAAGCGGTTTTTCAAACATTTGGGCCATAATTTTTCTCCTGGCCAAACCCACAAAAAGGTGAGAATCATTGGAGTTGTTGAACATCAAGTAGTAGTGCTCTATTAGTTTATACAGTGCCTCCAGAAAGTCCACACCCCCTTTCAAAATTTTCACCTTTTGTTGCCTTATGAGGCAAACAAATTTGCCTGGAATTGAATTGCATTAAATGAGACTTTTTCCACCTTTTATTTACACATCCTAACCAACAACTTCCAAGTGAAAAACAAATTCTACAAATTTCAGAAAATTAATTAAAAATACAAAACTAGAATATCTTGGTTGGATAAGTGTCTCTCCCCTGAGTTCATACTTGATGGAAGCACCTGTGACAGCAATTACAGCTTTGAGTCTGTTGGGATAGGTCTCTACCAACTTTGCACACCTTGCTTAGGTAATATTTGCCTCTCTGATCAGTCTCCTCCTTGCTTGGTCATCCAGTTTGGAGCGATGGCCTGATTACGGCAGGGTCTTGGTGGTACCATACGCCTTCCACTTCTTAATGATTGTCTTGACTGTGCTCCAAGGGATATTCAAGGTGTTTTCAATATTTTGATACCCATCCCCTGATCTGTGCCTTTCCAAAACTTTATCTCGGAGGTCTTTTGAAAGCTCCTTGGTGCTCATAGTTGAGTCTTTGCTGTGAAATGCACTATCCTGTGGAGGAAACCTACAGGAACAGCTGATTTTATTCTGAAATAATCAGAATCATGACAAATTAACACAGGTGGAGGCCAATTCACTTGGTGTGTGATTTTGAAGGTGATTGGTCACACCTGAGCTAATTTACAATTGTTATTATAAGGGGGGTGGACACTGATTCGACCAAGATATTGTAGTTTTGTATTTTTAATTAATTTTCTGAAATTTGTAGAATTTGTTTTTCCCTTGGAAGTTGTACGTTACGATGTGTAAATAGAGGTGGAAAAAGTCTGATTTAATGCAATTTAATTCCAGGCTATAAGGTAACAAAAGGTGAAAATTTTAAAAGGAGGCGTAGACTTTCTCGAGGCACTGTAGTGATGGCAAGGCCCAAGTTTCTCCCTGCCCAAATGTAGGGAGGGCGATACAGATAGGACAAGGAAACTGAGGGGCTAAGTGGACAAAAGACATGGGCAGGAAGAAAATAAAAAGAGAGAACACAAGAAACAGCCCGGCCTGTAAAAGCCGAGTCTGGTGGGAGAGGGAAAGTCGCACCACAAACACAAATGTATGAACAATGTGTGAGAGGTGCCTGTGGGTGACTCATCACATACCTGAGCAAGATTTGAATCTGGATTAGTTAAGCCAAGTGAAATGTGTTTTCTTGTACGTGAACAGCCTATCGGAAAATGAACCCAAACAGAGCTCGTGGGAAGCTCTGAGCATACCTTGCATGTGGCTATTTATATTTTTAATTTTTTATTGAATCCTTGTTTTTGACAATTTCCTTGTTGCTGGTTCATTGTAAAGTTTGCTAATCTGTCCACTCCACCAGAATACAAATGAGGAGAGCTGTTGGCATTTGCAAATGGAGACTCCAAAATTGTGTTCGGAGCTGCTGGATTTGGTGCGACTTCCTTGGGAAGAGCTATTCTCCTTGGAGCTTATTCCTTCCTTCCATGAGCTACCCACTCGGCAAGTTTTAGATTCCCGATAGAGCTGGGAAGATTGTAAGAGTGTGGTGTTGGACTGGTTCATATCCTATCTTGACAAACACGTGACGAACATTGCTGTTCAAGCTCCGAATGCTCTCTCGTGCATCTCCAAGGGATTGTGATGCTTCCTGTACATAGTAGTTTTATTTTTACCCCGGTGCACCAGCCTCTTTTTGAGCCACGCGGTGCTTATTATTGAATGGCTTTGTACAGATGCAGTACCGTTTTGTACTGTGACAGAGGGACAACTGTACTTGTTCTGTCATTGCATTGTTCGCATCGACTGATTATTATTATAAAAAATTTTTTTTGGCCGACTCCAGATAATGTCGTTCATATTTTGGAAATTTATTTTTGTATGCAGCTTGTACATTAATGGCACATGGACCATGCGTGCTTAACCAAAGCAGCTGTCACAAGATTCGATATGGCTTTGATACCGGTGGAGTCCATAGTTTTTGAATGCATACCGAAATGTTTTCAAATGTACCATATATATATATATATATATATATATATATATATATATATATATATATATATATATATATATATATATATATATATATATATATATATATATATATATATATATATATATATATATATATATATATATATATATATCTGAACACCTGAACGTGTGTGTGTGTGTGTGTGTGTGTGTGTGTGTGTGTGTGTGTGTGTGTGTGTGTGTGTGTGTGTATATGTATATACATATACATATACTTTCCCTTGGATGCCTTTGGACGTGTTTACACAGACTTTTAATTTTGTATGTAACATTGCTCACTGATTAGCCTCGCCATTTATGCCCTCCATGTTTTAATGTCATATATATATATATATATATATATCTTTTTTTTAGCCTGACTGGAGGGGGTAAAGAGCAGGCTTTATGACTCGCAGTAACGATGAAAAACACGAATTCTGACATTAACGTGCACATTGGTTTGTCTTGCACTCTTTGTGCTTTTGAAGATTTAATTGCATTCATCAGTCCTGTGGTTACCGTAGGGAGCAGTACACTACAACCTGAAACGGCTGCGGCTATTCTTTTGGCATTTTTTTTCATAACAATACTCGTTGGAAGTTTTATTGCAGAGCATCACCTAAGGTCTCATTGTTGTGATTCTAATGGATGATTTTATGAAAGTCTCATTGCACGGAATACAGGAAGTCAGAAAATGCTTTGTGGTGAACAGGGGAAGCATGTATGAGTACTTGTGGTTTTGCAGCATTCTGAGCTTTTTGCCTTTACGAAATGTAATTGAATAGCAAGAGTAAAATAACATTGAAACTTCCCTAACTGATGTGTTATGAGAGGACATGAATGTACTCTCTACATCATGTTATTTGGCATTCCCTAATGAAGTCCATTATGTGGGACTTCTTTGAGATTCACCTGAACCCTCTTCTAGATAATTTGAGAGTAAAGCGAAGTTAATGATAACTACTTTGTTTCTCGGGGTATTTCTAGATTAACCGCAAGCATATTCTGCAGTTTGTTGTAACGCTCGACTACCAGGAGCATAGAAGTCTTTGGTGGGGGTTACGCAGCCAATTCAGGACATGTGCTTCTCACCTCGATGCCCCTTAATTGTTTTGAATAAACGGAAATGAAATGTTGATAAAATTGGATTGGAGGACGTGATGTGTTCGGAACTTCTCATCCCTTCTCTGCAAGGGTTGAAGTTGTCATGGTTGCTGTATGATTGTGAGCATGATCTTGCAACAATATGGCAGTATTTAAGGAGAAACCTGACCACCGTTTGTATTTTATAAATTACACGCCAAACGGCATTGCAAAACAGATCACTGTGGTATTACGGATGATGGTTTCAGCACTTGCAAGAAAATTTGAACACATCTACACCCTCCAAGTATTAAAACACTGTTGCTTTTCCGCTTGGTGGCTTTAATTATTTTCATTCATGGAGACTCGGAATATGGCCACTCCATGCTTGACACCTTGGACTTCGGATTGACCTGATCGTGTCTCGCCACATATCAGTCTTGTTCAACAAACTTGTAAATACATCATCGCAGTGTCCAAAATGAAGTGCCCCCAAATGGCCAGACAAAATGCCTTCGGATCAAAGAAGATATCTTTTCGTTTTGGCAAGATATGTTAGTCAGCTTGTATGTTTTTTTTATTTTTTTTGTTTGTCTGTAATCACATATCGATCACTCTGCAGAGCACAGTTATCATTGGAAATTTTTGTAACTTCGCATATCAGAGTCCTATAGAGGTCCCTTTCAGCGCATAAAATTTTCAAGGTCAAGGTCTGGGTCAATGTCACTTTGTCGCAAATCAGGGGAATCAACGAAACCCTTATTTTTTGAGTAATTTTGATCGGATCGTCTGCAAACTTCATGGAAATATAGTTCATGGTCTGGCGCTCAGCTGATTAATTTTTGGTCGCGATCGGCCTTGACTTTCATGGTTAGCGCTGGAGGTCGAAAGTTTTTGACCCCAAGGTCAAATTTTGAAATCTTAGATACCATATCGAGTAATACCTCATATGAAAGCGCTTTATAAGTGCTTTCCAGATCTGTCAAAAGTTTGACGCTATGACGTCATGACGAAAAAACGGATTTTTCATGAAAATTTTATTTCCTCAGTTCTCATCAAAATCTCTTGATATTTCATGTACAACGGTCCTGGAGAGATACCATTAACCGTACGAAAATATAAAGGTCAAGGTCAAAGGTCAAGGTCACAAAAAGGTCAAGCATCAAGGTCCACGAAACCCTTATTTTTTTGAGTAACTTTAATCGAATAAATAAGTGACTCATGTTCACATTTTGGCAAGATACTGGTCACCCTGGGGGTGACATTGTTTTTTTTTTTTGTTTTTTTTTTGGAGCCTACCTGGTGCTTGCTTTATTGGGTTTTCAGGTGTGAACCAATGGTGGTTTCCACACCTCCAACATCGATGCAAAGTTCTGCTGCAACATTTGGCACATGATGTGCCCTAATGCTGAAAAATATTGATTTCACACAGGAAATGTTTTCAGGAGTGAGAACACTTGCTTGTTTGCACATGAGCATGTTGATCATTATCAATTCACATCTGTGAGAAAGAGATGTCGGTGAACCGTGCAATAAATATGTAAAGAACAGCTGGTGTGACATTGGTTCACAGCTAGAAATGTCGTCATTATATGCTGTTCCATAGCGTACGACGTATGGTCGCTGCTGTCTTGGCAATACCCAGAATGCTTTTCACAGCAGTGACATCCTCAATGATGACCGCTTTGCCGGTAGCATTTTGCAAGATTTCAGCGACTGTCATTCATTTCCGATTGTAGAACGATGCTGCAGGTTAAGCTTGAATGGCATTTCTTACTTGGTCTTCAATACGAAGATCATGGTTTGTCTTTGGATCAAGCACTTTGATCACTTTGGGTTTAAGACTAATAACTTAAGCTAATTGTATTTTGATTAGTTATCTACATTAAGGCAATATACTCTTTGGAATTTGGAATGTTTGTTTGCCTAACAGGTGGTTTCTCTTCAATCAAAGATGTTGCATAAAAATACATGATAAATGGAGGCACAAAGTATTTAATGCATGCATATCTGTTTCTTGTACAATTTTTAGGACAGGTGGCTGTACAAAAATGCTGTAATTAATATTTTTCTGAAAATAAAATGTTTTTCTGCTTTTCTTCCTTGTTATTATTGCCATTTGTATTGAATATGGCATGGTTAGTGTTTGGCAGGCTGGCAGGATCACTCGGCCTTTAAGCTGTCAAAAAGGCCGATCTTTAGAATGAGGCACACAAGGGAAAGGTAAGATGGGATGGATGGGTGGATGGGGGAGCAGGTTCAGTGAAGTCAATGCACCACGAGGGGAAGCCTCATTATGTTCAGCTTTTACTGGGTCGCCGAAATAGGTGACCCTTATTGTCAGTAATTCTGTCTGTTTGTTTGGATGTTTGTTCGTTTGTCATCAGCATAATTGGGAGTAAACGTGGGCCGATTTTGACCAAACTCAGGTGGTAGGTACATCTTATGACCTAGTGCTTTGGAAATTGTGATGGTTGCTAGGGACGCTTTGGTTCCCGAGCAACAACCGAAAAACCTTCAAAATCGGTACTCTTCATGCGAAATCAATTCCGAAAGCCATTATCCCAACGTAGGGTTATGAAATTTGGCACGAATGATCTACAGGTGATGCTCTATCAAATATTTTCCGTTTTTTGTGATATATGGAACACTTTACCTCCTGCTCGGCGACCCATCGCCGCCTACCGGCTTGTATGTAATATTTCCGACCGTGCAAAGCAATGTGCTTCGTGAATGGCCAAATTAAATAAAACTATGTTCAAGCAGAAAACCCAGCTTCCCCCGGATGAGATCTGTATCCCGCCAATCTCTTAAAACGACTTTGTTTTACCAATTGGGTTTGCACATGCAAGAAGGCAGGAATCAGGTGAAACGTCTCTTCATGTTAATGGAAAGACGGTCAAAACAACACGAACAGAGAATCCTGGGATGAGAGGTACACTGAAGCGATGAATAAATAGAAATATACCCATCAGAGATGGGGAATCCCCTGCTATTGAAACATTTTTTTTGAAGATGGCCACCCCAGTCGGCCATCTTGGATCCGGCCACGCCCAAAATCAATAGGGTTCTTCCTTTTTAGGTGGTACATGTGTGACCCAAATTTCAAATCGATATGGCAAACCATTTATGAGTTATCACACTCAGCTATAAATGTTGACGCCCAGCCAGCCGGACGGACGGACGGACGGACGACCCGGGTGACAACAATATCCCCCTTCCGTCACGCGGCGGGGCATAAAAACTTAAATACACACAACTTAGAAATGGAAATTCATTCACAATGGTCAAAGGAAGAGGGAGGGGGGGGTGCAGGCAAGGTTTTAAAGAATATGGGGGTGTGCAAGCAGGTTCCAATACAGGCAGCTCAGGAATCAGGGGAGCATGGGTCAGCAGTCCGACACCATCACCAATTATTAATGTTCTTCGTTCACGGTCAGGCACCACGGGCCAATGACTTGGCATATCGCCGCCTCTTTGTTGATGTCATGTGGACGTGGTGTTGCCACCAGCACCGCCTGACCCAAAGTATAGACACAATGTGGCACACCAATGTTGGCACACCTTCTGGATTCCTCGTGATGGCTGTTCCTGTCCCGGAAGCCTTGAACTTGGAGCATGGGCCGCAAAGGTAGTTTAAAAAGCGAAATCCAACCCTCCCCTCCCCTTACCTTGCCTCAGAACATCACTTATGGGTTCTTGGTTACAGAAGATGTTCGAACCTACACAGCCCACACTAAGTTAACATAATATCTAATTTCTACTCCCCCCCCACCCCCCCAGCATAAACATATTTCGGGTATTCGGCCCGAGACATTACAGCACCTTTGAGAGAAGGAAAAAAACTGCCATTGGAACAAGAAAATTTTGAGCAGTTTTCAAATCGATCTAAAATCTTTCTGTACCAGCTATAGACATTGGATGCTGTTCCATCCACGGCATTCCTTCTGCAGTTTATCTTTCAAACGAGGATTGTTTGAGATGCCCAGCTTTATACAATCAATCCATGACCATAGCAGATCATGAGGGTGCCATATTAGCGTTCCGATGTTCAAATGGACCCTGTGGTGCCTATCTCTTCTCCAGGCCTGGTTCGGACAATAATTTGTAATTTGTTGAAGATGCCAGCAATAACTCGTCTACTCTTCATCAAAAGGCAATTGGGGTCTTTGAAATCTGCCAACTAATTCTAGCAAATGGGACACCCGGTTGGACGGTGTACCCTGTGATGCAATGCCCTCCCTTTGGCACACCAATCCGATAGTTTATTATATGTTGTCAAGAATCAAACCCAGACGACCGCTCAAAGGTAAGCGTTATCTCTGCACAATCCTAACGTGTTATCACAAAAGGAAAGGATGAGTACAAATTTATTTTTTGTCTCACCCTAAAGGGTAATTGGAGACTTGCAATGCCCCTGTCTGTGTGTCTGTATGTGTGTCTGCATCTGTATGTTTTTCTGTGCAACCACTTGTCCGATCAATGTGAAACTTTAAACATCGGAGGGACTCCCCATGGAGAATATTTTATTGCTAACTCTGACGTCGTATGTCACATGGATAAAAGGAAAAAAAATAGACATCATTGTCTCTGAAACCGCTCAACAAAAATAATTGAAACTTGGCATATGTAGTCAACTCCCCATGGGGTTTATAGGGTGATAACGATGATGTCATCAGTGAAATGGTATTCCAGCCATAATTGGTTAAATTGAAATCTTTATCTGAAAAATGTGAAACTTCATATATCTGATTTATGACCCGAAATGAGTGAAGAATTACATTTATGACGTTCATAACCCATGCCAAGGAACTCTGTGACATCATGGGCTGCATGGATGATACGGGTATATGGGCCATAATAGTGGCGTATTCAGTTAACGATGGTGTTTTTGGCCACAATTGAACATGTGAGACGAGACTACGCACTCTACGAGTGCCGTTCTCGTTTCATGATGAGTTCAAGTTCGATTTTGGCATCCTCGTTTGTACAGGAAGATTTCTTGCCACTCTGCTGTCAGTTTTATCCCATTTGCTTGTTCATCTGTGTTATGCATGGTAATTCTATGAGCCAAAGTTCTTGGGCCCGTTTGCCACATTACAATGCTTGTGGGACCCTGGAATTAACAAGGTGAAGCGTTGATAGACACCTGTGAGCTGATGTAATTCGGCTGAGCAAACCATTGGTTCATTTGCACGGTTTAAATAGACCACTAAACGAAGCAGCTCAAACAAACAATTCAAACTGCAAACCAAGTGTATTTAATAAAGCAAATAGCATGGGGGAAGGTGACAAGAATGAAACGATCACAAGTAAAACAAGTCTGAAGACGATGATGGTTCACGATGTATATTGTTTCAGAAGTCAAGGATGAGACAATGTGATAATTTTTGGCCAAGTTATAAAAATGATCAACATGATGTGGTACGAGTGACAGGTTATTAGCTGCAAAATGTCGAAAATCCGGTTTCGTTCAACAACTTTCAAAATTTGACCTTTGCATAACCTTTAAAGGTCAGAAAACAATGTTGTGGACATTAAAATATGGAAACAGGATACGTGCTATAGCTTATTGGAGTTAGTTCGTCGAAGAAGGTCGAAAACCCAGTTCGATTCCCACAACTTTGAAAATTTGACCTTTGTGGCCTTTAAAGGTCAAAGGTCACGGATTATGACCTTTGGTGCAAAACTTCCTCTGGAACATTCCAGGAACAATATAACGTCATATAGGCTATATGGCATTTCGCACTCCTCGGATTATCCATACTTTGATGAAATCAGCGTAAAAACAAACTTGAAGGGGGCGCCACGGGCAAGGTGTTCGAGATAGAGCAAAATGGTTTCAAGACTTTAGGTGGGGAATGACCTCAAGATTATGCATAAAAAAATATTGTCATCCTAGCTCTCAAAGTTTGGGTGGTCATATGATTTTTATGTCAAAATTCTCTATTTACTAAGTTTTTGACCTTGGGATGAAAATGAAAAATTGGACGACAACAAGTTTTAGATAATTCATTTTGCTATTCAAATACTGAAGAACCCATTCCATTCAGTCAATTCCCAAGGAGAAGATAGATTTTTAATCTGACTA
>NC_140963.1:18469646-18474646 GCF_056783735.1 Eptatretus burgeri
GGTGTGTTCTCACCCTCGGTTTCTTTAGCATTCATTTCTAATCAATCTTGTAAAGTAATTCATTTTTGGTGTAAATCTAAAAGAATTATTTTCCTTTTTATATTTTTGATTATCATTAATTGTGGGAAGATAATCACAGAATATACATTGTTTATAGGCTTTTGACTCTGTGTTTAATCCCCGTCATTTTCACACGCAGGACAATTCTCAAATTTGTCATATGGAGAATCATGGGAATTCAAGAGGCTCAAAATCGAGTAAGTAAACTTATTCATATTTATAAAGTAAAACTTTACTTAAACTGAAATTCATCTTCGATATCATCTTCGATACTTTCAGAATCATCTATACTTTCATAACTATCATTTGAACACAAACTCTCGGTGTCATAACTATCGTTTGAATGCAAACTCGGTATCATAATCACTCTCATAATCTTCAAAATCTTCAGCTTGAATATTGGCTCATTTAATTAGTAGAAAAAACATTACCATCGATATCGATATACATTTTTTCATTAACAGATTCAACTCAAGCTAAGCATTTTTTATATGAAAGGTAATTTTAAAATAAACCTTTACTTCGATTGAACAAAATATCATTTCACCTGATATATTAACATCTTTAGGGTTGTTGAAAAAAAATACAAATTTTTCCTTGCATTATTACAGATAGTCTTATCTTTTCTTTCTAAAGCTCCATCCATAAGGTTTTTTATTTTTTTGATACTTTTTCTAGTTTTGAATATATTGCCAGAAGGAGAGGAGAAACTTTTGTTAGAGATACTTTATTTGATGTTCTTCCAGGTATACTAAAAGCCCTTCCACTGAAGTAAATTGAAGAACTCATCATATCCACCATAATTGTTTTTATCCAATAGTTGTTATATTTATCTTTGTTCAATTTTACATCCTTGACATATTTCTCAGCATCTTTAACAAATGAAGAGATTGATTGAAACTTGTCTTTTGTGTCTTGAAACATTGTATTTATTAAGTGAAAAAGTTGGAGGATAAAATGGTTTTAAGCACAGATTCACCTGTAAAATAAACGAAATTTTCATCAAGAAAATTTTGGTTTAAGCACAGATTCACCTGTAAAAATAAAACGAAATTTCTTCATCAAGAAGAATTTTAAGTTTAAGCACACATGATTCACCTGTAAAATAAACGAAATTTTCACCAAGAAAATTTTAGTTTAAGCACAGATTCACTCTGTAAAAATAAACGAAATTTTCATCAAGAAAAATTTTAGTTTTAAGCACAGATTCACCTGCAAAAATAAACGAAATTTTCATCAAGAAGAATTTTAGTTTAAGCTAACAGATTCACCTGCAAAATAAACGAGAATTTTCATCAAGAAATTTTTTAGTTTTAAGCAAAGTTTTATTATATAAATATGGTGAATACAACATACTGCGATGTTTGTAATCACGAATATAAACATTATAGAAAACACTCTCCAAACCAACAATACACACATTTAATCTATTTCACAAAAATATCCCCTCTTGAGTTGGAAAGAAAACATTGTGAATACCTGCTCAAAGGATGTTTCTGAAGAAATGGTAGTTATAATAGGCATCTTCAATCACAAAAACACAAGAAAAAATGAGTTTAAAGTAAAGGGAGACTATTATTATATTTGGAAAAACACTGATGGGGCATTTAAAGGGCATATAAAAATAAGGATTTTTTCAATTTGGAGAACCCGGTCCATCATCAATAATTGAATCAATTGAAATAGTGAAACACTGATGTTGAAAAATTTATTAAAAACATTAAAAAGAAATGAAAACTTTAAGAGTTTTATATGGGGAGTGAAAATGAATATGAAAAAGACAAGATGAAGAACAAACTCCTTATATGAGGACAGATCTTTCATTTTAGTAACATTTGTCATTTCAAGATTTTTTGAATAAATTATAGTGGGGTTTATGAAGAACTATCAAGACAAGAGGAGGATGTTGATAATACAGTGGTAGGAAGTGGATTCAATATTAAAAAAATCATCTTTTTAGATGTACACATTCTAAAATCAAACCCTCTTAAAGCTTCTTCTTATATTGAATTACCAAAAGAAATAAAACGAAAGAAGGCAGTTGTTAATATTAAGAATAATGATAATAAATGTTTTCTCTGGTCTGTTCTTGCTCACTTACATCCACCAAAAATGTAATTCAGAAAGAAGTAAAACAATATATGAAATATGCGAGAATACTCTTGGACATTAAAGATTTTAATTTCCCAATGCCACTAACAGATATTCCTAAATTTGAGAAAAAGAATAATTCCTTTTCTATTAATGTATATGGATTAACGGATACAAACAAAAGTTCAAATATTAAAAATTTCAAACAACTTTAAAAATGAAGAAACACACATTGATCTTTTATATTTTAGTGTTGGAAATAATTCACATTACACATACATCAATAATTTATCAAGATTAATCTCTTCTCAGGGTATTCAGAACAGCAATACAAAATATATCCTTGTAAGCGATGTCTTAAATTCATTTCATACAAAGAACGATTAGAACAACATTCCAAAATATTGTAGTAATCATCTAAATCAGCTGTAATTACAATGCCTAAACCTGGTGAAAAGATTTCTTTTGAAGATTATAATAAATCTAATACATGCACCCATTTGTGATATACGCTGATTTTTGAATGTATCCTTAAAAAGATAAATACTGCTTCTCCTAATCCAAAAGAACCATATACAAATAAATTATCAAAAACATATTCCTTGTGGTTTCTGTTATTATATCAAATCATCTGTTGGAGAAAAGTATAATAAACTTGAGACAAGTATAGTGGAAAAAATGCTTCACAAGAGTTTGTACAAAACGATTAGAAAAGGATTGTATAAGACTGAAAGTAAATTAATGAAAGAAACAAATGAACCGATGAAATTAACCATAGAAGAAAAAATTAGAATTTAGAAAGAACAATATCTGTCATATTTGTGAGGAGGAAATTGAGGAGTCTAAAGTTAGGGATCATTGTCATCTTACTGGTAAATATAGAGGTCCCGCTCATTCCTGTTGTAATCTTAATTATAAATTACCTTCTTTTATTCCAGTCTTTCTTCACAACAGCGCCAACTATGATACACATCTATTTATAAATGAACTTTCAAAAACACCAGGGAATATTTCTGCCATAACAAACACAAGTCAAAAGTATATTTCATTTACAAAAATGATATTCACAAAACCTATAACTCGTATAAGGTTTCTTGATTCTTACAAGTTTATGGGAACGCCACTAGCCAACCTCGCATCAAATCTAAGCTCCACGGGCTCTTTTCCAAATCTTAATTCATTCTTTCCAAAAGAGGAAATTCTAACTAAAGAGGAAATTCAGATTAAAGAGAGAATTCAAAGTAAAGAGGAAATTCTAATTAATGAGGAAATGAATGAAGAAATTCTTACTGAAGATGAAATTCTAATTATACAGAAAATTCGAACAAAGAATGAAATTCTAACTAAAGAGGAAATTCTGATTATAGATGAAATTCTGATTAAAGAGGGAATTCTAACTAGAGAGGAAATTGAAACAAGGAATGAAATTCAAAGTAAAGAGAAAATTCTTACAAGTAAGGGAATTTATCCTTATGGTTATATGGATTCATTTATGAGATTTAAAGAAACACAACTTCCTTCAAAAGAAAGTTTCTATAATAACCTTTATGAAGAAGAGATAAGTGATAAGGAATATAAACACGCACAAGAAATTTGGAAAATATTTAAGATAAAGAACCTTGGAGAATATCATGATTTGTATCTAAAAACAGATGTTTTATTGTTAGCTGATGTGTTTGAAGCTTTTAGATCACTCTGTCATAATAAAAATTGTTATGGATTAGATCCTGCCCACTATTTCACAGCTCCTGGTTTAGCTTGGAGTGCAATGTTGAAAATGACAAAACAAGATATAGATTTAGTCAGTGATGTAGATATGCTTTTGATGATTGAGAAGTCTAAGAGAGGTGGAATATCACAAGTATGTTCAAAAAGATATGCTAAAGCAAATAATAAATATCTTCCAAATTATGAGAGTGAAAAAGATAGTAATTATTTGATGTACTTTGATGCTAATAATTTGTATGGATGGGCAATGTCTCAATCTCTGCCTTATGGTAAATTAGAGTGGGTGGAAGAAAAGGATTATGAAAAAGCTCTGATGAATATTGTTATTTCTTCTCAAGAGAAATTGAATGACAAAGAAGAAGGTTATTATTTTGAAGTTGATTTGAAGTACCCGAGTGATCTTCATAATAAGCATAAAGACCTTCCTTTTGCATGTGAGAAAGAAACCCCAAAGAAAGAATGGTTCAGTGATTATCATAAAAAGTTTTAATATTAAAGGCAAATCAACAGAAAAGTTATTAACAACATTCTATGATAAAGAGGGATATGTTTTGCATCAAAGGAACTTGAGACAATATTTATCTGCTGGGTTGAGAGTAGCTAAAATTCATAGAGTTTTAAAATTTAAACAAAGTCCTTGGATGAAAAAGTATATTAAATTCAATACAGATATGAGAACAAATACAAAAGTAAAATTTGAAGGGGAATTCTATAAATTGATGAATAATGCTGTCTTTGGAAAGACAATGGAGAATGTTAGAAACAGGCAAAACATTAGATTTGCAACATCTTGGAAAAGAAGCTTCTAGATTGATAAATAAACCAAGTTTTGAGAGAGAAGAGGTTTTTTCAGAGAACTTTTCTGCTATTCATATGAAAAAGGAAAGTATTGTCATGGATAAACCAATTTATATTGGAACAGCAGTTCTTGATTTATCAAAGATATTGATGTATGATTATTTGTATAATGATTTAAAGAAAGAGTATGGTGAAAATGCTTCATTGTTGTATATGGACACCGATAGTTTTATTCTAGATATAAAAACTGACGATGTTTATAAGGATATGAAGAAAAACATTGGAGTATATGATACAAGTAATTTTTAGTAAGAAGAGTGAGT
>NC_140963.1:18484646-18499646 GCF_056783735.1 Eptatretus burgeri
TACCGGTTGAAAAAGATAATGTGTAAGACTGGCTACCACCAGGAGGTGTTTGTGGCCAACAGTAGCACATTATCTGTGGACAAACAGAAAGACAAACCAATGAAAAATAATTCAGAGTGACACTTGGCGAAATGGAACGGCACTCGGTACAGCGCATATCTCCGCCAGGCTGAACAGTTTACATTTTGTATCCCACTGACAGGTTGGATCTGAATCCGGACTTTAAACAAAATCTCAACGGCTTGTTCTTGTCACCTAACCAACTCATCCAGCAAGTTTAATCTGAATACATCCACAACTTTTTGAGATAACATGTAATATCGTTTTTAGCCACATCTCTCAAGCTGAAGAATCTTTAAAATTAAATAATTCTCGTATCTGGATCTGGATTCGGATCTTCACCAAAATTGAATCGATTCGTTCTTGTTACACACCCAACCTATCCACCAAGTTTCGTCTGAATCCGTCCATAATCTTTTTTGAGATATTGTGCTATTTATCATTTTTTTGCCTTATTTCTCAATGGCAAAAAATAACTGAAAAAATTCTCAGATCCGGATCCAAATTTGGATCTTCATCAAAATTAAGCGTTGCTGTCCTTGGCCCGTCAACTACATACCCAAAAAAATTTCAGAATGATTGCTTGAAAACTGTGGCCAAAAATCATGTGACAAACAAACAGACAGACAGACGAACGCAACAGACCAACAGACTTAGCAAAAAAAATTTTGCCAAGTAACAAACGGATCCAAATGTAATACCCTCTGCCAACAGTAATAACATGTTGATGTGGGGAATTCCAAAAATCTCTCTTGGTATATACAATGGTTTCTACTGAAACATGTAATACATGAGCAAACGACTTGTGTAATGCAGACATACCTGCACGATATCCTCAGTGTGATCGTCGGAAAGGAACATTTCTTGGTAACAGTATTACAGTCTACCTATCTTCAATAACCTTAGAAATTCAAACTTTATTTGCAGATTAGTGATTGTTAATTTAGAAATTCGAACTATATTTGTTAAGTGATTCCTAATTTATAAATACGAACTATATTTGTAGATAAGTGATTGCTAATTTCGAAATTCAAACTATATTTGTGGATAAGTGATTGTTTATTTTGAAAATTTGAACTATATTTGTAGATAAGTGATTGCTAATTTAGAAATTCGAACTATATTTGTAGATAACTGATTGCTAATTTCGAAATTCAAACTATATTTGTGGATAAGTGATTGTTTATTTAGAAATTTGAACTATATTTGTGGATCAGTGATTGCTAATTTAGAAAATCGAACTATATTTGTGGAGAAGTGATTGTTAACTTAGAAATTCGAACGATATTTGCAGAGAAGTGATTGCTAATTTAGGAATTCGAACTATATTTTGAGATAAGTGAAAGCTAATGTAAAATTCGAACTATATTTGTTGATTGAGAGATTGAGGGATTGGGACCATACTCTGTGCAGAGCGTTTGTGCTGCTTAAGCAGTCTCCTTGGCTCTTGGGCACAATCCTGGACGAGTCATCACTCTGACACAGTACACCAGCATGCTGGTACTCATTTTGCCAACCTCGGAAGGATGACAGGCCGAGTTAACCCCACCTGGTATTAATTCAACAGCTGAGCGGGATTCAAACTCAGGACCCTAGGATCCAAAGCCCACCACCCTAACCATTAAGCCAACACCAGGCATATATTTGTTGATAAGTGATTGTTAATTTAGAAATTTGAACTATATTTGTAGATAAGTGAATGTTAATTTAGAAATTCGAACTATATTTGTACATTTGTACATATGTGAATGGAATTGAGAAATTCGAACTATATTTGTAGATAAGTGAATGTAATTGAGAAATTCGAATGATATTTGTGGACAAGTGATTGTTAGTTTCGAAATTAGAATGATATTTGTGGATAAGTGAATGTTCATTTATAAATTCGAACTATATTTGTGGATAAGTGAATGTTCATTTATAAATTCGAACGATATTTGTAGATAAGTGATTTGTTAATTTAGAAATTCGAACTTTATTTGTCGATAAGTGATTGTTCATTTCAAAATTCAAACTATATTTGTTGATAAGAGATTGTTCATTTAGAAATTAGAACTCCAGTATATTTGTAGATGAGAGATTGTTACCTCTGCCACTGAAGGTGGAAGGAGGTTATGTTTTCACCCCTGTCTGTCTGTTTGTGTGCAGGATATCTCAAAAAGTTGTGGATGGATTCGGATGAAACTTGGTGGATGATTTGGTTTGAGGAGAAGAACAAGCCGATTGGATGTTGGTTAAGTTCCAGATGCAGATCCGGTCTTTCAGTGGGATACAAAACGTAAACTGTTCAGCCTGGTGGAGGCATGTGCTCCACTGAGTGCCATTCAAGTTTGATCATGGGTTTGTTGCTTCCTCAACGTCAACAAGTGATGGATGCTTTAAATATAAAAATGGGTTCAGGGACATCTCTTGAATCTTTAAGACCTTTTGGCATCCGAGCTTACGGAACTTCACAAAACGATTGCCATTGGTATTCTCAGCCCTCCTTGAATTATAATCCAATTTCCTCCATGAGTTAAAATGATGAGAATGATCTCGCTATTGAAGTTGGTGTGCTGCAAGGCAGAGTTTTAGCCCTCACCGTTGATAACAAACTCCTATGTGAGATACTTCTGAAAGTCTACGTCCACTGCCTTTTCCTCATCCACCTAATTCAAAATTGCTTCATAGACCTGCAATTAATTTGTTGAACATGATCTCCCTTTGGTAAATGCATGCTCACTGCCTTTACTTTGCTTGAAATTATTCAAATGTTTCCTTATCTGCCCCTTCATTAATGTTTCTAACATCTTCCCCACCACTGAATAGAAATCAAGATAGCAGGTGGATAGTCCCCCAATTCCTAACTGGATCCTTTTTTATATAGTGGAGTTATGTTTGCTTTTCTCCACTCCTCTGGTTCCTGTCCCAACTCCAACGAGCTGTTAAATATATCCACTAACACCGCGCTGATCTGCTCTGCAAATTCCTGCAATACTCGAGAATGCATATTATCTGGTCCTGAAGTTTTATTATCCCTGAAATTTTCAACCTGTTTCTTCACTTCATCAACTCCAACTTGGATTTCTTCGAAAAGACCTTGCCCACCCGCAAGATATACAGTCCGATAGAAAGTCCACACCACCTTTCAAAATTTTCACCTTTTGTTGCCTCAAAGCCTGGAATTAAATTGCATTAAATCAGAGTTTTCCCGCCTTTATTTACACATCGTAACCCACAACTTCCAAGTGAAAAACAAATTCTACAAATTTCAGAAAATTAATTACAAATACAAAACTAGAATATCTTGGTTGGATGAGTGTCCACTCTTATTACAGCAATTGTAAATTAGCTCAGGTGTAACCAATCACCTTCAACATCACACACCAAGTTAATTGGTCTCCACCTGTGCTAAATTGTCATGATTCTGATTATTTTAGAGTAAAATCAGCTGTTCCTGTAGATTTTCTCTGCTGGGTAGTGCATTTCCCAGCAAAGACCCAACCATGAGCACCAAGGAGCTTTAAAAAGACCTCCGGGATAAAGTTGTGGAAAGGCACAGATCAGCGGATAGGTATAAAAAACATTTGAAAGACCTTGAGTATCCCTTAGAGCCAAGTCGAGGCAATCATTAAAAAGTGGAAGGTGTATGGTACCATCAAGACCTTGTCTAGATCAGGCCATCCCAGGCAAAAAGTTTTGTGGCCTTACGAAACCAAGATGGAACTTTTTGGCCGAAATGTAAAACTTTATGTTTGGCGCAAACTCAACACAGCACATCACCCAAAGAACACCGTCCCTACTGTGAAACAAGGTGGTGGCAGCATCATGATATGGGGATGTTTTTCATCAGCAAGGACTGGGGCACTTGTCAGGATAGAAGGGAAAATGCATGGAACAAAATACAGGAAAATCCTACAGGAAAACCTGCTGCCCTCTGCAAGAAAGCTGAAATTTGGATGGAAGTTCACCTTTCAGCATGAAAATGAACTGAAGCACACAGCCAAAGCTACACTGGAGTGCCTAAGGAACAAAAAGATAAATGTCATTGAGTGGCCCAGTCAGAGGCACGACCTAAATCCAATTGAAAATCTCTGGCAAAACTTGAAGATTGCTGTCCATCAACGCTCCACACGCAACTTGACACAAAACTTGAGTTTGTACAATTTCGTACAGAAAGATGGGCAAATATTGCCCAATCAAGGTGTGCAAATTTGGTAGAGACCTATCCCAACAGACTCACAGCTGTAATTGCTGTCAAAGTTGCTTCCACCAAATATTAACTCAGGAATACACCAAGTATTTTCATCTCTTTTACTCTCTATTCCTCTCATTCGTTATCTATCTCTCTCAGGAGAAGTGAATTTTTGCAGGAATTTTTCTGTAAGGCCCACTTGGCCGCACTTGGATGGGTTTGAGGGGAGTGGAGTAGCGGCTGAAACCCGAATCCTGTCCAGATTCCTCCTGATGATTTCATCTTTGCTCTTTACTTCTTGTGGTTCCTTCTTAGTCTTCAGTTTCATTAGAAAAGCAATCTTGGACAAGAGATTGAAACTCCTCATCTGTTCTGCCTTTCCCCTATTCTGGAAAATCTAACGCTAGAAAATTAAAATCCCTCATAATAAATACTCTTCCCTTATCACATGCCTATCTGAATTCTTCACATATCCATATTTCCTGTTCTTCCCCCAAACCAGGAGCCCTATGAAAGCAATCTTAGGTATCTTACTACACCTACAATCTCTAATCACTATCCACACAGAATCCTCTCCATTAATGCTCTCCATAATATCATGCTTTTCTCTCAATACAAAAATGTTTTTCACCTAGATTACCACACCTCCTCCCATTTTTAGCTCGCCTGTTCGAAGAACAGAGAGCTATAGCGATACCCCCGGCGTGAGCGTGAAAATGTTGAAGTTTTTGGTGCAAGTTATTTCCTTTCTAATGTTTTTATGTACGACACTATTTTTTTACTGATTACAATATACAAATACATATTGTTACGAATTTGGGAATTCGATTGCACACAACATACAGGTTTCTTTAGTCAGCTATGTCAATAAGTGCTTGTTCCCTAGATAGCTCACCTTTCATTGTTTAAATGTTCAGAAATCGATTAGATGCGCTGCGGATCGATTTAATAGTTAGCGAACGAACAATGGAGACATCCCTCCCCCTCTTCTGCGAAGAGGAAGAACCACCCTGCCGTCCCGTGACTCATGATGTCAACAACTCCCTCCCACCCATGGCTGAGCGGATGATGGAGCACGAGGGCATGAGTCATGAGTCACACCGGGAGTGGGGGAAGGGCGGGAGAAGGATAAGAGGAGATCTTTTCTTTTGTTCCGGGGCAGAGTTGGAGAAGGGAGTTGAGGGGAGTCGTTCAGCAGACCTTCAGGTCCTGCTTGGCTTGCGTTAGGGTTGAGGCCTTCGGAAGCTTTTTGCTTCGGCTGGCTCTGTGAGCTTCGGCTGAGGCCTGGCTCAGGAGGAGGCTTTTTGCTTTGATGGTTCCGTGAGCTACGGCTTCTGCTTGGCTCGGGAGAGCTTTTTGCTTCAAGCTGCCCTGTTTGGAAGGAATTTAAGCCGGTCGCTCGGCTCGAGCTGCGAGTGGTGGCTTCTTCTTGGTTTGTGGAGCTCTTTGTTCTCCATTTTGGTTCCCGGCTTGGTGCGACTCATCGACCTCTTCGTGGAGGTGGTTCCTCGGGGAAGCGACGCATCAACGGGAAGGATCAGTGCCTCGTCTGACTAGCACGTGTTGAGAAGCTCGGGACGATTCGCGGGAGCACGGGAAGTATCACGGCGATTGGATCCAGCTCGCTCTTGCTGGAGCCCAGGTCCGAACAACTTGAAGACCACACGAGGTGGAGAGGTTCGAGATAGGTTCTGAGTTTCAGCTCACCTGTCCTCCGAGCTGGAGCTCGTTACTAAAGGCCTCTGCCACCATTTCTTGGGTGTGTGTGTTTGCGTACGTGTGTCCGTGGGCCCGTCTAATAAGTAGGAACTGCTGTTAAGTGTAAGTGACTGTACATAATAAGTAGACGGTTGTAGTTCTTTTGTCGTGCTTTTGTTGCTTGTATAATTGCATACGTGTTTTGCCTTGTTTAATTGCATTCATGCTTTATTTATTATAAATGTTCTTGTTTGAATGTAAACCTGTTCGTTGCGTCCATTCCCTCATTGAACTGCCCCATCTTGTACTTGGAATATAGTTGGTTTTTAAATAGCCGGTAAAGTGATCGGGTCCAACGGGACTGCGCGATAATACCCCACTCGGTTATCCCAAAAGGAAGCGAGCTGCTTAAGCGGCTCGTTTCCAAGCGGTCCCGTTGAGGTACTCTCTCTCGGTAACCTGCCCGCGCGAATAATTAGGTAAATCGAAGATTTGGCGATTGGACCCTGTAGCACGGGTAGAGTGCGGACAAGGTTGTGGTGTGGTTACAAACACACCTGTGGCTGGTTTCCGGCGTTGATCCGGAAAGCCGCGACTGGATTGTCCGTTCGGTGGGCGAAGCGACGGCTATTGTTTAGATGCGGTCGTTCGCACGCCGACGGGCGGAAATTTACAACAATATATTGCTTTAAAATATTTTGGATCAGACTTAACTGCAATGCTTTATAAAAAATATTATTAGACTCGTCTTTTAAAAACGAAAAATGTATAAACAGGCGAGCATTGGGTGGCTTCGACACCAACTCTCTGGTATCTTTCATATCCACCTACAAACCCTGTCGCCTTGCTGTGAAGTTATTGCATGTAGCTTACTACCTTTAATTCCTGTCCTCCAGTTGGATTGCTCACTGATGCATGTCTCACTTCGAGGAACAATGTCATATCCCTCACAAACCAAGTAAGCTTCCAACTCTTCCTTCTAGCCATTCAATCTCCACATTTGGATTAAACACTTTCAACCTTTCCCTTTCCTTTAACAAATCCCTACTGCCCAAACACTCCAACAACATCCTCAGTCTCGCGTTTAAAAAAAATCCCAATTTTTCTCAAGAACCACCACGAATCTCGTCGCCCACCTGACGGCATACACTCACTATGACCATGCAGGGATCCCCACATATTTAGTAACCCAAACATCTCTCCCCTCTACCACCTCTCCAACCACTCGTTCAAATAAATTGCTCTAGTACAGAAATCTTTACTGACTCCCACCCTTGGTAGAAATCACTTCACACCCCAAATCCTTCAAACGTTTCCCCAAAAACTTATATTTCTGCCATGGTTGTAGTTATGCTTCATCTCCAGCCAAGGCTTGTTGTGAAGTGTTTTTTGGCACTTGGAAGTCACAACGAGGTTATCGGGTTGTCAGGGTTATGCGCCTCCCGACTGGCCAGCAAAGATAGCTTGTGGTTGCTATGTTGTTGTGCCAATGTTTCTTTCTCTGTTTCATTTCGAAATCTTCAAGTCTTTTGTGAAGGTCTTGCACGCAACTACTGCCTGTAGAGACAAGCCTTTATAGGTTAACCACAACTGCTTTAACAAGGGCATGTGTTAACGTTAAAACACAAGCAAGAATGCAGCCCTTGGCACCTTCACGAGATGGATTGTTTACTGTTGTTTCATCAAAGTATCATTCAATACACTGAATACAAGTTCAACAATGGCTTTGATAATAATTCACAATTACTATGTATGTTTTGCACACTTGTGAGAACCTATCCTTTTTTTTTTTTGCTTTACGGTCTAAAATCTTTTACACGACATCAAAAGCAATAAAAACGTGAGATGAGGAAAGAAACAACACATACAGGTTTCCATTTCCAACCTGACTATAAATTGTCATCATGGTGATTTGCAGGCAGGGCTTTCCATCAAAGATTTGAAATCTTTTGAAACAGATCCTAAGCTGCCTGTTCTATCTGCCAGCATTAACTTGTGGATCATGTTAAAGGTCAAATGGCACCTTTAGAACGAAAAAATAGTGAAAGTTTGTGTGGTGTCGAACGGAATGTTGTGTCGGACGGAATGTGTGTGTCGCAGACTTGTTGGGGCATAGAGTGGGTTGCAGTTATGCTTGGGTTAAGGGTATCGTCTGTGTTCTGCCTGTACTTGTACAAAGGCTGTCTATCCTGTTCTGCATGGAAATGAGCCAGCCATCTGCAATGCACTTCTTTCAACAAATCCAGATTCTGCAATGGGTGGAGAGGGTAAAGGGGGTGAAGAGAGGTGGAAAGTGTATTTATGAATTCCAATCATCAATAAATATGACCGTTTTGTTTGTCGTATTTTTCTTTTTTTATTCAATTTCTCCAAGTGTTTGTTCTGGTTATTTCAAAAGCAACCACATTTATTGTTCTTCAAGCTCACTGCCTTTGGTGTCCAATGCCAATTCCACACATGGCTTACTGACTTCCTCTGCTCTCGTAGCCAACGTGTAGCTCTCAACGGAATCCTTTCATCTCCTCTCCCTGTCAAGGCTGGAGTGTCCCAAGACAGTGTTCTGGGCCCAGTCCTATTCCTGATGTTCACCATTGATCTCTCTCTGACTTTCTGAGAAATTCTCTTTATCTCTGTTGATGATTCCACCCTCTTCCATGACATTCCTCATCATCCTTCAGACAGACAAGCTGCAGCCTCTTCCCTCTCTTCAGACCTTGATAAAATCATAAGCGGGTCAAACACTTGGAATATGTCTTTCAATTCAGACGAATCTTACACTCTCATTATCTCTCTCTGAAAAGACCTTCCTCAAAAATCTTGAAGAAGTTAACAATCTTGAACAATCCTCTTGAAGAAGTTCAGTTCCTCAAACTTTCGGGCCTTGCTATCAGCTATAATCTTTCTTGGGCAAATAATTTCGAAATTGGCTTCCAAAGCCAGTCATTACCTCAGAATCCTCATCATGCAAAGTCCTTCCTTGGCACACCTGAACTCTTATTCATCTGCAAGGCCTTCATCCGCAGCTTGACGGAGTACTGCTCTCCCATCTGGGCTGGTGTCCCTGCCTCACAACTTGCTCAGCTTGACACTGGAAACCAAGGTCTTCAAAATAGTTTGAATCCTCTATGATGAGGCTGAGTCTCTGGGCCTTTCTGGTCTTGCACCCTTTGTGCCCCTTCCATACTCTGCTACTACCCCAGGTTTCTGAAAGGCACACGTGGTCCATCAGAAACCCCCTTCTGGTGAACCTCTCCAAATCCAACTCGGTGCTCACCTCCACTCTTTCGTTCCTCTCTTTGCCCGCTTCCTGCTCTTCAATCGAATTTCCACATTCTCTTCAATCTCATTCCTCCCTCCAGGCTTCAACACAGCTGTTCACCACCATCCCAGACCCCATTCACAACCATGATCTTTTCTACCCTAATTACCCTCCACAAGACCACCTTTTTCGGGGTTTCCATTTTTTCCTTCAACTTCTGTGATTGAGAGGTCTTGGCTGTATCCATCTTGTTCACCCCGTGTGGCCTCCCCGAGCCGTCATTCTTCCCCACTTTTTTTATTTCTCCAAATATCGTCCCTCTGTTTTGTCCCACAACCTTGCTGTTGCTGTGTCCACCCTCCTCCTTTCTCCTTCTACTGTTCTTTTTCTTCTCTTACGTCCTGATCTTTTCTGTGTTCTTGCTCCTCCACAAGCATTAACGCTGTATACGATGTCCATAAAGTCGTTGTGCAACTTCGAACTTTTTTAACTTTTAATGGACACATGAGAGAAACAATATCTATAAATGGTGTTCATTACAAGGGTGAAATCTGGACTTAGGGCTCTGCTTTAATTTATTTGTGACCATGAAGGCCTAAATTTCAGTCTTCAAATACCTGAGTGTCAAACGGATGATATCCTAGTTTGGAGGTGATGTGTTGGAATAATTTATGTGCATAACATCAGTGTCATGTCATATCTAGGGTCAGTGTGCTCCTTACGTTTAATTGATGATTCCCGACTGCAAGTCTCCGGACTGGATATCAGCAGGGAAGAAACAGTGTTTGTGTGGCAGATGGCACTTGTTGCTAACAGGTCGTGCAATCAGTGCGTGATGGATCTGTGCTCTGCTGCCTCGTAAAGTTTGGGGGCTCGATAAATAAATAAATAAATAAAAAATAACAAAAATATATATGTATATATAAATATAAGTCTTTGGGCCTCTCACTCTCTCACCACATGCAGGTTGGTGATCTTTCTGTCTTCCACCATCTCCTCTCCGGTCTCCCCCCCCCCCCCCGCTCTGTCTGCGATATGTCCCCACCATATTTCCGCAGGGTGCTCAAAGTTGGCCAACAACCCCCCTCTAGTAAAACTACCAAAATCACGAATCACTGCTCACCTTCACTCTTTCATTCCTCTTTTTCCCCGCCTTTGGAATAAACTCCCACACTCTCTTCAATCCCATTCTTCCCTCCAGGCCTTCAAAACAGTTGTTCACCACCAACTCTTATCTTCCCCCATCCAAAACCTCTATCTTATCTACCCCTGTCAATTCCACCCCAAACCCACCTCCTTAAAATTCCCTGCCTTCCTTCCCAAAAGTTTCTTGTCGTGTCAGGACCTGAAAGTCCCTGTAGTGTCCATCTTGTATATTCCGTGTTCCCACCCCATCCCTCTCCCTTCCACAGATCTCCTAATGTCTCTGTTCCCCACTGTTTTGTCCTTCCCTCTCCCACCCCTCTTGCCTCATGCCCCCCTTGCTGTGCGTTGTGTGTTAGCTCTCACACGAGCCTCGGCACTGTATCAAAAATTTTTTTTTAAATGAGTCCTTGTCATCCACCCAACCTGTCGACAAAGTTTCATCCGAATCTGTCCTCAACTTGTTGAGATATCATAGAATCTCATATTTAGCCCCATCTCTCAATGGTGACGAATCAATCAAAAATTGAGCCTGGTGTTGGCTTCGTGGTTCGGGTGTTGGCTTGGGATCCTAGGGTCCTGAGTCCATGCCCCGTCGGCCGCTGAATTAATACACCAGGGAGTTGGCTCAACCTGTTATCCTTCTGCGGTCGGTGAAATGGTTACCAGTGTGTACTGGTGGAGGGGCACTGCATCAGCGACACAGTCGCACTTCCAAGAAATGATAGCTACCTTGGCAGCTAAACTACCATACGCAAGAAGAAGAAGTCGAACATTAAATAAATCTCATATCCAGATCTAGATTAGGATCTTTGCCCAAATTTAGCGTTCTCTTCCTTGGCCGGTCATCTACACACAAAAAAAAAATTCAAAATGATTGCTTGAAAACTGGCCAAAAATCGTGACAAACACAGACAGACAAGCCGGTAGGCGGACATGGGTAGTCGACTACCCAATAGAACCTGACGCGATGGACCCGTTCAATGGGGAATGACCTGAGGATTAAGCACAAGAAAATTCATGATTCTAGCTTCAAGGGTTAATGCTGCAGATTGTTTTTTTGTTAAAATACCCCCACATTTAGAGGTTTTTCGGCCGTTGCTAGGCAACGGAGGGGTCCATTGCAACGGTTCTTTCTCACACATAACTAGGACATACCTTAAACCTACCATACCAGTTTCATGTATATCTGACTCATAGTCTCTGAGATATAACGAACTTTGTTTTTTTTTAATTGTTTTCGACCAGGGTTCATTCAAAGTCTATCTTCTCCGACAGTTTTCATAGGGTCCGGCTGGAAAATTTTGACAATATGGCTGAATGTACTGCCCACAGTTGCTCGTGGCCAGATTTTTGATTTTTGAAAAAATAATTTTTTTATGATTTTTCAAAAAATTCAAAGTCCCGTTGCTAGGCAACGGTGGTGTCCATAGTAACAGTTCTCATTTGCACACAACTAGGTCATGGTATGAACCTACCAACCAAGTTTCATCGAAATCGCCATTGTATTAACTGAAATCGCCATTTTAAATACTGATAAGGGTAGAACAAATCTCAAAAATAAAAAATTAAAAACATTTCTTTTCGACGAAATCGACTACCCAAACAGACAAACTATACAGACTACCATACTTGGCAAAAACTTTTTTTACGCCTAGTAACAAAGTCGACTGACCAATATACTTGCAAACCTTTGATTTCGCCAGTAACAAACAGACAAACAAACAACAGACAGAGAGAGGTGAAAACATAACTTCCATCCACCTTTTGGTGGGCAGAGGTCATCCAAATGCAGCGAGAATTATAAGATAGTTTGATAATTTCTGGAGAGGTCTTATCGTCTTCGACCTCCGGCTCAGATGGTCTGCGGTAGCCAGACCTTTGATGCATTATGTTTGTATGGAAAAAGGAACGCAACATGGGAATTGTATTTGTAAATTTGGGTGTCATGTAAAAAAAACAAAAAAACGTTTGTTTTTGTAAACATTCTGGCTCCATCGTTCTTTCTTGTGTGCATGCTTATTGTGCGAGTTTGTAGTTGGGGAAAGTAAATCCATGAGCATGATTGCAAGGACAGTGTTGCTCAAACAATCCTTGTGATTGTATCATAGGAAGATGGCCTTTTGGACTGTCGCAGCCAATGCACATCGTTTCCAAGGAATGTCAATTCTCTGAACATCAAATGTCTGACTTTTCCATGGATCCCAGACACAGCACCACAGTCACCCCCCCCCCACCACCACCTCCTTACCCCCCATTTACAACATCGGTGGGCATGTAGGTCGATGGGCTTTGCCAATCTCATTCCGGAGATTGCAGTTTAAGAATTGGAAGACATATACCCTCACCCTCTACTCTGCCCTTGCAAAAATACTCGGCATGCACCTGATTAGTTATTTGTTTCCAAAAGGAATATCATCAAAAGTCTCCTTTGCCAGCTACTCGATGTATGTGTAGTTTTCAGAGCAAGCAACTTGTGTTATTTAAAAAAAAAAAAATAGAACATAACAAAACCATAAAAGTTATCTGAGTTGGCATTATGAGTTGTAAATGGGAATTATTTTTCTTTTAAAGATGAAGGCATTACATCTTTTGTGATCTTTCCCGAAACTCGCTCTTGGCACAGATTGTTGCAGGCAGGTTGACTGTGCCTTTGGAAGCACCCAAGTTAGTAAATGGTTTCCTATTGTTTTCGACATTCATTGTTCTGTGACGAGGCTACGGAATGTCTGCATGCATACGCATCTCAGCACTTCAATTTTTTTCTTTCATTTTCCTCTGTCCCAAAACACATTGTTATGTTTTCTAAACAATGTATAACATCCTGAGCACATACTGACGAGGTATTACAGGCAACGGACAACTCACATTAGAGGAAATATTGTCAGGATCCAAAATTTTTTTGTGATGTAATGGTGAGAGCGTCTGCTCTGAGTCTGCGAGATCAATGGTTCAAACCCTAGCCCAGTCATACCAAAGACTTTATATTACACATGGTACTTGCTGCTTCCTTGCTTGACGTCCAGCATTTAAAAGGATTGAGCATGGACAAACAACCATAGGTTGGTAATCATAGCACAGGCTTTGATTAACGTCATGGCCTCGTTCCTTGAAAGGGAACTCGTATTAATATTTTTATAAAACATCAAATTTTCCTACAGCCTTGAGATTTTGGGAGATTGTTTCAAGCTGTAAGCTAGTATTGGGCTGCATGTCCCCTGCCTGTACTGTAAGTAACTTATCATGGCAAATAGTGAGATTTTAAAAGCATGCAATATTTAATGAACATCTTTGATACCGGTACAAATATGAATTTAGATTATTTAATGGAAAGTGTTTCTGTTTCCTCATTGGATGGTTGTTTTGTATTTTAAAATAAAGATATAAATTCTCTATGTAGCCTTTTATGGCAAAGAAAGCAAATTTATTTCTTCAACAAGTTCCAGGAAATTAAAAAGTAAATTGAAGTTAATGATGTTTTGCATGTGGAGTTCTGGGATTGAAAGGTCGATATCTGCCATCATCCTTCTTCCGTTGAACCATGCAAGCTGAACACGAAATCATATTTTTTCACTGAAAACATGTCAAAATTACGTAAAATAGTGTGTATCAAACCACGTTTCAACAAGTGAAAAAGATATAAAATGTCATAGCCCCCGTTGTTTTAGTAATTTTGCTGAATGGAGTTAAAAGGGCCGCCAGTCGGCCATCCTTGATCAGAACACAAAATAAAGTGAGGTGCATGTGTATGCCATCATGTGCTGTGCTTGTGCCAAGTTTTAATAAAATCGGACCATGCACGTCTGAGAAATGGTTGGGGACACATTTAAGTAACAAAATGACCACCAGTTGGCCATCTTAGATCTGATCTCAAAAACAAATTGACGTGCATATGTAAGCCATCATTCCTTAGCTGTGTGCCAAATTTGAACAACATCGGTAAATGCATGTCCGAGAAATGGTTGAGGATGTGTTCGACGCTGGGGTTTTGTTTTACAACTAAAATGGCTGCCAGCCGGGCCATCTTAGATCTGATCTCGAAAAAAAAATGAAGTGCTTATGTAAGCCATCATTCTTTATCTGTGTGCCAAGTTTGAACAAGATCAGTAAATGTATGTCTGAGAAATGGCTGAGGATGTGTTTGACGCCAGGTCTTTTTTTGACAACTAAAATGGCCGCCAGTCGACCATCTTGGATCTGACGTCGAAAAAAAATGGCATGCTTATGTATGCCCTGATGTGTTGTCTTTGTGCCAAGTACGAATAAAATTGGTCCATACATGTCTGATATACGGTTGCGGACACAAGCACGTACGCACGCACGCACGAACACGAAAAGCGCGATCAAATCCATAAGGCCCCGTTTCGGACTAAGTCCAACAGGGACTAATAACCAGGAGACCTCTCCTGCTATGTTTTTATCAATCCACCAATTCTTAGAGGAGGCTGGAGGTTAAGGGTGAGCTCGATTTGAAATATAACGAGAGGGTCTCGGAAGTAAAGCGAAGTATCATGAATCATGATGATGCTGTGTAAAAATGAGGGATCTCATTTATTCTTGGCTCTATGGTTCGCTGCTCGTGGAGGCAATGGGATGGAAAAAGCGGAGCTGAGACTGTGGGTGCTGGAATGTGGAAAACAGATCACATGTCGCGAAGGATATAGGC
>NC_140963.1:18507146-18539646 GCF_056783735.1 Eptatretus burgeri
CGTTAGCTCACTTTCTTAGACCAGTCCATTTAAAACAGAAATATAATATGCTGTTTGGAAAGGGCTGCCATACTGGTGCACACATACTGTTAGACTGCTCGTGAAACGGACCACGGGACATCTACTCCGATGTTTACTCGCGTGTCCGTGGAGGACACTGGACCAGGAAAACAATGAAGTATCAACAAAACCACTTGTTTTGGTTCATCTGTAAAAATAAAATAAAAATTCCATGAGCAACAACCCCAAACCGACATATAAATTCCTGCCTTATTGAGTACATGACTGGTGGGGTTATAATATGATCCTAGGCTCTGATCTTGGGATGCCCTGTGAGGTGCCGGTGATGCAGTGCCCCCTGTTTCCAATAATCTGGTACTCATTTTACCCATTTCAGAAGGATGACAGGCTTAATCAACCCACCTGGTGTTATGTAATGCCACGGCACGACAGAGGCTCAAACTGAAGATCCTAAGATTATTGCTCATAATTAGGGTTGTCAGGTATATAGCACACACAAGGTGTGTTCAGTCCATGTGGAAATGTGTTAATCACAGTCATCACATTCCGACATGTGAAATGAAAGTCGAGTAACTAACACGGCTTGGTTTGTGAGTCAAGGCTCGAGACAGGATGACCTGTTGAATCGTGCATCGAGCGCCAAGGGCGGATACACATCGACGTAAGGAAGGAATGACGCAGGAGCACAACACACCCAGCATGGCCTCAATCAAGTGGTGTACAGTGAACAATGCACATCTGCTTGCGATAACTGAGGCCAGGGGATAAACGACCTCCATGAAGCAAGCTGTTTGCACCATCGTAGCCGTTGCTGTCCTCCAATACCATCAACGAGTAGTATGACGAGTGGTTGTAAACCAAAAAAGAAAAACATGAAGTTACAAAGCAGGTTCATCCAAGTGAAGCTCAGCTTACTCTGCAAATGTTTTCAAAGAGCAGGCAAGGATCCAAAAATGTTGGACACATGTTTGGCAGTAAGACACACAGAGCTGTAATGTCGCTTCGCTCTATTGTCTGTTGCCTTGAGCATTGTGAACGAATTTTGTTCGTTTTCCTTTTTAAAGCAGTCCACAAGCTAAAGCCAAGACTGTTTCTGTACGAATTGCTGAAAGCTATGTTGAGTAAGGCCGAGGTCACATTTGCCACGGCGGCCGTGGGGTCTCCAAAATCTACGGCCACAAGCAATTATACAGCGGCCGCAGTATTTCCAGTCACACAATGTAGCAGTCACATATGTTTTTATTTTCGGGGAGCTGCACGGCGTATTTATAAATTGTGGAGACCGAAAACGTGGGGTTGCCGTACGGTCTTTGATTTGATGTCGCACGGTGACCTTAAGGCGTTCCAGCGACGGCCATAGAATTTTCAAGGCAGACGCAAGGTGACCGCAGGGGGACCACAGGGGGGCCCTAAGGCGAACGTGCGGCCAGACGGACGGTAACGAATGGGTTAATTTTTTTTATTTTTTTTTAGCAGTTATTTTTTTTGGCTTGTCGAATTGCGACGGCGAACGTAGAAATGAAAAAAGTTATAACTCCGCGTTATAATTCCACGGCGACCTTACGGACTGTAAAATATAGCCATACGGTGTAGGGCCACCCTGAGGCCACCTCAGAAACTCTGCGGCCTCCACACGTTTCTGTCAATTCAGAGGGTGTACTGCCGCCGTATCCTTGCCGTAGAGCAAATGTGACTTAGGCCTAATCAGCACAAGTTCATGACATTCCCATTGAAATATTGAAGAGGAGGAAGATAGAAGAAAACACATTATATTTTCTTCCCAAAAGTTTTTCAGGGTAAGTTTGTGACTATATGTTGATGACTGTTCCAGTATGCCTTGAATCCATGTTTGAGGGTATTTTTCACAAGGCAAGATTTTGTGGGTTTCAGAAGGAAAGGAAGAATAAGTATTGTGAAATATATTTAAACTAGAAGGACATTCGGTCGAGCATATACCTCTGCCCTGTAATGCCTGATCCACGAGAACATATCGGGCCCAATACATTTTTGAAATATGATGCTCCATATCGTTTTTGACCCTCTCTCTCAATGGTGAAGAATCACTTAAAAAAATTCTAGTAGCCAGATCTGGATCTTCACCAATGTTTAATCACTTCGTCCTTGTCACACATTGAACCAGTCTACAAAATTTCATCCAGATCCGTCTAAAACTTTTTGAGATATCCTGTACACAGACAAACAAGCAAACAAGAAGAAGACGTCGTGCAGAGCACGATACTTGCAAAATCCATAAAACAAATTTGACCTTAAAAATATTTGGTGGCTGAATTCAGTGACATGAAACATAAATCCTCTTCAAATTTCAAGTGAATCAGATGAAAATTCACAATTTTAGAATTTTGGCCTATGTTGTCCTTTTGGCCGATGTGGACCTCAAAAATAATTGGCTCGTTGAATTCAGTGACCTGAAACATAAATTCTCTTCAACTTTCAAGTCAATTGGGTGAAAATTTAGGATTTTAGAAATATCATCTAAGTTGTTGACCTTTGGCCGATGTTGACCTTTTTATCTTTCGACCTCAAAGACAATAGGCTTCTTCCTCATGACAAACTCGACCATATGGTGAAGTTTCGTGAAGATCGGTTTAAAAATGTGACCTTTAGGTGATAAACATACAAACAGACAGACAGACAGACAGACAGACAAACAAAATCGACTGACCAATAAACTTGAGAAAATCTTCGATTTTGCAAGTAACAAACAACCAGAGAGGGGGTAAAAACATAACCTCCTTCACCTTCAGTGGCAGAGGTAAACAGAAACAAACTACAATGTCGAGACCTATGGAGTTGAGCAAGATCAAGAAGAGTCTGTAAGTGTACCTGACGTGCAAGGGTGGCCGAGAGGTATGTGCACTCCCTCCTGAGCTCTCGAGCCTGGGTTTGAATCCCGACACAGCTATAAACGGTCATCCTGGTGTTGTACAGGCAGGGTGGTGAGACGTCCCTTGGATGGATGTAAAGCCGGGTGGTATTCTGCTGGTATTCGTATATATGTTTGTGTGTGTGTGTGTGTGTGTGTGTGTGTGTGTGTGTGTGTGTGTGTGTGTGTGTGTGTGTGTGTGTGTGTGTGTGTGCACTGCCATGCTGGTATACCCACCTGCTGGTATTCGTCAGTTGATGTTAAAGGCCCCCATGGTGTCCTTCATTAAGCATCATGAACAAATTGCAAATTCTTGCCCTAACTTACGTAGTCGAATATCAGGCTGGGCTGGCTGGTTCGTGGAGCGCTTGCTACCAAACCCTCTACAGTCGATCCCATGAGAAGGTGGAATAATTGTAGCAGTGAAAGGCCAACTTTCTTTCAACCATTCAATGAAATCACTCATCCTGTTTTTTTTTTAATCCAGAAATATTTATGATTCATCGGCAACACCGTCTGTGAACACACCTTGGCCGATTTTTATCTGAGTGCCATCCTAGTTCTTAATGTTGTTGGTATTCGGGACGCCAGAGGGGTAGTAGGGCAAGGTCGGTGTCATAGATTGTCATTTCATGTCCTCTTGACTATATGAGCCCTAGATCCTTCCATTACTCATAGTTCCCTGCACTAGCCCTTAAGGAATGTTCATTACCAATAGTTTGGGAAGAAACAGCAGTCAATTATGAAAGTTACTTCACAATGTTGTAAAATGTATTTGTTCCCAAACTACAACGATTATATGTTTAACATTTTGTGTAACACCTTGTACCAGGAAGACTCGACTCCCTGCCACTGTGGTTCGAACATGCGACGGTTCTTGAATTATGTCTTCCCAGACAAGTGGGAAGAACCAATTGCTTGACTCACCCTCCCCCCCCCCTCGTTTTTCTGACCTGTCCCTTGTCTCATTCACTCACTGATTGGACAACATTTTATCGAACTTTGTAAAACTGTTGTTTACTCATCAAAATCCACATTGTTTGGTTGAACTTCGGGTTACGATCACATGCAAACATGAAATCACTCAGCAGCAACGTGAGAACGGATACAAGTGGGAACGTCTGATTAAACAGTGACTAAACTATCACAAAAGATGGCGGTTATGTTGAAGCCAAAATTTTTGAACTGGACTCAGCAAAAACTTCATGAATGACACTTTCATGCACCATTTTAAAGTGATTCTTCACCATTGTTTCTATCACGTGTATATCAGAAGTTATAAAAGTTGAGATATAAAAACGGACACCCTGTATTGACACCTATATGCACACTGTATATATTGTTGAAGATTTCCGCCCGTCCGGCGTGCGGGCGACCGCCTTAGCCCAATTGCGGCCGCGCGCGCCCACCGAACGAGCAATCCAGTCGTAGCTTCCGGATCAACGCCGAAACCCAGCTACGGGTGTTTTTAACACACCATAAACCAGCCAACTCTTCTGTCCACACGCTACAGGGTCAATCGCCGAATTGTCAATATACCTAACTATTCGCGCTTACAGAAATGCCAGGAGTTTATACCTCAACGGGACCTGCACGAAAACGAGCCGCTTCAGCAGCTCGTTCCATATGCGATTGCTGAGCAGTTATATATCGCCAAGCCCCGTCGGACCAGATGTACGTTTTATCGGCTTATAATCAGCCAGCTAACATTCTGAATGCTCCATGGCAGTCAATGTGAGGAAGGGACGCAACGAGCAAGTGACATTTAACAATGGGGACATTTATTTCCATACAGGCAATGCAATGAATGGGGGGATGGGGAAAAAAGACACGAGCAAAAACCGACAGCCGAGTTCTAATATTAAATGTAAAGCAAATACAACACAGGCACTTAACAGTTTCCTACTTATTAGACGGGCCCACAAACACACGTACGCACACACACACCCAAGAAATGGTGGCTGATGCCTTTAATAAGGACTTCAACTCAGAGGGACAGATGAGCTGAAACCCAGAACCTATCTCGAACCTCTCCACCTCGTGTGGTCTTCAAGCTGTTCGGACCTGGGCTCCAACGAGAGCGAGCTGGATCCAATCGCCGTGAGCCGCGATCTTTCCCGAGCTCCAGCGAATCCTCTCGCGCTTCCGAACACGTGCTGGTGAGACGAGGCGCCGATCCTTCCCGTCGATGCGCCGCTTCCTCGAAGAACCACCTCCAAAATGAGGCCATTGAGTCACACCAAGCCGGGAGCCAAGCGGAGAACAAAAAGCTCCACGAGCCAAGAAGAGCCAGCCGAACTGGACGACAAAGTAGAGCGCAAGACACGCGCGACTCTCGCAACTGGCTCTCCTCTCTCGATGAACAACCAACAAGCTCGAGCCGAGCAACCAGCTCAACTCTCTTTCGATGAACCAAGCACAAAAAGCGAACCACCTCTCTTCCAAACAAAGCAAAAACCCTACTATAACCCAAGCCAAGCAGAACCCGAAGGCTTACTACAAGCCAAGCCCGAACCAACTCGAGCCAAGCAGAGTGTCGCTTTTTTATTCCTATCGGCCCCCTCCCCCGCTATGACTCATGCCCTCGTGCTCCATCCCCCGCTCAACCACGGGTGGGAGGAAGTTGTTTACGTCATGAATCATGGGACGGGAGGGCTCTTCTTCCTCTTCGCAGAAAACGGGGAGGGGTGTCTTCCTTTGCGTTGTGATCGCTCCCTAACTATTAAATTAAATCACAGCGCATTTAATCGATTTCTGCCCATTAAACAATGGAAGGTGAGCTATCTGATGGAACATGCACTTATCGACATAACTGAGCTGAAGGAACTTGAATAATGAGTGCGATTGATTTCCAAATCCCTAACAATATGTATGTATATATATATATATATATATATATATATATATATATATATATATATATATATATATATATATATATATATATATATATATATATATATATATATATATATATATATATATATATATATATATACACGGGTTGGGTCACCCGATCAATAATGGGTAACTTAGAGTTCAGTGAAGCATCCATAAGATTGATGTTTAACTCTTTAGCAGAAAGTAACCCAGGAGTGCAGAATGGCAATGTTGGGCCAAATGGCCTCATTTCCTTGCTTTGAGCTCAGTTCCTCCTCAGTTGCATGTTGTCGAACAGTCTTGCAGTGGAGGGGAGGGGCACTCTGGGGACGAGCTTCTGCTCCACCTTGAAGAGGACAAACAAACCCAAAACACGTGTCTGTGGATGTTCCTCTCTAGGCTGGACTGATCTATAAATTTGAGAATTAAATAATCTTCCCTGTATCAGCTGCAGCACAATTCTACAGAGGTGTAGGGTGCTGTAGCTCTGCTAAGTTCATGCCAAAGAGGGGGTAGAAAAAGAGTTGGGAGGGAGAGAGGTGGAGGATAGTGAGGGGGTGAATGGGGAAAGAGAGAGGAGGGAGGAGGAGTGAGGAGGGGTGGGGTAGCGAGGAGGGAGGGAGAGAGAGGAGGGGTGGGGAAGGGAAGACAGTGTGAGGTGAGAGGAAGGGAAGGCAGATGTGCGGTGGAGCGTTAATTACGATTCATTCCGTCTCATCAAAATGATTCTGCATAGAATAAAATTCCATCCATTGGGACCACACTCTGTGCAGAGCGTTGGTGCTGCCCAAGCAGTCTCCTGGACTACCGGGCACAATCCTCGACGGGTCGCCACTCCGACACAGGATACCAACAAGCTGGTACTCATTTTGCTGACCTTGGAAGGATGGCAGGCAGAGTCAACCCCACCTGGTATTAATTCAACATATGAGTGGAATTTGGACTCAAGATCTTAGGATCACAAGCACACAACCCTAAATAGATTAACAGTGAAGATGGAAGCAAAATAGTGTCTGAAATCCATTTTCTACCAGTCATACTATAAATACCACCAAGAGACAAACACACGCCAGGTCACTTCCGGAGATAAGCACCATCCAGAGACAAACACCACCCGGAGACAAACACCGCCCGGACATGTCCAGAGATAAACACCGCCCGGACACGTCCAGAGACAAACACCGCCGAGAGCCAAACACCACCCGGACACGTCCAGAGACAAACACCTCCTGGAGACAAATACCACCTGGACGTGTCCGGAGCCAAACCGTCCGAAGACAAACACCGCTCGGACACATCCAGAGACGAGCTCCCGTCTGGACATAAACACTGCCCAGACACATTGGAGATAAACTGTCTGGATACGTCTGGAGACAAACAGTCTTAAGAAAACTGCGTAACTTAGAAAACACGTTAATATGGCAAACGGCATGGAAATCGGGTGTCATCAAATATATTTTGCTCTGAAACTCACAAAGAGAAATGATATAACCTTTGTAAAGCACACCCGTTTCATACAAAATAACCAAATGCTTTAGAAACAGTCACAATGACAAAGGAAAACAAAGGTGATCACTTTTATGCTGCTGAGTTTAAAAATTAAAACTTCCACCACCCATCATCATCACAAGATATGGGATGAAACTTTGCCACCATGGCACCCGTAAACAAGCATGCACACACACCCTGGGAGAGTCCCTTTACAGATCCAAAATCTACCCATATACCTCTACCTTATCGCAACTGCCGACTGTACATCCCAATTGGGGCACGAAGTGTACCAGTATTGACTGTAGGGCACTCGGCAAGCGGCTTAAGCAATCACTCCAATTAAATGGTTGATAAATAATGATAGCAAGCTGATTGGTAATGGCACATACCCGCAAAAAAAGATAAACATCGCCAACTTCTTAACATTTTTAGATTTCACTCCAGATTTTTAGTTACGAAATCCACATGATCCAATCCTCCAAACTTAAATTATATTTAACTTGAAGCACCCGCTCCTGACGGGAGCCGTCAAGGGGATCATGTTATGGCCTTGGATACCATAGGAAGAGAGTTCAGTGAGCAGGGCAGGGTGCCAGACCGTGTCAAAAGCATGCGATATGTCGAGGGATATGGCTCTGATTTCATGTCTGGCATTGAGTACCTTCATCCATTGTTGGGAGAGCAGAAGCAGCATATCCAGGGTAGAGTGACCTGGTCTGAAACCAAATTGATGATTGGAAATCAAGCCATTGGAGAAGAGGAAGAATTCAATGCCTGAAGTGATGATGCATTCCATAACCTTGCTGATTGGGAGAAGGCTGATTGGTTTATAGTTGCAGGGATCTGTTTTTGCACCTTTTTATGCAGGGTGGTAATGTTTGCTGATTTCCAAGCAGATGGCAGATGACCTTGAGCAAATGAAAGGGCGAATATAACAGAGAGAGGGTGAGCAAGAGCAGAGGAGCAGGTTTTTAGGACACGTGGACTGATGCCGTCTGGACCGGTTGCAGAATCTGAGTCGAGGTTTGACAGCAAGCTCTCCACCTTGTCAGGAGAAAAGGACACAGAGTCCAGGGACAGTTGGGTGTGACTGGGTAAGGTGGGTAGAGAAAGCAATGGGTTTCAGACACAAGATTTAGATGCAAACACCGAGTTTAGGCATTCAGCCATTTCACGTGCGGTATCAGCAGTGCGGCCATTTGAGGTAAGGGAGGGGATGGAGGGGGAACATACACCAGAAACAGATTTGATTAGATGCCTCCAGTATTTGGGGAGTGAGAGAGGTTTGAGAGTTCAGACTTGAGATTAGAAAGATGTTTTCTGGCTCTCCTGAGGGTAGATACACACTTATTCCGAGCTTTATGGAAGGAACTGAAATTACCCCCAGTTGGGTTTGCTTTCAAGCTTCACTAAACCATGGGCGTGAGGAAAGGTAGGACAACTGAAGACGAGAGGGGAATTGCAATGTACCCAGTGATAAGCAGGTATGATGATGAGGTATTCGATAATATGAGTGAGGAAAGTGAAAAAAAAACTTTATCGTTAAGAAATCTTTGCAACCTGTTCCAAGTCAAGGCATGGTTGAGAAGGCCAAATAAAATGGCGAATGAAGACCCGATTGAAATAACCAGCATGCACCTTAAGACCCCATCGAGAGTGAGGTGGCCGAGGATGCGCCCGATGAAGGACATAATTAAATAAGGCCGTTAATTATCTTCAACAGGGGTGTTTTAATTAACCCAGACACCCAATTTTCTCTCATGCACTTCCTTGGAGATTACTTTGTGTGCATGCAAAGTTTCAGGCAGTTAGGTTTCATGTTTTTGGAGTTATGGAGGAGACACACACACTGACACACACTGACACACACACACACACACACACACACACAATTATAATAGATTGTTCCTGGCTGCTCCCAGTACTGTTTTGTGTACCACAGACATGTTAATGCGTGGCAGTAATCGGGGTGCTTCCTGGTACCCACTACAGTGATGGGGTGTGATATACATATATATATACACACATACCCCATCATTGATGTGATGATGTATACATTAAAAATTACTATTTCCACAATATGCTAAAGGATGGTTGTGGACGCTTATTACTAGTTTAGTGGAGTTCTTGAGCTGTTTGCAGAATTCTGTTTATCACGTGTACAAACAACCACAATGCACTTCATGAAATATGGAAAACTCATTCTGACTACTCACTCACTCATGTAAATGTTTAATACTTTCTAGGTGAGCATACTGATGTCACTCGAAGCCAATATCCCAGAGAAAAATAAAAAAACTGTCAGAAAATTTCCATGAGCGAAAATATCATGAAATAAAAGTTGTCCGGTGCAGCCTCAGTCTGCTTCCTACGGGCCATGTGACTAAAGACAATGGAGCTTACATTGGAAGGAGTTGCCAAGCAAAGCGGACACACACCTCTTCCGCCTCTTATTTTATAACATTTGCCGTGTATACATTAAAAATTACTATCTAGTTAGCTGTAAACATTAAAATAACGAGTTCATTCTCGTCAATCGTTCTATATTTACTTGCGTTATATACCTGGTTGCATTATGCAAGCATAATGCACTTCATCAAATATATAAAGCTGATATGGACAAAGGATGCACCTGAGTAGTTTCCACCTGGTTGGGGTCCGGTGTCCTAAATGAGGATGTTTATCCTTATTACATCTGCCACCGAAGGTGAAGGAGTTTATGTATTCTCCCCTTTCTGTCAGTTTGTTTTTTTGTTTGTTACTTGCAAAATCGAAGATTTTTCAAGTATATTGGTCAGTCGATTTTGTTATTCTGTCTGTCTGTTGATTTGATTCAATTTTGGCGAAGGTCCGAATCCAGATCCGGATCCGATAATTTTTTAAGTCGTTCTTCACCATTGAGAGATCGGGCTAAACTAATATACTGTATAGCACGATATCTCAAAAAGTTCTGGACAGATTCGGATGAAACTTGGTGGACATGTTGGATGTGTGACCACGACGAATTGTTTCGATTTTGGCGAAGATCCGAATCCGGATCTGGATACGAGAATTATTTAATTTCTAAAGTGATTCTTCACCATTGAGTTGGGGCCAAAAACGAAAATAGCATATTTCAAAAATGTATTGGGCACAATATGTTCTGTTCTCGTGGATCAGGCATTATGTGGTGGAGGTATGCGCTTTACTGAGTGCCCTTCTAGTTTTAATATCAGGATCCTCTCTGAGCACCAATGTATCACTACATTGTCTCAAAATCCAATTTTGGAATATGAAAACCGATTTTATTTATTTCAAACGGATTATAATAAATCGAACTACAATGGATTCAGGAAACTCCCGGGAAGGTTTGTGATGAATTTATTTTATGCTATTATTTTATTTTTTGATGGGAATATGGGCACACGTGGCGAAACTGAAAACACCAACTTATGATGCCGGTTATCCCCACACTACCAGGAATACGTTTTCTTCTTGCCCTATTGATTTATCCATCACAGCAAAGATTAATATTCCCGTCAGCGAAACGACGGATCTTATATTCCAGTAATCAAATAAAGTAGTGTTAAATAACGAAGAAAGGATGTCATAAACATGGGATTTGATTCTACATGCGGGCACGGACGGATAGAACACATGTCGTGATTATCTTTCACAACACCATTTTGGGATGATTATGTTTTGCAACATCATTTAGGAATGATTAAAGGGCATGCAGAGGCAACAAAAAGGATGGAGTAATGCATGTTGAATTAATTACTGAACAAAACGTCACCTTTATTTAAACTATAAAACCCAAAGTTGTAAATATCTCATGTTTAAATCCGATGTCATTGTTGCATTTGTTTGGTTGGTTCATGTCACTTTTGGGATAGTCAGTTTTAAGGATTATAAGAACCCGAGCAAAGAACCCAACCTCACTGAGGGTGTAATTCCTGCAGTATTGGTATATCTTAGTTTGACTTGTAATACCCTCTCCCTTTGGGATCAGCACGATGCCATATGAATTTTTTTTTAACCACCTAAAACTTCCCTGTGCACACTCTGAGTACAACCATCAGTTTTCAAATCATTCTATCCAACGGTTTAGGAGTGCATAGAAGTCAAACACACATATAAACACACCAATAAATAGATGCCTCTCAAATTATTGTATGATTCGGAACCTGAGCAGAAAGAGTGGGCCCTTGTATGGAGGCCCCCTGACCAAATTTTAAATTCCAGCTCTGAATGGGGCTGCTTTGGTTGGAGGCTGCAATGCATATGAGTACTGTACTGTACTGTACTGTACTTAACATGTTGTTTCATGACCTCATATTATGTGAGTGATCTTGTAGTGCAGGTGCATTCATATATGTTTCCCAATTCATTTAATTAAGCACCAAATGACACATACTTCACTTTTCCACATTCAGTGCCAATAGAAAGTTTACACCCCCTTTCAAATTTTTCATCTTTTGTTGCCTTATAGCCTGTAACTAAATTGCATTAAATGAGACTTTTCCACCTTTATTTAGACATTGTAACCCACAACTTCCAAGTCAAAAACAAATTCCACACATTTCAGAGAGTTAATCAAAAATACAAACTAGAATATCTTGGTTGGATAAGTGTCCACACCCCAAATTTAATACTTGGTGGAAGCAACTTTGACAGCAATTACAGCTGTGAGTCCGTTGGGATAGGTCTCTACCAACTTTGCACACCTTTATTGGGCAATATTTGCCCATTCTTCTGTACAAAACTGTTCAAGTTCAGTGAAGTTGCGTGAGGAGTATTGATGGACAGCAATCTTCAAGTCATGCCACAGATTTTCAATTGTATTTAGGTCATGCCACAGATTTTCAATTGTATTTAGGTCATGCCTCTGACTGGGCCACTCAATGACATTTATCTTTTTGTTTCGGAGACACTCCAATGTAGCTTTTGTTGTGTGGTTCAGTTCATTGTCATGCTGAAAGGTGAGCTTCTGTCCCAATTTCATCTTTCTTGCAGTGGGCAGCAGGTTTTCGTCGAGGATTTTTTTGTATTTTGCTCCATCCATTTTCCCTTCAACCCTGACAAGTGCTGCAGTCTCTGCTGATGAGAAACATCCCCATAACATGATGCTGCCACCACCTTGTTTCACAGTAGGGATGGTGTTCTTTGGGTGATGTGCTGTGTTAGGTTTGTGCCAAATGTAACTTTTTGCATTTCGGCCAAAAAGTTCCATCCTGGTTTTGTCAGACCAGAAAACTTTTTTCCACGTCGCTTTAGAATCTCTGGAGTGTTTTTTTGCATACCTCAAACACCACTCAAGGTGGGCTTTTTTGAGTCATGAATTCTTCCTTGCCACCCTACCGGGCAGGCCAGGCTTGTGGAGTGCTTGGGATATTGTCACATGCACACAGTGACCAGTCTTTGCCATAAAGGTATGTAGCTCTTTCAAAGTTGCCATTGGCCTCAGGGTGGCCTCTCTGATCAGTCTCCTCCTTGCTTGGTCTTCCAGTTTGGAGGGACAGCCTCATCTAGGCAGGGTCTTGATGGTACCAATTCACTTAATGATTGTCTTGACTGTGCTCCAACGGATATTCAAGGCCTTTGAAATATTTTGATACCCATCCGCTGATCTGTGCCTTTCCACAATGTTAGCCCAGAGGACTTTTGAAAGCTCCTTGGTGCTCATGGTTCAGCTCATTGCTGGGAAATGCACTACCCAGCAGAGAAAACCTACAGAAACAGCTGATTTTATTCTGAAAGTACACCAGAATACTGAGATAGCCTTGCATTGACGAGTAATGATAAGGATGTTCCAATTGAGACAGTTTCAAACTCGGTGATTGTGGTGATACCATAAATATGCCGCTTTGCTTTTATGAGCCGGAGGAGGGGAGGGTGGAGGGGAGGACGGAGAGTTGTGGTTCGAAAGGGGGGGGGGTCAGGGCTAAGATGGGACAGAGTTGGGGGAAGGTTGAGACTTTGGGGGTTGGGGGAGTGGTTAAGAACTTCCAGTGGGGGAGGGTGGTGAGTTGTCTTCGGTGGTGGGTGAGGAGTTGTGGTTGGGGGGGGAGTGATGGGGAGGGGGTTTCATGGATTGAAGTGGGTAGGGGATTGAAGCCTTTGGGTTGGGAGGGGGAGGTTGAGGCTTTGGGTTTGGGAGGTGGGGAGTGGGAAGAGGGTTGATGACTTGGGGATTTGGAGGGGGTGGGGAGTCGATGACTTGAATTTGTGAAGGGGGGAGTTGAGGACTTGAAATCACATTTTACAATGCAGGGATATTCTGTGGGTCCTTGCCAGTGGGATTATAAATGTTGAGGCAAAGACAGTTTGTACTTTGACATGGTAGAAAAGACATCTGAAACATCCACATTCAATTTCTTGAGTACTCCACAATGGTAAACTCCAAAGAACCAGAAAACCCAATTGGAAAACTTCCAGAAATATCGACATGATGAACCAAGACTAACGCATATTAAGCCATAATGAAACCAAATGGTCGAGCGAGGCGGAGGCAAAAGCAGGACTCTCTGGGGAGTGTGTGCAGTAAAAGATGATGCTGGTCAGATCCTACTTGGAGATGAGTAAATCAAGAGAAGGTGGAAAGAGTACTTTGAAAGATTACTAAATGTGGAAAATGAGAGAGGGAGGGCATGGGAGTGCCACAGAAAACTGAGGGACCAGTAAGGGAGGTTTAATAAGAGGAGGTTAGAAAGTACATGACAAAATAAAAAGTGGGAAATCTTGTGGATCATTGAAGTTGCGGTCGAAGTTGTGAAGGCGTTATGGCTTGGGGGAGTAAAGTGGATGGTAGAGTTCATTTGAAAGGCGTGGAGTGAGGAAAATATACCAGATGATTGGAGGAAGAGCATAAGAACAACAATTTTCAATCAGAAAGGGGATAGGACACCTTTGACTGTAGAAACCACAGAAGGATCAAATTAATGAAGCATGCTCTGAAGATACTGGGAGTGGATTGTAGACATAAGACTAAGGGAGATTGTGAAGACAGATGAGATGCAGTTTGGACTCATGCAAGGAAGGGGGGTGGGGGGGGCACAGTGGACAGATTCAGGAAAAGATGCTGGAAGAAAATAAGAAGCTGCACTGGACATTGAGAAGGCATATGATGGGATTTCAATAGAAGTGGTGTATTCGTGTTTGAGGAAGAAGGGTCTACCAGAGAAGATTGTTAGGATGGTGATAGAAATGAATGTGTGAACCAACACTATGGTCAGGACAGTGAATGGGAGCTCAATGGAGTTTGGAGTGGAGGTTGGAATACACTAGGGTTCCACATGAACTTCCTTCCATTTTTTAAACAGTGATGGACGTTTTGAGTGACAACATCAGAGATAGAGGACGATGGGAGTTCCCGTTTGCAGACAACTTAGTCACAACAGCATAGTCAAAGGAAGAGCTGCAGAGAAGAGTGGTGGAATGGCAAGAGAGCTTAGAGAGGCAGGAATTGAGGATTGTAGTAAGACTGCAGTAGAGAGGGTCACAGTTGTATATAGATGAGGTGAAGAGCTGAAACAAGTGGAAATGAAAACTCCTTGGCTCAGAACTAAAGGAAAAGGGAGGTTTGGAAGCAGAAGTCCCAGACAGTGCGAAGCAGCATGGATAAGGTGAAAGGAGGTTTGTGGTGTTGTCCATGCTAGGATACCAATTAAATTGAAGGTAAGACTGTACAAAGCCAGTTATAATGAATGGTGCAGAAACATGGGGTTTAAGAAAAAGTGAAGAGGAGTTTCTTGAGAGGACAGAGATGAGAATGCTTCCGTGGATTTTTGGAGTATCACCAAGAGAGTGGTTGAGGAATGAGGAGATACGTAAGAGAGCTGGAGTTCTGTTGCATGTACGTACTACAGAAAAAAATTAGATAGACTGGGGTATGGTGGATTGACAGCTGGTTTGTGAAAATTTGGGCCAAGCTTCTCCAGGCTGACCCCACAATGTGGGTTAATAGTGGCCATTAAAGAAGAAGTAGAATAACGAAAGTTTGTCGGATTTGGTCCTGATAGTTCACCATTGAACTACCTAGTGTGGAATTGATCCTCCATTATGAATCGTGCCAGGAAAGGGCTGTCGGAACACGTCATCGTGTGAACTTTTTGTAACAGATATCAGGCTTAATATGCTCGCACCTCCAACTCAGTATGCAAACAGCAGTTAATATGCAGGTTTTTAACCACTTCATCATCTTCTCAGCAAAAGTATGGAGTCTATCACAAGTTGGCTGGACTTGGTTTCACAATACAATACCTATTGGCTCACGTAGACATAATTTAGGTCTTTAAAATCCGACATGGTGATGCAGAGGTAACGCACTTGCTTCTGTGTTGTCCAGTCCAGGTTGTGTAGTATGAGTGCGATTGCTGACTCAACTACAAACTATTGGATTGGTGTTTCAAGGCAAAAGGTGCACCACACCTCAGATGTATGATAAGCTAGGTTTGTACTCTGTCTCTGTCTCTGTCTCTCTCTCTCTCTCTGTATGATAATGCCAGTATGAGTTTGTAGACGTTAAAGAACCATGGAATATTTGGTGAAGAATAGCTGTGAGTGAATGCTAGCACTATGAACAAATTCCTTCCCTGACTACCGCTGGGAAGGGAAAAGCAATCCACTTTGTGTAAACATTGCCATGGGGTTGCTTTAGCAGCACTGGACAGAGAGAGAATGAGTGGGAGAGGGAGAGGGAGTGGGAGAGAGTGAGAGGAGGGAGAGAGGGAAAGGGAGTGGGAGAGAGTGAGAGGAGGGAGAGAGGGGAGAGAGGAGAGAGAAAGAGAAAGAGAAAGAGAAAAAAAAAGAGAAGAGAGAGAAGAGAGAGGAGAGAGAGAAGAGAGAGGAGAGAGAGGAGAGAGAGGAGAGAGAGGAGGAGAGAGAGAGAGGAGAGAGAGGAGGAGAGAGAGGAGGAGAGAGAGAGGAGAGAGAGGAGGAGAGAGAGGAGACGAGAGAGGAGACAGAGAGGGGAGAGTGAGAGGGGAAAGGGGAGAGAGGACAGAAAGGTCAGGTCAGGTCAGGTATGGGAGGATGTGCCGGAGCAGCGCGTCGCTGCGTCCACTTTCCGCTGGTACTCCAAGGACCTCCATCTGGCCATCCACCAGGCAGATACCTGGCCCATCCCCATCTCCTTGAAATGTTGATCAATCTGCTGCAACCAGGAGGCATGTGGTCAGACCATTAGCCTCCTCCACTCACAAGGCTCCCTCGCTGAATGAATCTGGTGAGCAGGATCAGCATCAGGAAAACGAGCCACATGTCCATGCAGCCGCAGCTGACGCTCACGGACTATGCAGGTAACAATTCTCATTTGAGTCTCAGCAACCGCTCGTTGGACACAAAGCCCAACCAGCGATAGCCAAGGATTCTCTGAAGAGACCTGGTACCAAAGGAATTGTCTCCATCTCAGATCCCTGGTCATAGTCCAAGTCTCACATCCAGAGAGTAAGACTGGAAGCACCAAGGACCTGAAGACTCAGAATTTGGTCCTCCAGCACAGGTACCGGCAGTGCCACACCCCATGATCCAGTGAATCCATGACCCCCCCAGGCCCGACCCAGACATCTGTTGACCTCTGGCTCACAGCTAGCAGAGACATGAATATCACTGCGAAGGTAAGTGAATCTCTCCATGACCTCAACATCCTCACCACAAACAGGTACAGACAGGACAACAGCATCCAAGATGTCATTGAAAGCCTGGATCTTAGTATTGACCGAGGAAACCCATAATCCCAGCGGCTCTGACTCCTCATTCAGCACCTCGAGCGCCCTCAAAAGGATATCTAAAGTCTCTGCAAAGATGACTGCATCATCTGCAAAATCAAGGTCAGAGAACTTGACATTTCCAAATGACGCACCACAACTTGATCTCTCTGATATCCTCCCAAAAATCCAATCCATACAAGTGCTGAAAAGTGTGGGGGTCAGTGCACACACCTGATGAACTCCAGTCACAACTGGAAATAAGTCAGAGATGGTATCACCACATCTCACAGCACTCTCGGTACCAGAGTATAGTTCAGACATCAGATAGATCAGTTTTGGTGGCACCCCACGGTGACCAAGCATCTTCCAGAAGGCATCATGATTCACTGAATCCAATGCTTTACAGAGATCAACATAGGCTGCAAGCAGGCCCTGGCGAAACTCTCAGAGGGTCCGCAATAGGGATAGTTACACTCCTGACATCCAACTTAACAGCTGGTGGATCAGCCTGGTTCAGCCGCTCAAAGTAACTGGCCCAGTGGGCCTTCACTTCAGACTCATCTGTGAAGAGCCAACCACCCTCTGCTCTCACTGCAGTACACCGAGGGATGGGATTGGAGAACACAATATGAAAATTCCCCTGAAAGCAGGACGATAATCACGACCACAGGTGATGCTCTACCCCCTCACAGATTCCTTGCGCATAGGCCTCCTTGTCCACCCAAAGCGCACGTCCAATTTTATGCCTCAGCTCCATGAACAGCTCAGCTCTGCCATTCAGCCTGGCCCGGCGACTCTGGTCAATGGTATCCAGTGTCCCTTGAGACACAAAATTCTTCTTTGCCCGATGGTGAGTTCCAAGATATCCACCGGCAACATCAAGGACGGTGGTCTTGAAGGCACTCCACAAATATTCAGGATCCCCCAAAGCACCCAGACCCCCCAAATCTCCACTCTGCCTGTTCACAAACTCCTCAGCTACCCTCTCATCCTTGAGCTTTCCAACATCCAACTTAGGCTGGGATGGTACCATTCTCCTGGATTTAAGCTGCAGCTTCAGAGTTGCTACAGCAAGCCTGTGGTCAGTATTGAGGAACTGAGCATTCCGGTAGACCCTGCAGTTCTAGATTATCCTCCAGCGACCATCAACGAGCACATGGTCAAACTCCTTTGCCACACTGCCAGTGTTGGAATACCAAGTCCAGCAATGAGCCTGAAGGTGCTGAAACCATGAACCGGCCACCCTAAGTCCATGACTTCTTGCAAAGTCGAGGAATTCGTGCTATTCTGGTTCACAGTTCCAGACCCATGGGGAAAAACACATGTCTCGTAGCCATCCCTATCAGTTCCAGTTGATGCATTGAAATCCCCCGAGACAAGAAGAGTATCTCACCGGGGGCACTGATCAACCAGACTCGAGCGTGGCATCGCATGCGTCCTTCACAGTGAGATCACTCGCTGTGAGGAGAGGGAGAGAGAGAAAGAGGTGAGAGGGGAAAGTGGAGAGAGGAGAGAGGAGAGAGGGGAGAGAGGGAGAGGAAAGAGGGGAAAGTGGAGAGAGAGAGAGGAGAGAGGAGAGAGAGGGAGAGGAAAGAGGGGAAAGTGGAGAGAGAGAGAGGAGAGAGGAAAGAGGATAGAGGGGAGAGGAGAGAGGGGAGGAGAGAGAAGAGAGGAGAGAGGGGAGAGAAGAGAGAAGAGAGAAGAGAGGAGAGAGGGGAGAGAGGAGGAGGGAGGGGAGAGAAGAGAGAAGAGAGGAGAGAGGAGAGAGGAGAGAGGAGAGAGGAGAGAGGAGAGGGGAGAGGGGAGAGGGAGAGGGGAGAGGGGAGAGGGGAGAGGGGAGAGGGGAGAGGGGAGAGGGGAGAGGGGAGAGGGGAGAGGGGAGAGGGGAGAGGGGAGAGGGGAGAGGGGAGAGGGGAGAGGGGAGAGGGGAGAGGGAGAGGGGAGAGGGAGAGGGGAGAGGAGAGGGGAGAGGAGAGAGGAGAGAGGAGAGGGGAGAGAGGAGAGAGGAGAGAGAGAGAGAGAGAGAGAGAGAGAGAGAGAGAGAGAGAGAGAAAGAGGAGAGAAAGAGGAGAAAGAGGAGAAAGAGGAGAAAGAGGAGAAAGAGGAGAAAGAGGAGAAAGAGGAGAAAGGAGAGGAGAGAGGAGAGACCTTTTTTATTTTCAGTCCAGTTATGATCCTGATGGTTAGTGTCTTTCTCTTGCCAATCAATATCACATACACAAATTAGGTGATCTGACAAAACATGAGACGGTGAAGCTGGTTTAATTTATTTGCTCATACGATGTTTTTATTTGATGCCAAAATTGCTGAGTAACAGAAACCAGGGGTGCTCACAGTTAAAAGGATTTGGTTTTAAATCATATTTTATAATTCATCTGAACAGGATATAATCTTTATGATTTCTATGATTTATATAATTTGTATAATTCGATAAAAGGCTCTGAATTCAACGATATCAATCCATGATTTTTTTATGGCTGTGAAAACGTAGTGTATGGTAGATGTGTGAATATGTTGCTTTTTCAAAACGAGCATCTATCCATCCATCCATTGGGACCATACTCTGTGCAGACCGTTGGTGCTGCCTTAGCAGTCTCCTTGGCAATTGGGTACAATCCTGGACGTGTCACCACTCCGACACAGGAAACCAGCATGCTGGCACTCATTTTGCCAACCTCATAAGGATGACAGGCCCCACCCCACCTGAGAGGCCCCATCAGTCAACCCCACCTGGTATTAATTTAATAGCTGAGTGGGATTTGAACTCAGGATCCTGGGATCCCAAGCCTACCACCCAAACCATTAAGCCAACACCAGACATAAAACTAGAATATGGTGCTATGAAGTCTTTTTGTGACGTCACAACTTGATGGACTTTCTTAGTCATGCAGTCAGGGATGATTTCATGTGTTGCCATGCCATCTTTTCCATGCAGGGACGATGCTGCACGTACTCACAACCAAACATACAGTACACACCATACTCTTTGGAAAGTGTTGTTAGTGCAGAAGCAGTTTCTTGGCTCGGCTTATGCCGGCTCGTTTTGCCACTCCACTGCCTTTCCAGCAGTCAGTCATGGCAGGAATTTGGAATTTGTTCAGGGTGCCGGCAATAGCTCGCCTACTCTTCATGAACGACACAGTGGAATCTTTATCGCATACCAACGAATGACAGCGGATGAGACACCAGTTAATATCCGTCCAAGGGGTGGCACACCCATTGATGTGTTTCTCTGCCTGCGAAACACCAGAATGAAGTTTATAGCTTGGCCAAGATTTCAACCCAGGCTAGACAGCTCAGAGGTGAGTATGTATATCTATGATACTTGCAGAGTACACACACATATATATGTATATATATATATATATATATATATATATATATATATATATATATATATATATATATATATATATACATACATACATATACATATACATATACATATACATATATATATATATATATATATATATATATATATATATATATATATATATATATATATACATACATACATATATCTGGTGCCGAAAACATTGGATTTGGAATCATTGCCTCCACCCACATTCCTCAACCCCCCACCCACATCCCACATCCTGCGAACAGCTTCACACAGAAAAGTTCAGCGCCTCTGCGGCCACAACGTATCTGGGGCTCCGGAATTCCGCTGGTCCGGGGGGCTCTCACAGACCCCAAATTGTGAGCATCTTAAGGAGCTGGAGCTGGACTTTCGCTGCACATCCAGAGTTTGAATTCGCAAGTGGTGTGGAGATTGGAAGCAAAGGAAAACAGGTCGGTTTCTTCAGGACATGATGTGCTTGCAAGACATTGCGTGCCTTGTTGGAGTGGGGTTCGGGTGGGGGGAAGGTGTTGGAGAAGTGGGATGGGTGGAGAAGCAAGCAAGCAATGAGGAAGACAGGAAGGAAGAACAAATTGCGAGCGAGGACTTAACTTGAGAGGGAATCGTCAACACAGTCATGATTGGACTGAAAAAAACAAAAGATTTTGTTTAAATACAAATCAGATGGTGTTTTCTTTGCACATCTGTAAAGTATTTATGATCTTTAAAAGTTCCATTCTATTACTTTAAACGACTGGACCTTTTGTGTTTGATAAAACATGGACAGAGTAACAAAGTTACACGTTTTTCAGCATTCTCTCTTACTTTGACGAAGTGTCACTTACTTCCTTTATTTATATCTTAATTTGGAACTTCTGTTGGGGATATTGTATCAATGAGGGAGAAAGTGCACACTATAACTTTTGAGTGTTCGATAACTTTCAATGTTTGAATTTATAGCTCATCGCATTAAATCTCAACGATATTCACCAATACAACTTCAACTTATTATTGTTACATCATAATTCCTTGCTATATTTAGTGCGTATACTATTAATGGATAAAATCGACTCGTTTATGACAAATTTGCCATTTCACTAAACTTTGTAACGATATTTTACTCATATCGTTTTCTCCCACGAGTGTCTTTTTTAAAAAAAAGTTTCTTTTCACAAACTTCCGATTAATATCGGTTTTGAAAGCAGAAGCTTTTGCCGATTTTAGAATCTTTACAATTTGGTTCAATAATGTGCTATATACAAGGAATTTTATCTCTATTCTTAGAGTGTGGGGGAGAAGGGATCCTCCATTTTCCATTGAATGCATCAAACGATGTGCATTCCTACTTTGTGCCTTGGATACGTGTCCGTGGTCCGTGCTCCGGGCGGATGTTTTCTTTTTGCGTATCTCAGGAATCATATTTTCAGACGATCATTCGGATTGTCAGAAGCATGGGCTGGGAGAGGAGATGAGGATAACAAGTTACAAATCCTGGCCAAACTCACCTTCAGTGGCCGAGCCAGCCGTTTCTTTAAAGACTTGGGGGGGGGGGGGTAGGAACCATTTCCTTGTCACTTCCACGACAAGGTGGGAATAATTGTGGCCATTAAAGTAGTTGTTGAGTAGTATAGTCTGAAATCAGAACGAAGGATAACAAGAGCAATAATTGCTTTGCAATACATGTCCCATACCGATGTGATATTTTCTAAGTCCAAGAAGGGCATAACTGTGAAAAATTGATGAAACGTCCTGAAACTCGAACTTGTTCAGTAACTTATCATAATAAATCCAAGTACCAAGTTTCGGTAAAATATCTTAAAGGGTATGGGGAAAAAAAAGAGACGGGACAGACGGACAGACAGCAAACCTATGGTCCCCTCCAGTGAAACTGGTCGGAGACGAATGAGAATAGGGAGTACAGTGTGAAATGATCACATGATGTGAAAGCTGAGGAGGCTCTACATTCTACAGTAACATCTGTTTGGGCTCTTTCTGGGAGTTGTCAGCCTCGATGTGCTCTTTATTTAATTAGTCCCCTACCGGTTTCATAGGTTTGCTCTCAATCTGTCTGTCCATCCTTCCGTCTGTCCGTCCCACCGATGATTTTTCAGACTTTTTTTCCCCATACCCTTTAACATATTCAACTGAAACTTGATACATGGCTTTATTATGATAAGTTACTGAACAAGTTCGGGTTTCAGTGTGTTTTATCAATTTTTCACAGTTATGGCCTCTTAAAACTTCATATATTATACAACATATATACATGGGTCAGTGTTCAGCTTGCCTGACTCCACCCCACTGCTTTACACCCATTGGCTGGACAGCTGGCCTGACTCCACCCCAGTAAAATCATGCACCGCCATTGCATGAGGCAGCACAGATCGGCAGGCCTCAGGCCTGGTTGTTAGTCCATGACCCAGTGCAATTGGAATGATCCCAGGTGTATAATTGGAATGATCCCAGGTGTATAACAATATAACCATGACGTATTATATAGATGCACATAAGCCATTTTTGCTTCATCTATGTACATTGGGTTATTTTTAATATTAAATAGGCAAAGCCGAGAAACAAACAAAACACAGTAATTAGAAACACAGAAATTAGAAAAGCATCTTCTTCATTTGGGTTCCGGTATCGGCTCGAGTGAGCGTTAAAGCAATTTTTTTTTAATCTCCAGTTTGTTATCCTAGTTGTGTCTTTATTAGTTTCTAGTTAACAAAAGATATCAGCAAATGATAATTGCTTTTCCTTCTATTTTGCCGAATAGATCCAAACACGGCGGGCTAAAAATGTTTTCTTGTTGTTGTTGTTGTTGTTCTTCTTCATTTGGTTCCAGTATCAGCTTGAGCGTGCGTTAAACGCAAACGAATATTTTATCTCCCGAACATTCATCGGGACCGGTAGGGGACTTGTATTGCAAAGCAATACTCACTTTTGTCTAATAATGAGAGGAACATGCTTTATTCATGTTCGTGTTTATGGAAAGTTTCTCATTTTGTCTTTGGCACTGTCATTTCAACTCAGTGGCATGTTTCCGCTCTCATATAAAAATATTTTTAAAATGACATGGCACATCTTAAAAAAAACAAAAAACAAACCCAACTTCTTTCCTCCAAAATCATCCAAGTTCATTTGATTTCATCTGGAAAGTAAATTATTCATGAGGAAGGAAATCCATGACAGGGAATTCTTAAGAAGTGATCAATTGACGGGTCACCATTTTAACGTCAAGTCGTCTTGTCTTTTCGCTTAGTGTTGGCTAAACGGTTATAAGGTGGTTGGCTTAGGATGTTAAGATTCTGAATTCAAGCCCCAAACCATGGCAACAAAACCAGGTGGGTTGATTCAGTCCGTCATCTTTCAGAAGTTGGCAAAGTGAGTTCCAGCTTACTGGGAAAAGTGAGCCATTAGAGTATCCTGTGTCGGAATGGAACTAGGACACAGAGACTGTTTGGTGCATCATGTCTTTGCTTCATAAACAATTTTCTTTTTGGGAAAAGGGGAAATGAGGGGAGGAGGGTGAAGGAAGTTGCAGGTTGAGGAATGAAGATTAAACATCAACAACACATTCATTTCCTGACAAGAGCAACAGACGTAAATCAAAAAAAAAAATCTGACCAAACATGTTTCATTCATGCAGTTTGTTTCACAAAAATTCTCTGAATACTCTCTTTTTTTTCTTCAATCCTTATTTTCTTTTCCTTTGCACTACCTTTGTGTAAATGACAGACAAACATGGGATACTTGTTTTAGAAGCCTTTTTGAAAAGGCCATGTAACTATATTTAATAAAGTGTACGTATGTAAATCCAGACTCGAGTCCATTGCAGCAGAGCAAGGAGGCCACCCATTTGTTACACGTGCGCAGGGTCGTTTTTGGTTGTCATATTGGCGCAAGCAAGTGCATAAATGGGACTCATATCTGTGCTCCCAGTAAAAAAGAAAAAAAAAGACATGGCCCCTAATGAAGAAATATATCTGGCCAAACTGAATAGTCTTTGTTGTCCTGACAGGGCCTACACTCTTCGAGATACATATATAAATACACCAGATAAGGTCAGATATCGTTTTAATATACAATGCACAAAGATTGGATTTCAGAGTTTTCCGATATAGACTGGGGGGAATTGGTGCCAAAAGGCATCTCAAAACAAGTCAGGAGTTTTGGGATGGGTCTGTGGAATGAGTTGGCAGGAGAGAGGGAGAGAGAATTCCTTTGAAAGCCACAGGATAGACAGTGAGTAACGTGGTGAGTTTCACTGTGCTGCTAAGTATGCTTCACATTCGTACAAAGGACAAGGCATTGTGTATTTCATTATCAATATATTGATAAGATTAGTTTAATGAAATGATTGAATTTAACACGAGGTGTGTGATTTGTTTGATGTTCCATCGCTACGTTTTATCTGTGTGCACACGTTATGCTTTTTGAATGTGTCTCTTTATAAAGCAAATGGTTACTTTGCCAGTTCAAGTGTTCATTGCTTGCTTTCTTTGGTCGAGGCACATGGACGAGTTAGAGCAGAATGGAAGGGAACAAAATGGAAAGTGGGAAACACCAGCAGCAGGGTAGAAGTGAGAGTGAGATCAAGGGGAAGGGAGAAGGACACGTGGTGATGAATAACTGCACACAACCTGAATGAAACACTGGAAGAAGATGAACAGTAGAGTGGTGATGAAACAGAAAAGGAACAAAGCGACCGACAACCTAACAAATGAAAAGAGGTGAGATAGAGGCCCAGGCAAAATGCTGCAGTTATAACTATAGTATATGAGAGTTGTACTCCCATATACTACAGTAGCAGAATTACTACAGGGAAGGAATGTTATTTTCCCCTGGGTAGGGAGTGGAGGGGAGGAGTTGGGGGGGAGGGGGGAGGAATCCCAATAACCTGGAAAAGGAAGTGCTTAAGAATGGAGTCATTTGGGGGGAGGCTACACTGAGGTCGTGGCGAACAGCTGTCTTTGGGTACTACAGTATAGTCTGGCAGTGAGGAAAGATGGAGGGGTTTAGATGCGGATTATTTGCCAGACTACGACCATGTTTAGGGATATTCATTTTATATCCACAGTTCACACGGCCTGTGCTCGTTTCACACCAAATGAGGTCTTATTCTCAATCCAACTCACTGTGTCAGGCTGTCAACTGTTGAATCTGCGTGGCAGAGAAATTGGCAAGCAGTGTGGTAATTATATATTTAAAAGGTTTAAGAACCCCTCACGTTAAGGATGAATAAGCCTTGGTTCTGAGGTTCAGAACCATCTACTTGGTGAGGTTGAAGAAGTTTAAGAAAATGTTGATTTCAGACTCCTGACTAGGGTATCAGGGTGCTCATAAAAAGTTGTGGACTTTTTTTAAAGCTAACAATAAACATGGCATTCATCACTATATTCTATCATAGTGTGGGGCTGGTAATCTACCATAATTTGTCACTGCCATCACATAAGGTGGATGGAGGTTCTATTTTCGTCCCTGTCTGTCTGTCTGTTTGTTTATTTGTCTGTCTGCGAGCAAGATATCTCAAAACGTTATGGACAGATTCGGATGACACTTTGTGGATGGGTTGGGCATGTGACAAGGACGACTTGTTTAGAATTTAGATTTTAGTGAAGATCCGGATCTGGATATTACAATTTTTTTGCATGATTCTTTACCATTGACTGCTAGGGCCAAAAATGATATACAATCCTGTATAGCATGAAATCTTAAAAAGTTGTGGATGAGTTATGACAAAACTTGGTGGCTGAGTTGGTTAGGTGAAAATAACAAGCTGATTCGATTTTGGTTCCGGTCCGCATCCAGATCCAGCCTATCAGTGGGAAACAAAACGTAAACTGTTCAGCCTGGTGGTGGAGGTATGCACTCTACCGAGTGCTGTTGTCTACCATAATGAAGCTGAGCTAGTGATGAACATGTACATGAGATCAAGGAAAATGGATTTTAAGTGAAAGTTTAAATTAACTATATATATATATATATATATATATATATATATATATATATATATATATATATATATATATATATGTATATATATATATACAGTAGACTAGGCGTAAGTCTTCACCATCGGGACCGAGAAAAAAGTGACGACTTAGAAATGTGACGACTTACGTGCATGCGAACATTCATGATGACTGTGGGGTGAAGGATGAAGTCGCGCGTGGCCTGGACACATATGTGTGAGAGCCGGCTATTGTACCAAAAGGAAAACACAATCCTCGGGGCATAGGTGGGGGTGAGTTGGTGAGTTGGAAAGTAATCAAGCAAAGATGGATTTCATGAATCAGTTTATCAAAAGTAAAGATAATGAACAACTCTGTAAGACAACTCGTATACCATCGGTGATGGTATGGTGACAAATTACATGACACAGTCATCGTGGTGATGATTACCACTCAATGCCTATGTGTAAGTGAGTGCGGTAATGTACAAAACAAGCCAAGATAAAACCATGATTGGACTTCAACACTAAACTCGATCGATCCTTTACTTCTTCGCGAAGTAATCCGTTATGTTTGAATGCCTCAAACTCTTGGGCATCTGGTGCATGAGAAAGGATTCAAACCGGTCATTGTATTCCATGATGTTGGCTGGGCAATCCTCCACCGAAAGACAGTATCGGCCGAATATTTGGCCGAGCCGACATTTGCCGAAACCAGATGATGAGCGCATCATCGACATCTTCAAAGGACACACATTTCACGCATTTCACACTTCCCACCGGCCTCACGATCTTCTCCACTTGTCCAAATATCTTGCCCTTATTCTTCAAGATATCGTTCAATGTCTGCAGTTTGATGTCCAACTTCTCAGCTATGTCTGTTTTCTTCATCAGTGGATTTGCCTCGCAAAACTGGATAATGTCGTATTTTTCTTGGTAGGTTTTAGTTGTAAGCTTACGCTTAGTCGCCATTGTCCTGCCTGCAGTGCGATCAACATGTGTACGCAGTTATAAATAGCCTATCACTGGCGGTGTACACCAATGAGCGAGCATCACGATTCCATGAAATCTGGCTTCTCACGAGGCAGCAGTTCTGTGTGACGAGTTAGGAGTGGTAATTTACTTGAGTTTCCATTATGTGGGAATGGACAACATCTGACGACTTAGACGAAGTGACGACTTACAGAGGGATGACCCTTTATTCAAAGGGATTTAACATGAGATAAATTCGGGACTTTTTGACGCTGCCGACTTAGGCGAAGTGACGAGTTACACGCTGCCGACTTACACCTAGTCTACTGTGTGTATATATATATATATATATATATATATATATATATATATATATATATATATATATATATATATATATATATATATATATATATATATATTATTGCGGGCCGGGGACCGGTGGCGAGAACGACCACTAGGTGGGGGGAGTTACGTCATCTCCAACCAGACTCGCGGAATTGTAGGCCGTCGCTCACGGATAATTCCGTAACGCAGTGGGTCTCTTAGCTGAACGTGGACGCCAATACCTCAACCGTGTAGCGGAGGGTCTTCCTGCCAGGTGTAATCAGTTTACCTAAATAACCACGCGGTTTCGACTACCGGGGAACCACGCCCTCGATGGGGAACCGGGGAACCATTCCCCACGCCTTCGCTCTATCCTCCAATATGCCAGTTGTTGGCTTAATGGTTAGGGTGGTGTGCTTGGGATCCTAGGATCCTGAGTTCAAATCCCACTCAGCTGATAAATTAATACCAGGTAAGGTTAATACTCTGCTTGTCATCCTTATGAGGTTGACAAAATGAGTGCCAGCTTGCTGGTATTCTGTGTTGGAGTGGTGACCCGTCAAGTATTGCACTTAAGACGCAATAGCCCAGGAGACTGCTTAGGCAGCACCAACACTCTGCACAGAGTATGGTCCCAATGGATGGATGGATGAAAATTGACAATTTCAGAAATTTGGCCTGTGTTGACCTTTTGACCGATGTGGACCTCTAATATAATTGGTGGTTGAATTCAGTGACCTGAAATATATAGCATCTTCAGGTGGTTGAATTCAGTGACCTGAAATATATAGCATCTTCATGTGGTTGAATTCAGTGACCTGAAATATAGAGCATCTTCAAAGTTCAAGTCAATCGCATGAAAATTGAGGATTTTAGAAATACCACGTTAGTTGCTGACCTTGGGCATATGCTGACCTTTTGGTCCCAGTTGACCACAAAAATAATTTGCTGGTTGAATTCAATGACATGAAATGTAAATCCTCTTCAAATTTCAAGTCAATCGGATGAAAATTGAAGATCATAGAATTTCACCAAAGTTGTTGACCTTAGGCCTATGTTGATCTTTTGACCTCAAAAACAATAGCCTTCTTCCTTATGACAAACTCTACCATGTGGTGAAGTTTTGTGAAGATCAGCTTAAAATTGTGACCTTTAGGCAAATGATAGACAGACAGACAGACAGAATAACATAATCGATGAACCAATATACTTGAAAAATCTTCGATTTTGCAAGTAACAAACACACAAAGAGGGGTGAAAACACAACCTCCTTCACCTTTGGTGGCAGAGGTAATAAGGGAATTCACAAAACTAAAATTGTATTCGAATACAACCACAACAATTTACATTGTCAATAAGAATTAGATTGTGAGTATGGTTCTGCTATGGGGAGAGAAAATGTGTTTTAAACTCGTTTCAAAGTCACAGTGACGGGAAAAGAATTTTGTTGAGGATATTGTGCAGGATTTTTGTTCAAAGATGAGGTTTATCATAAGCATTCTATAATTAAGAACACTTTCGGTGTTGCAGTCGAAGTACTTGGCTGCAGATAAAAGTCACCCACTGAAATCGACAGCAAACTATTCGTGAGTAATGTGTTGTGGAATTAGTCGGACATGGCAATCGAGTGTTGTTAATGTTTCTTCCAGCACTATAAAAATAAAGTTGATGAAGTAGCCAAATAACCCCATAATCAGATAAAATGTGCTATTGCAGGAAACTCATATTACTCTGCTTTGTTGATGTAGCTGTGCCAGTTTAAATTCATCACAAATTCGATTTTTTGTTCGCCAAAAAGGGTTTTCTACCTCTGGTTAAAGCTCATGAAATAATTATGAGATAGCCTACAAGGAATTATTGCTTCGTATGATTAGTGTTCCACAAAATATAATTATTGCCGGTTCCTCCAAAAAGGACATGTGCTTGAATACATAAACTAGGGCAGTGGAAGATGGGAGTGCTGATTGATAAAGCATGATGTAGTCAGAGATATTGGTGTTTTTATTGTGGGTAGGTCTGCCGAGATACGACGAGCAAAATGCCTTTGAAACCCCCGACTAGTTAAGTCGTCGTGCCGAGCACGAAACTTGCAAAATCCATAAAACAAATTTGACTTTAAAAATAATTGCTGGTTGAATTAAATGACCAAACATGCAACTCCTCTTCAAATTTCAAATCAATCGGATGAAAATTGACAATTTTAGAAATGCAGCCTCTGTTGTACTTTTGGCCTATGTTGACCTTTTGGTCGATGTTGACTTCAAAAAGAATTGGCCGGTTGAATTTAGTGACCGGAAATATAAACCCTCTTCAAATTTCAAGTCAATCGGATTAAAATTGAGGATTTTAGAAATCTCACCTAAATTGTTGACCTTTGGCCTATGTTGACCTTTTGGCCAAGGTTGACCTCAAAAATAATAAGTGGTTGAATTCAGTGAGCTCATATCCTTTTCAAATTTCTACCCACAATCAGATGAAAATTGAGGATTTTAGAAATTTGACAGATTTGCTGACCTTTGGCATAAGTTGACCTTTTGACCTCAAAAACAATAGGCTTCTTGCTTATGACAAACTCTACCATGTGTTGAAATTTTGTGAAGAGTGGTTTAAAATTGTGACCTGTCTGTCAAGGCGATTGACAGACAGACAGACTAACAAAATCAACTGATGAATCCACTTGAAAAATATTCGATTTCGCAAGTGATAAAAAAACTAAGCACATACTAAAAACTAAGAACTAAAAAAAAAACAACTAAAAACTCAAGCAGAAATATCAAAAACATGTTGCCATTATGTTGATGAGTGTTTATGGTGTCAATGCAGTATAACAACCTTTGGTTTTGAAAAACATTAGGCCATGGTTTGTTAGCAATTGGCATCCTGCTCAAATAATTCGCTCCAATTTGACTTAGTCCAAAACAGGGGATTATAAATTTGGTCTCGATTTTTATATCTGTGTGTGCGTGCGTCCACAACCATATCTCGGACATGAATAGACCAATTGTATTCATACGTGGCACAAAGACAACATATGATGCTGTACATATGCGCATCATTTTGTTTCATGAGGCGATCAAAAATGGCCAACTGACGGCCATTTTAGTTGTAAAAAAACCAGGTATCGAACAAGTCCTCAATCATTTCTCAGACATACATTTACCAATGTTGTTCAAACTTGGCACACAGATAAAGAATGATGGCTTACATATGCATGTCATTTTTTTTCGAGATCACGTCTAAGATAGCCGACTGGCAGCCATTTTAGTTGTTGAAAAACCCCGAAGTTGAACACGTCCTCCACCATTTCTCGGACATACATTTACCGATGTAGATCAAACTTGGCACGAAGATAATGAATGATGGCTTACTTATGCACGTCATTTTGTTTCGAGATCAGATCCAAGATGCCAACTGGCAGCCATTTTGTTACTTAAATGTGTCCCCAACCTTTTCTCATACGTGCAAGGTCCGATTTTATTCAAATTTGGAACAAGCACCGTACATGATGGCATACACTTGCACCTAACTTTATTTTGTGAACTGATTTGTGATCTGACCAGCTTGTCATTGTGCCGAAGCTCCAGTTGCAACTAATGATGCATGACATGTCCCCTTTCTCATGTGGAGTGGATGGAGACTGCGGTAAAGAAGAGTCAAGTCGACACAAATGGATGGGTTTGAGCTCTAACCTTACAAATGTTGCCCTGTTCTGACACCAATCGAAGCTGCGACATCCTCGAGAAGGAATTACCTCGGTCACGAAGAAGTTATGGGTTAATGCGATAGTGCAACTTCGACAGAGCACAGATGGTGTGGTCACGGCAATTAAACCAGTAGCCATGAGATGTGGTCAGAAGTGGAAGACAGAGGAAGTAGTAGATCGAGCCAGGAGCAGACTTCAGAAAGAGGACATGGTGAGAGGGCAAGTTGATAGGCAAGGAATCGGAACCAGCATAATTTTGAAACCGGTCTCTAGTTTGTCAGGGAAAGAATGAAGGACAGAGGTAAGTAGGCTGATGGTAAAGGAGCATGATGAGGAGCAGTTTGTAAGGGCAGTGCAGATTGGAGTATAAGGTGTATGAACGAGTTGGGAAGGAGTAAAACAGGAAAATGTCATGGCGATTACTTCTCGATACTCGTCCAAAGTTGATGCAATTTGTGATTGGGATAACTTATGACACGGTAGTCTCTCCAGCCAATCTAAAGAGGTGAGGGCTCAGTGAGACAGACCTTTGTGTATCATGTCATGAGAGGGCAACGATGGCACATATTCTGGCTGGGTGCCCCATCAGTCTAAAAGAAGGCTGCGATGTGCTGAGGCACAATCGTGTTTTGGAAATTATTTGATAAAATTCATCAATGTGAGGCACCCCAATCTAGGAGAAAAATGGTGCAGATTAGATCTTCACATCTCTGCGGGGCTGCAGACTGGAGAGTTTTGGCAGACTTGTGAGAGAAGCAACTGTCATCTTCCGAGATGACATCTGCATAACTCCCCTGCGACCATATATCGTCATGTGGTCTGCTGAAAAGAGATCTGTTATTATTATTATTGAAAGAAAGTGGGATGCAATTGGCCCATGAGAGGAAGATGGCTAAATATGAGGATCTCCATGTGGAAAGTGAGACAAGGGGTTGGAAGACAGAGGTCTGGCTTGTGGAGGTTGGGTGTAGAGGGTTTGCTTCTGGAAGTTTGATGACTGCATTTCAGCATTTTGGATCGACCATAAAGAATGCCTAACTTTTAGAGAGAGTGGCATTGGAGATTGGGACCATACTCTGTGCAGAGCGTTGGTGCTGCCTAAGCAGTCTCTTTGGCTATTCGGCACAATTCTGGAGGGGTCACCACTCTGACACAGTATACCAGCATGCTGGCACTCATTTTGCTGACCTCGGAAAGATGCCAGGCCGAGTTAACCCCACCTAGTATTAATTCAACAGAG